>NC_034430.1:3342200-3642200 GCF_002078875.1 Numida meleagris | reverse complement strand
TGCACCTCTCACTGCTCCAAACCAAGCTGAACTGCTGCTGTGGCTGAGTCTGCACAGGGCTTTAAATAAGGGCCTAATTGAAACTGGGAATGTCAACCACAGAAGTTAAACCCCCTTAAAATCCCTTCCCAGATTCCCGGTTACATTCACCAGCCTTAATCCACAGAAGACAGAAGGAACCAGTAGTGCTCTACCAGCAAATGGCAGCATTTGCACAGTATTTAAATGTGCTTTGACTTGCATGTGGAAGTCGCTCGCTCAGTGCTCATGATCATGTAATGACAGAGCGGGAGATATGGAAAACAGCAGACAAACCCTCATCCTGTATTACTTTCTGCCCCAAAAAAGCCTGGGTGATGGCACTTTCTTCTTCTAAGAGAGGGAAAAAAAAGAAAAGAGAGATCCCTGAACAACTCACACTGACGAAACACGCAACAAAACCTTGAGATGGCAATTTTGTCGCAGCTCAGAGGCAGGGTTTGATAGGAGAGCTGCTTCCCAAAGAGCTCACCATGCAAAGGGCATTCCTGTGCTCCAGATACAACAAAAACATCCCAGCACAGCACCCGGCTCCTGTGCCACTCCGTAGTTTTCCTCCCAAGCACACACACAGGTCCCTCCCCGTTGCTTGGAAGCCCCAAGTTAAGCAGCACAGCTGGGCAGATGTTCCTCCAGCTCGGCCCACTGCATTTCGCGCTGCTGTCTCACGTCTGACTTACAGAATTCACCTCTTCTCGACAGAGAATAGAAAGGAGGAACGGCAGCACCAGCCCAGACAAAGGCAGGTAAAGCAGAAACGGATTAACCTCTATTTTGAATGCCACGCTGACTGCCGGCATTGCTCAGCTCTCTGCACTTTCTCACGCGCTCCCTTCGCACAGCAGCGGCTCCTGGGAGCAGGAGAAGAGGCGGACAGCACAGCACAGCACGGCACGGCACGGCACGGGGCACACCCGAAGCAGCCGAGCCGAGAACAGCTGAAAGGTCGCAGCCACAGCACATGAAAACCGACACCGGATTCGCCATCGAGGAAAGCGCGGCCCGGAACCGCGGCCAGCACACGGCCCTCGGGGTCCCAGCGCTGCCGAGCTCCCCGCACGGAGGCTCCGTTCCCCTCGCCCAGGAGCTTGGGCTGAGCCGCTGCTGCACGGAGCGAACCCTTCGCCCCCCGCCCCTCACCGCACCCCTCGGGGCAGCGGGAAGCGTTCCCCGCGGCCGAGAGCTGACTGCGTGCCCTCCCCAAAGCACGACCACGCACAGAGCAAGCGCCCGGACCCCGGGCTCGGCCAGGGGTCCCCTCAACCCATCAGGTTCCCATCGCTCGGAGCCAGCGTCGGCGTGGGGCGGGCACCGCGACCGGCCCGGGCACAGCGGCTCCGACGGGACGGGACGGGACGGCGGCTCCGTGGGCTGAGATGGACCTCGAACCCCGGCGCCGAGCCCCGGCCCCAGCAGCTCCCCGCGGTCCCCTCTAAGCGCTCACCTCGGCGGGGCCGCCCGCCCGCCGACATCGCGGCACCCGGCCGCCCCGGCCCCGCTCCGCCCCGGCCCCGCTCCGCCCTGTTCCGCCCGCCGGGGGACGGCGCTCAGCCTCTCCCGCCCCACGCAGGAGCCGGGGCCGGCCTCGAGGCCCTGACCGCAGCACGAAGTCCTGGGGACGGAGGCAGCAGCATGCAGCGGGCTTCCATCCCAATAAAAACCCAGAAGGAGCCGCGGTGGGAAGAGCCCCGGGTTGCGTGCTGCCCGTAACGAGGAAAAACAAGCACAGGGCGAGCACAGAGTGTGGGAGGAGACAGCTTTCTCCTTGTGGTCTCTCAGAGTACACAGAACAAATCTCCGTTTGGCCTTCAGGCTGCACAGCACGCAGGTTTGTGTCACAGCACGGGCTGACGTGCTGCTCCCCTCCGCTGAGCCGCCCGATGCTGCGGAACGGTGACACAAAGCATCGCCGCTGTGCACGAGGTTCGGCAGCGAGAGCCTGGCGCTGCTCTTACACACGCGCGTGCAAACGCGGCCTGGGTTCCTGCACCCCTACCACCGAGCGGGCTCGCTGCAGCACACGTACCTGCGCTGCACCTGCCCACCTCCTGCAGGAACGTGCGTGTGTGCGAACCGAAGGGCAGCTGCACCGTGAGCCCGCCGCCTTCCGAGCGGATCCGAACGATCACATCCGAACCTGTGACATGGGGAGGAGAGGAGCACGTGTCAGTGCTGCCCCGGAGCTCAGGAACAGCCCCCACCTCTGCTCCCTGCAGCCCTTCGTCAAGGAGTTTCCCCAGGTCTTACCGTTTCGTTTTCACGTTTTGCATGAGGATGCAATTAAAAAAAAAAAAATACAAAAATCGCCCTTTGTGATCCGTTTTGCTTTGCTCATTCGGTAACAGTGAATGCAGTGGAAGCAGGGACAGGTGCCTGGGAGGAGCACAGGATGCTGCCAGGGATGGGGTCAGGAAGGCCAAGGCCCAGCTGGAACTGGACATGGCAAGGGGCACAAAGAAGGGTAAGAAAGCATTCTATGGATACATCAGCTGGGAAAGGAAAGTCCAGGAGGGTGTACTGCTCCTTAGTGAGCAATACAGGCAGGCTGGTAACAACAGATCAGGAGAAGGCTGACCGGGCTCTGAGCACCCGATGGAGCTGTGGATGTCCCTGATCACTGCAGGGGGGGTGGACCAGATGGCCTTTAAGGGTCCCTCTCAGCTCAAACCATGCTATGATTTTTAGGATTCATTCAGTGGCTGCTGCAGCACAGGCACAACAGCAACATCAAAACTCACCAATGACGTGCAGGTCGCCGTCGGGTATCACTGCAGACAGAAAAGAAAGTTCAGTTACAAAGCTGAGTAAGGGGCTTTTGAGGATTTGATTTAACGCTCTGAGGTCGGATTGCTCAGCACTGCCCTCAGATTCTATCTATCTGCTCCCTGCAGCCACAGGGGTGGGCAGCGGGGCCCTGCAGGAGCCCGGGGTGGTGCTCCGGATTGCAGAAGGATTGATAAGGCAGAGCCCTTCAGCTGTGCCATCAGATGCATCAGCTTCACCAAGGATTACAAACTGATGAGAAAACGTGCTGGGCTGAGTAGATGACGAGGTGAAGCAAGTACAACAACACCATACGGACTCCAGATTCCTCCATCCCTTCTTTGGAGGTGGCCACTAAGCCCCGAAGCGCGCGGGTACCTTCTTCCACCGCAAACCCCTCTGTGATGGGGATAACCTTCTCCAGGCAGACATCCTCCGCGGCGATGGCCATCCGCCGGTGGGTGTACACGTAGATCCTGCAAGCACGGAGCAGAAGCTGAGGGAATGCCTCGGTGCGGGCAGACCCCACCCCGCCCAGCATCGCCCCACGCAAACCCCTCCCCCCAAGCACGAGCCCCGCTTGCCCCGTCTTGGCACCCACGCGTGCTGCCCGTTGCGCTCCACCAGGCCCAGCAGCCGGCTCTCCACGCTCTGCCCCGCGGTCAGGGCTCCCTGCACGGCGTGCGGCGCGGGTCAAGGAACGGCAAACCGAGATGGGAAGCGGGGGATGCGGGCCGAGGGGGAAGACGAGAAGAGGGAGCTCGGCATCCCTCCCCCTGGATGCCCACAGGGCAAAGGATATGATTCGACACGTCGCCCCATCGAGAAGCGTCTCCTGGATGGCCACCGACTGGTCCATCCTCCGTGCGCGCGGGGTGGGGGCCGGCGGTCACCGAGCAGCTCGGGGGGACCGGGACGGGGGTCGAGATCGGGATCGGAACGGGGATGGGGACCGGGACCGCGATGCGGCCGCGCTCGGTGCCGCCGTTGCCGGGAACCGCCGCCCTGTCGCCCCTCTCTCCGCCCCGCGCTCCCGGCCTGCCCCAGGGCTCCGTTAACCCTTCGCTCGGGAACGGCTCCGGCCGCAAGGATGGGGCTGCGCCGGGGCGGCCCCGAGGGGCTCCGGGCTTCGGCCGCTGCTCCCGGGGCTCCTCACCGCGGCCGGAACCGTCCCCCGGACGCGGGCTCGCAAAGCTCCAGGAAGCGGCCGAGCATCATTTCCCGCTCCGCTAGACGGGACTGGGAAGGATTTTTAAACGGGTTGCTGCTGGGTTAATGGGGCGGAGAGCCGGGAGAGCAGCGGGACACGCTGGGCAGAAGCGGAATACGGGCGGGATGGGGGGGGGGGGGTTGGAGGGGGCACGGAGCGTCCCCGGGCTGAGAGCATTGCGTGTCCTGAGCGGGAGGGGCCGGGCCCGCAGCAAGGCAGAGCAGCTAACTTCCTACCGCCCTCAGGAGGGGCTCTTTTTTTGCAGTAGCACCTGGCATTTGTTGTTAAATGCCGTGACCCAGCTGACTTCCGAGCTTTAATTATGCAAATAATCGCAGCGGAGTGTGTAAGCAGGTGCTGGGAAATGTCAGCAGACGTTGACGTGCCGAGCAGGGGAGCTCGGCCTGAGTCAGCTCTTTCCGCTGATGGAGAAGTAACAGCAAAATGGAGCAGGCATGGAAAAAGCAGCGGCCTCTGCTTTCTGCTCCCTTCTCAGCAGCAGGGCAGAGCAGACAAAAGACTGCAAAGAGGAAACGAAAGGAGAACAGCGAGCAATATCTGCTGCAAACTCCAAAGCGCTCCTCTTCCAAGAAACGTGGTGCTGCGAGCCGGGCCTGAAACAGAAATATCTTCGAGTTCCATCGCGTTGTCACTTTCTGCTGATGTGCTGACGTGACAACGCGCCCCAGCCCCTGCTGTGGCTTTGGAGCAGCAGCACTGCGGGCAGATGAGGCAGCACTGTGGCATGGAAGGGCTGGAGATGGCTGCGTGGGGCTTGCAGCAAAGCTGGCCTGCTGCTGCTCCAGTGCAGCCCCATGGCTGGGACCCCCTTCCCACCACGTCCCCCTGGAGCCCGACATCGACCCAGGGGACTGATGCTTCTTTATTATTTTTTTTCTTAAAAGAGAGCAGTAAGAGGACAGGATGTGTTTGCACAGTAGCACCACGAACCATGACCAGCTGCCTGGGACATGGGAGGGGGCTGGGAGCGCAGGGGGCCAGCTCCCATTACGGACTCATGCTCGTGTCTCTGCTCTACCTTTACCCATAGAGAATCATAGATACGAAGCAGGATGATCTAACATAAGGCGCTTTTAGCTCAGCCCCGTTTTCCTGCCTAAGAACTGGAGATGAAACAGAGGCAATGGTTTTGCATACTGGGCCGGGAGGTATTATTTAGAAACTAAGTGGGCGTCCAGACAGCTGCACTGCAAGCACATTGTAACTACACTTGTGCTGTGCCTTGTGTTCCAAGCTGGCTCAGCACCCTCTGGCTCCTACACCTGAGTTCTGTCCTTGCAGCATCCGCCGTCCCCGCAGCACAGAGGCACGATGCTGCAGCTTGCAGCTCCTGGGGATGATGCACGGTGGAGAGCACCTGCATGGGGGGAAGAAGCCACCATCTATGAGCTCCAGGGCACCTTGCTCCTGGCACAGGGACGTGACAGAGGGTGTTTGAGAGCGACCTCAGCTGAAATCAAGGCGAGGACAGGCTGCAGGGCTGCTGCTTACCTGCGGAGGGGAGCGGGGGCCCTACGGCTCAGGAGGAGGGCTGCCCCACATGCCAGGAGCTGCAGCAGCGGGGACACAGCTGCCTGCCCGGCACCATTAACGTGAACTTTGCCATCCAGCTTCAGGCAGCTGCCCTTGGGGGTGGCGGGGCAGCACTCCTGGTAGCAGGCAGCCTTCACCCCCTGGGTGCAGACGGGCTTGGCAGCTTTGCAGGCTTTGCTGCATCCTGCCACGTAATTGAAGCCTGTCTTCTTCAGCTGGAAGGAGGAGAGAGATGGGCCTGCTGGTCCTGCCCAGCCTCTGGCATTTGCATTGAGGGGATGCACACGGGCTCCAGCACATCCCACCTGTCCTGTCCCAAGCCATACCTCGCAGAAGTCGTGCCCCACAAAGCATTTAGCTGTGCCCTTCTTGCCTTTGAAACATCCATCCCCATGGCAGGAGAACGCTGCACAGATTTTCCCCTGCAAGACAGGACCAGAGGAGATCTGTGTAGGCATGGTGCAGGCAGCAGGATGCCCAGGGTCAGAGCTGGACCTCAGGCAGCCCTTCCTCCCAGGGTGCCCTGCCAAACCCCCGCTGTATCTCAGCATTTGGCATCATCTGTCTCCGCCATTTCATACTCAGAGATAAGAGACCGACAGCTCCCATCTGACACTGCAGGAAACCTCACTGCAACACCACCACTAGTTTGAAGCCTCCTTTTCCTTCCTCTCTGCGAGGCTGTGCAGAGATAAAGCTCCTTCCACCCCATCACTCGGGTGCCCCATCACCACCCCACACCCTCTGTGGTTCAAAGAGGCTTAGCCCTGCAGCCGGTTTGGGCTGCTTGGGGCAATGCAGACGGTGTGCTTAGCACCCTTAGGTCTCCATCCTTGCAAAGCTCCTTAAGGATTTCTTCCCCTTTCGAGGCAGCTTTCACACAAAGAGCTCATTGGGTACCTACATTTCGTGGCGGGGGCCGCGGGGTGGTGGTGGTGACAGTGGTCGTGGGCGGCATGGTTGCAGGGGGTAGGTCACCTGCAGGCACAGAGGAGCCCTGAGGGCACAGCCCATGTGCAGCCTCCACGTCTGCATCCCAGGGCAGAGGAACAACAGCGATGCAGCCAGCCCAGCACGATGAGGTCTGCATGCCTGTCTCTCTCACGTGCAGCGGGATCGACCAGGGAGCAGTTACCATAGGAGCTTGCATTGAGCTGCAGGCAGAGCGAGGTGTTGCAGCACTCCATGGTGCACTGCTGGGGGGTCACGCTGCCGTTGGTCCTGCACAGCTCCGTGCTGCACACGCTGCTACACCTGGCAGTGTAGTTCGTGCTGGAGAAACGATAAAGCTGCAACAGCAGAGGCAAAGGAAAAAACACTAGGAGTGCAAAGAGAGGCCATAACGGAGGAGCAAAAATGATGGGCAGACAGTGAGAGAGGGGAAGGAAAATCAGGTGTTGTGGTCACAGCCCCCAGCAGGCACCATGAGCTCCGTACCTCGCAGAAGGTCTCGTTGTGGCAGGGGGCTGTCACGTTGCTGTGGGCCTCATCCTGGTAACACCTCTCACCGGAGCACTGGAAGCTCTGGCAGCTGAGCTGGGGGGAGAATGTGCTGGGGGTCATCGCGCAGTGGAGCTTCTGCATGGTCAGTGTCCCCCTTCCCTCTCCTTACCGGGGTTTGTTCTGTATGGTTCATGGAAGCGTTGGCAGCCACTGAGGCCAGGCTGGTGGCCATTGAGGTGGTGGTGGTGGTCACTGAGGTGTGGTTGGAGGCAGCCACTGTGGTCTGGTTGGTGGCCACCAATGCCCGGTTGGAGGCGACCACTGAGGCACTGGTAGCAGCCGCTAAGGTCTGGTTGGTGGCCACCAATGCCTGGTTAGAGGTGGCCATTGAGGCACTGGTGGCAGACGCTGAGGCGTGGTTGGTGACCACCAATGCCCGCTTGGAGGCAACCATTGAGGCTCTGGTGGCAGCCGCTGTGGTCTGGTTGGTGGCCACCAGTGCCTGGTTGGAGGCGACCATTGGGGCTCTGGTGGCAGCCACTGTGGTCTGGTTGGTGGCCACCAGTGCCTGGTTGGAAGTGACCATTGAGGCACTGGTGGCAGACACTGAGGTATGGTTGGTGGCCACCAGTGCCTGGTTGGAGGCGGCCACCGAGGCGTTGGCAGCAGCCACCAAGGCCTTATTGGTGGCCACTGAAGCTTTGGTGGCAGCCACTGAGGCGTGGTTGGTGGCTATGGACGTGCTGACCACTTTATGCTCTGAAAAACACAAAGTTCCCCCTTGGTGAAGGAAATAGCATCCATGCACTTAGCGAGCCCTGCGGTGCCCTATCCCAGACAAGAACAAAGATCCGTTTGCAGCCAGCAATGAGGAGCCTGCCCAGCAGGTCAGACATCATCGCTGACTGCAGAAATATTACAGCAGCTTCTCCCTCACCCATCAAGGCACATTGCACAGGAGATACAGCCATTTCTGGGGTCAAAACCTTGAGAAAAGTTTCCCGAGCACAGCTCCGTCCTATAGCTTACAGCCAAGAGGGGACAGGGACATAGTCCCATCGCACCAAATTGCCTTTGCCTCGCTCCCAAGACGATCCCCTGCTGTGCACTCACCTGCCCTGGTGAACCCTGGTGCCCTGGTGAACCCAGAACCCGGGGTGCAGAAGTGCAGAGCCAAGACACAGAGCAGCAGGCCTGGAACAGAGGGGAGACAACTGGGACCACCAAAGGCCAAACCCAGCCCTGGCAGCCTCCTTGGGAGTGCAGGGATGCGTGCAGGCTGTGGGGCACCAGCTCTGTTACAGAGCAGTCACCCAGGACAGACGCTGCTTGGAGTCTCCATACCTTGCACAGAGAGGAGCTGCCGGTGAGCTGCCATCGTTCTCAGCAGCAACCTCAGCCGGGAGCTGGCAGAGAGACACGATCAGAACTGGGCAGTGAGAGGGGACGGTCCCACTGCAGTGGTCACTGTCACAGTGGCATGAGCTGCCCCAGCTCAGGGCAGGCACAGAACAGGGGTCAAGGTACGGAGACAAAATCAGGACAAGTTACATAAAAGAAGCTTTCACTCTTCTCCCACCCCCCCCCCCAGCCTTATTTTTTATTTAACCTTTCTGCTAAGAAATTCTGCACCCTTCATTCTGGACACTTGAGGTGCAAACTACCTGGATTTCCACATTTTGTCCCAGTAGCTGTGCCTGGCAGTACCACCACCCACCAACACCTCAGACAATTGCAGTCCAGGTTGTCTCGACAGGCTCATCACGCAGAAGTTATCCTTATCTGGCATCAGGGAGCAAGGGCCAGGCCCTTCCAGTCCTTGGTGCAGTAGGAGGAGGCTGAACAAGCGCAGAGGGATCGTGGGAGCACTTCTCCCCATGGGCTTGGACCCAGGGCACCCAGGGCTCAGCCCAGCCCTGGCAAACAGGAGCCCCCCGGGAGGCCACGTGCTGCTGTTGGTGTGGTAACACAGAGCTGCAAGCAGCCACCAGCTTGGCACCACACACAGCAAACTGCTGATGCTGTTGTAAATGAAGAAGCCGCCCAGCTCAGGATGGTGGCACGCACATCCTCGTTGCATGGAATTCTGAATCCAGTTGTCTGCCACCGCTTCCCAACACCGGCCCCTCGCACTGCTCACGCCGTGGCTGGGGAAGTTCTACCTGCTTTGGTGCTTCCTGAGATACTCTGCTCTACATTGAATGGAAGCAGACATTTTCCTTGCAAAGCCTTTGCCAGTTTAGATAAGGAAACTGCGGAAATAACTCCAAACAGGCTCCAAGGCTGTTTTCCAAATACTCCCCTTCTGCCTTAGGATTTAAGCTCAGATAGCATTCCCAGGGCACTCTTTCAGAATGACTGAAAACAATACAGGCTGGTGTTTCTCAACCTCCAGAGCAGGGCAGCCCCCCCCACCCAGAGCAGGTTAAGACAGCCCTAAATGAGAAGCGTACTGCTCCAGCACAGCCAGCCCCAGCCCCTGTCCAGCCTAAGAACAAACCAGAAAAGGCTCACCTTGAAACGAGCTTCCCCCCCCCCCAAGCAGGGAAAGGAATCCGCTCACAGACTCACCCTGTCTGCTCTTGCCCTGAAAGCTCCTGTGCACCAGAGGAAGCCTGCAGCTGCTGCAAGAGATGGAGAGCCTCCGAGCACCGAGCGGCTGCAGCACCTGCAGCACAGCTCGTACCCTGGTGCCAGCGAGCAGCCCCACCCTGCCAACCACCAGCTGCGCAAACCGTCACCCAGGGAGAAGGGTTTGTTACCTGCAGCTCCACTGGATTCGGAGATGCAAATGTCCGTGCACGGGGACGACAGAGAAAGGGATTTCTGAGGCTGGAGATGTCGCACGAGGCACCTCTATACCCAAATGAAAGCCCACTGTAGGCAGCGTGAGGGCTGCCACAAACAAAGCACAGGGCCTCTGCCCAATGCCTCTTTTCTCCTCACAGGACTTGAAATTCACGTGGCAGTACCACAGTTCAAGAGAGCCAAAGGAAGGATCTGTGCTAGCACCTACCAGGCCTTCAAGTCAATGCCAGTGCTGGACAAACTAACACAAACTAGCCACACAGCAGCCCATCCTAAACAAAGCTCATTTATTTGTTCCCTGCAAAAATCCCAGTAGCCAAAGCCTCTCAGGAAGACAGAGCTGAGGCCAAAGCAGCAATGCAAGCCGAATATTTGCTCTGCAAAGGAGCACAAAGAAAAGACGTATGCTTGAACTATTATATAGTACAGGACCATTACATATTGTCAGCATGCAATGTTCACATGTGCTTTAAAGAAGGCAATCCTCATCATAAAAATTTCCATCACAACTGGAACACGAGAGAAGTTAATTGTTTCTGACAATTCAAACCGTGTAGAAAGCTTTTTAAAAACACCATCATCAAATCTCCTCCTTCCAGCATACAAAAGGAGACACATTTCCAGCACTTCCTAAGTTAAAATCAATTTATTCTTCAGGTTTTTTTTTTAATATAAAATAACATCACAAGACTGCTCTTCACAAAGGGCTTCCTAGAAAGCAATTCTATAAAGTATCCTATGTTCATGCAAATAGAAAAATCAATAAACTGAAGAAGAATCGGAGCTGGTGACAACTTCCCCATTTTTTTTTTTTTCTGATGTGAAATCCTTCACCTGGGCAAAGTTACAGCAGCCCCTGACGTTTCAAGTCTTCGTAGGTCTTTTTGTTCACCACATTCCCACTGGAGTCCTCATACTCCTCCTAGAGTGGAATGAACAGTTTAGAGACGCCCGCACGCAGCCCAGCTCAGGTTGTGCTACAGCATTCACATTTTAGCTCCAGCTGCATCCGAGCACAACCACTCTGCCAAGAGCCTCTCTACATGAAGACATGCAGTGGATCTACCAGCAAGCTCAGTAAGATCTTATCTGGACTCAGAATAATTACAGAAGGCTCTGAATTACGCTGGGGAACGCAGCCTGTGATACAGCTTGTGTTAGAAACTCTCCTGCCAGAGCCACTTCATGCAAGGTAGATGAAGGTTCCCAAGTACACTGGACTAGAAACACCCAAGTGCCTCTACCAACTCACCTCTGTATCAGGCTGCCACCTCTCTGAAGCTTTCTGTAGTTTCAGCTTTGCCCACACTGTAAATACAAAGTCATTCAGAAAATGAATGCCACTTCACTTCAAACACTGGGTTTTCAACTAGTAAAATACAGCATCTTTTAAAATAAAATAAATAAAAAAGAAAGCCAATGCACTGTCACTTCAGTGCCTTTCACTAAATACTACAGGCTTTCAAAATCTCCCTAGAGGCTCCACCATTTCTGAATGTTTTGCTGGCTTCCCCACGAAGATTGCAGTGAGCATCAACTAAGTAACAGCTGCACGGGATCACGTAGTCACACTGAGTAAATAATGGCCTGCTACACTTGGCTGAGATTCCATACATAAAGCAGTGCAGACAAAACAGTTGGCAACAAATGAACACTCGGCTGGCATTCCTAGCAAACATCTACTCCTGGAGGCATTCAACAAGAAACAAAGCCACTCTCTCTGTAAGAACTGGGAGAGATGGCCCAACCAATGAAGGGCAATCCCACAAGCATCATGCTTCTTACACTCCTTCCTTAAATTAGTCTCCAGTCATGAGGTAATACATTTTTGGCCTCAGCTAGCTAATACAAATGTTCTTGTAGCACATTCCCAGTCCTGTGCAAAGAAATGCCATCAAGACTTACGTGAGACTGCATCCTCAATCTGTGTGACATTGGCAAAATGAGCAGTGTTGGGAATGCCCAGGCATCTCATTCCATGGGCATGACGCCACTCCTGGAAACAAGAGGCAAGAGGTCACTGACAGGGAATGCCACCTCATTCAAAATGCCTACTAGAAGATCTATTATAATCCAGACAGTTAAAAACAAGTACTAACAAATCTCCCAGTGCTAAACATTTTTTTTTTTTTTCTGATGGTAACAAGACTCTAAGTGCTCTGCATCAATCAGGCCTGGACACCAGTGCTCAAACACGAGGAGACCGGACAGAAATTGGCAGAACAGATCTTCATATGCTCTGGATAATTTACAATCCAATAGCATGGCCCTGCAGCATCAGCACAGACCCACATTTAATAAGTGGAAGAAATGCCACTCAGATGCTCCCATGATTTACTTATTATAAAGATTATCTGAATGTGGTACTGATGGTTCTTGTGACAAAACGTGACTTACTGCAAAATGACGTTGAAAAGCTTTGGGCCCTCGGTAGGTGTAGTTACCACAGATCTCACAGTTGTAGTTGATGTTTAAACCATGCAATTTATATAACCAGTACGGGATTGGCTGAGAAGGGAATACAAACAAAGATTAGGCCAAGTGGCAAGGGAGGTTCAAACAGAAGAGAAACATCGAGTTAAGTGGAATCTCCCACTTGTCCAGACCTAAATCCAGACCTAACAGTCTCGATTACCTTGCCATCCCAACCAAGAGGCAGATTTTTAGGATTATAAATGATTTCATTTTCTTCGTCTTCACTCTCACTCTCACTGATCTGCTCTTCCTCCTCCTCCTCCCTCTCTTCCCCTGTCCGTGCTTGCTTACGCTGCACGTTCTCATGAGTAAGGTGTCTCTGTTCCTAGAGCGTGAGAAAACAGAAGGAACTGTTCACACAACACAAGAGCAACAAAACAAGATGGCAAGCCAATGGCAGCTGCCACCATCCTCCAATCTGAAGCAAGGACTTAAGGCAAGCATCAAGGAGGAACAAGAAATAAATGAATAAATAAAAAGGCAGGTAAGCTGCCCCATAGGAACATGTAAACTTCTGTATCTTGACCGGGAAAGACACAAAAATAGGTGTATTCATAAAAGCCTGCAAACAACTAACAGAAATAAAAATTTAACTCAGCTTTTTCTGTCAGTAATCGTATGCTCACATTCTATTTTAAACATTACAGCTCTGGAAAGAAAAGCAACTCTTCTGGACACGCTGTCTGTGAAGACACTGGGTAAAGCCAAGAACGACCTTCTGGTCACTGCTGCACAGGTCTGTAACCAAAAACTCAAAGACAAAATAAAATTCTTACCCCAAGAACTTCTACGTATTCATATATCTGAGCTTCCAGGAATGCAAGATCTTTATTTCTTTCAGTGTCTCTGGAAAACAAGATAAGGAAACTTCAATAAGTCCATTCCAGAAATGCAAACACCACGCGTACACAGAACTCCTGAGGACATGTTTGATTTGTGGGCAGCAAGAGAAGAGAAACAGCCCATGTCAACTCAAATGCATACAAACTATTCAGCTCCAACATCTTACATTTGGTTCAGGACCAACATAAAAGGATTCTAACAATCCAGGAACCTCTTTATCACAACTGTACAGGAGTGATGTTTATATCCCAGTGATGGGATCAGCGCCGACCTGAGAATGATCTTTCAGAACTCACCTTTTGATTCCCTTTGTCTTTGGATTCTTAGCAAACAAGGAAGGATCGAGTGCTTCTAGGGACTTGCCTTTAGTGCTAAAAAGTCTCTGAGCACGCTCTTCCAGAGTCCTGTGGAGAAGCAGGGAGGAGACAAGTTCAGATGGCAGTTTTCTATTTCCAGAAAACTATTTGAATTCATGCAACAACATCATAAGTTCAGCTTAAAAGAGATGAAGAGATTTTCTATGATCTTTGTCTTTGTTCTTTAGACCAAATTCTTCTATACAAGAGACTTGAGTACAGCACACTTTTCAAAACTGTAGATCACAGAATCCCCTGATTGGTTTTCAATGTGTTGTCTTTTGAACATCAATAAAGTAGTTCTTGTACAATAGGGAAGCCAAACAAATATCCCATAAAGGAATGCAAGGTGGGAAGACCTCAAAAACTGAAAAGGAATTAGGAAAAGACTGAGTCTTACCCGCCACATTTCAGTCCCAGCGCCAATAAAGCTGATTTTAGTCTGTCCAGTCCTAGAGAGGCCAATTCCTATTCAATAAAGCAAGTCACAGTAAGACAGGAGCTATTAGAAATATATAATATGGATGTATGTCTCATTAAAAAAAAGATGAGGAAGGAATATGAACAGCATTAAAGAAAGGACTGTCAAGTGTGTGCCACTCCTTACTGAAAAAATGAGGAATGTGACAAATCTCAACAGACCTTTGAAATTACAGCCCTCTAGTGGGAGAAATTAAACCATGAACATAACCAAAGTTTTATCCAGAGAGCACGGAGCCAAAAACAAAAGCTCAAGAAGTAAGATGATGGAATGAAAACCAAATGGTTAAGCTCGAATCTGCCCAAAATTTAGAACCAGGTGCACAGCACTGAATACCTACTTCCCAAGAGGAAAATGCTGAGAGATCCAGGTGGGCTCCAGCGTGAGTGAGAGCACTGCTGGTCTCTTTCTGCCAAGAGAAGACACGTGCAAAATATGCGTGATACTCCGTAACTCTTCATGCAATACAATTATCTAACATAAAGAAGAGCAGTTCCTTTCACACAGAGAAACATTCTATCACTGAACCGTGCAATGAAATAACAGAGAAGACTAGAAGTAAGCAAACCTTTAGAAAGACTGGTTTGAAATGCAAGTTATCATCAAACTCCATCTTTGTGACGTGCAGCTACACATCTTGCTATGAGGCTTAACCTCAGCGATGATTTAACACAAAGGATTTGTAGGAAATCTATCACAGACACAGAAGGATTCACAAGGACTTCACAGCTGCTCACCGGCCAGCCAGGGAATGTTCCATTTTCCCACTTTTTCTCAAACTCAGTCTGAATTTTCCCAAAGAGCTCATTCTGGTCCAGTAACGGTTTCACTCGATCTGTGTACTCCTGGAGGTACTCAAGAAGCATTTCAAGATACCTGGCAGAGTAATTACCAGCACAGACAATTCCATATCAAATTACTGATATAACAACATCAAAGTCATTAGAATTAGATTAGAACAGCTTTTAATACAATAAAGTACTTCTACAGAAAAGAAGCCCAGTGGCTTTCCACAGTTTGCTGTGCTTCATGTCTTCTCAGGGCTCAGCAGATTTATGACTGAGTTACTACAGCTCAGTGACCCAATTCACATCACCGATGCTTGATTGCTAACTGGTATTCCCAATAGCTGGACACTTGAGAAGCAAATTCCTTCTCATCAACTGTCATAAGCAAAGCAGGTAGGAAAAAAGGCTCACCTCTTATATTCAGCATTTTTTCTCTCTTTGGGAATGTCAAAGAGTTGGTCAAATGTTGACAGATAGGTGATATAATCCAGTTTCTAAGAAGAAAAAAAAAGTTTGAGTCAGGCTTTATACACATGCAGCCAAAACAGCACCCAATTTCCAGTTACCAGACCAGAAGGAAAGCACAAAGCTTATGCCTTTATTCTGCATGGTCTGCACAGGGCTGGGGTTTACCACGTGCTGCTCTCTAACACACTGCAAAAAAAGCGCTCTGGAATAGCTATGTGGAAATAAATTACATTTAAAACAAACAAACCAATGAAAGAAAGAGCCCTCAGCCTTCAGCACTGAAGTGTAACACAACTGAGTGCAAACACTTACCTCTGATGATTTCAGATTAATGTATTTGAGATAGCAATCATGCAGATCTAGGTATCGTCCGTACCCTTCTTCATCTGTGAACTCCACTAGGTCTGCAGGAAAGAGAATGCAGAGCTTTGTCATGAACGTAACATCCTCTGCTTCTTATATGCATCCTTGAGAATCTGAAAATAATTAACTGCACACTAATTTATCTTTCTTAAACATGTTTATAACGCAAGTGGGATACTCACTGACTAGAAGTCTAGCTGCTTCTTTGTGTTATACCAGAACATTCCTCAAAAGAAACATCACAGCTGTGTATTTCAGTTATATTATATCATATTTCAGTTCAAAATATACGTACTTTGTAATATCTCAGGATGGCTACAGCTCAGAAGAATTTAAATGAAATAAACGTGCAAAACAGACCAGACAGGTCACTAAATCACACCTCTCAAGTAAGCACCAGAATCTCATTTAAACCAGCCTCAAAAACCAAACAAACAAAACCCTGAAGACTTACTTTGAGCTTCTTCACTTGGGTTGTCTCTGGCCTTTAACAGTTCCTCAAACTCCACTGACATCGGAACACAAATCTTCATGAAGAGGCAGAAGTTACAGAAAAAAAGTGATTACTTCAGCTAACATCCACGAATAATTCATACAAAGCCACGACAGAGTGCAAACAATAAAACTGGTAACTGAAAAGGTGTTCAAAGCACTTCTTCATGATTACATTTGCACAAAGGAAAAAAAAGTGCAACCCCGGTGACTCTGACTTTAGACAGCATTAGGCAGGCAAGAATGAATACTAGCTCAGAAGCAGAACGTTCTTAAACCACTACTGTGTGCAGAGGACATGGTGAGCCTTCTGCATCTTCTCCTACTCAGAGAAAGGCTTATATAAAGCCTTAAAGCACCACCTACTCTTGAACATTTTGTTTTCCTGAGTGATATTTCAATATAGCTAATACTTCCATATTAAGGCAATTAAACTGAATGAGAAAAAAACCCTGCTTATTGCGGGGATGAAGCCCAACACGCCACAGATCAGTTATTCTTATGAAGCAGCTAACTACTTACCTCATTTGGATGCTTGCGGTGAAATTCCTTAATTTGTTTCAGTCTGTTGTAGAATTCTGCAAATTCATTTGGCCCCGAAATGGCACTGAGCTCCTCCTTCCGTAAGCTACAGGTTCAGGAAAAAAAGAAGACAGATTGCAAACAAAAAAGGAAACATGTTTATGCTGATATAATCTTTTCTGGAAGTCTGACACTGACAAAACACCAGTGAGACTGACAGCACAGCCTCACAAAGCCCCAGTGATGCTTCACAGGTGGCCAGGTCCATGCTTTGAGGATCTGGGTCCCATCACAGCTGAAAATGCTGCACTCTCAGTTACAAACACTCAAGTTTCCCTCAGTGACTCAATCCAAGAAAACAATGAAATGTCTGTGTTGTGCATGAACACCTTTAATGTGAAGTCTAGGTCCTGCTCCAGCAGGTTTAGAGCTGACCCCCGGCCTTGCACCGCAGTGTCACTTCTCCCATGTTTACAGCAGCTCCAGAGGAGCCCTAGGCCTGCTATCCACGAGCAGCAGGCTGCACACTCACCCATCCTTGTCGTCGTACAGGTCCCTCAGGTTGCCGCTCACTTCCATGTACCTCTAAAACACAAAACAAACCCCACGCTGCCACCGCGAACCTCAGCCGGGTCCGGCCGCGCAGCTCGGCAGCACGGGCAGCCGCCTGGGCCGTCCCGCCCCGCTCCCGAGGCCGCAGTGGCCCACCCCGCCCGACTCACGTCCTGCATGGCCCGCGTCCGGTGGTCGGAGTTGATCTGATCGCGGAGCTGCGGGGAGAGGAACGGCGTCAGCGAGGGCCTGGGCCCGTCCGCCCCTCCCCCCCAGCCCCTCCGCCCCCACCCCGGCCTTTCCCCGGGCGCACCGTGGACTTCTTGGTGAGCATCTCCTTCACCATGACGTCCATCAACCGCTCCCGCTCCTCATGATACCGCCGCTGCTGCTCCAGGATCGTCTCCATCCTCCCCGCGTCCCGCCCGGAAGTCGACGCGCGCTACTTCCGGCACAGCCTGTGCACCACCGGAAGAGCCCGGCCCTGACCCGAGCCGCGCCGGAATGGTCCGGGTTGACAATTGGGGCCGCGGTGACTCTCCCCGCTGCGAAGGGGTGGAGGCAGAGCTGTGAAGGAGCTCGCACACATCTCGTGCAGCCTCGAGACGGTGTGGAGCGGTGGGAAGCCAATCCGCTATCGGAAGGTGGGAGAGGAGGGCTGAACCCCCACAAATCCTGTCCCAAACACTGCCAGCACGGCGGCTTTGTCCCATTGTGCGTGCACAGGGGCAGCTGCCCGCAGCCTGAGCAGCCTCTGGGCCCCTGGGAGCTCAGTGCAGGCGTCATCGCTGTCCCCTGATGGTGCAAAACTGCTCCCATATGCACCCGTGTCCCCACACAAAGAGGCAGCGCGTGCCCACCCCCTAACCAGGGCCATCCACCCAGCAGTGCCCATCAGCCCATGTTCACACGCTGCCCTTCGGGCACAGGGCCCGGGCAGCGCTTCGAAAAGCCACAGCTTGAGTTACACCCCCTCAGAATGGCTGCGAGCACTGTGGAGCTCTGCTCCTGCCCGTCCTGGGGATGGGGGAGCACTGCAGGTGCCCCAAGGCCGGGATGAAAGCCTCCAGCCTGCGGGCGGCTGCGAGCAGCATTACACAGCCATGAATCACAGCCCGAACAGGAACAGGCCCGACAGAATAAAACGTGTCCAGCCCGGTGCTGCCTCCCGCCCGCCTGCCTCAGGTCACATCTGCTGCCCGTGATCGATGGGAAAAGCAGGCGTTGTGTCTGGTGGGCTTTGGACAGCGTGGCTCAAAGAGCGTGGCCCTGGAGGATGTCCTCCTGCAGAGGTCGTGGTTGTGGCCCTCCACTTTTTCCTGGGTTTTAATTACCCCCCTCAGATCTACTCTAAATGCCGAGGAGCATGTCAGTGCTTTGCCCCCACTTTGCCAGATGCAAAACTACAATTAAGTTTAAACTCATAAATAAATATTCGTATTTTTTTCCTACGATGCATAATAAATTACTTTAAGCCAAAAGCAATAACAAAAAAAAAAAAAAAAAAAAAAAAGGGCTTAATTATGGCAGACAAGGATGATCCTGCCCTGGGAACATTCACTGCACTGAGGGGATGATTCTGATGGTAGGAACATTGTCTTCAATTACTTTGGTACTACAGGCTTCCCCTAAGTATGTCACTTCTTCCTCATGAATGCCCCTCTAAAAATAAAAGCAGAGATAAGATTTTGGACTTGGTGTTCTTGCCTTTCCCTTTGCATGAAACTTCATCCTGGGAAAGGTACGGGGCTGAAACCCAGCAAGGACCCCCAGCCAAGTGGGCTCTGTGCACTGGGAGGCTGACGCTGCTCTTCCTCCTCCTCTGCCCACCAGCAGCACCATGGAAGGAGGCAGGCTGCAGGGTGAGCTGTGTGGGGCCAGGAAGGCAGTGTAGGAGCAGCCACTGTGCTTGGTGCTCCTGGGGGGGGACAATTTTCCCTCCAGACCCGTCCCTGCAAGGGTGTGGGAGCTGCTGGGGCAGATCCGTGCTGCGTTTAGGAGCTCAGGAGAGGCTGTGCTGGAGCCGTGACCCAACACATGTATGCGCATGCAGCTGGGAAAGGGGTGACCGTCAGCAGGGAGCAGAAAAGTCTGCCTGGAAAGAGAGAGCCCCAGCCCCAGGGCAGAGAGAGGTGCCCGCAGCGAGCCCAAGGAGCACGCGGCAGGAGCCACCATGTTCCTCTGTGGGATGGCTTTTCCCCAGGAGAGCTGAGCTCAGTGCGTGGTTAATGCTGGGCTCCCAGTGAGGGCCCTGCTTCCCTGGCCGCGTGCTGAGGAGTATTTCCGTGCCTGCTTCAGACCATGCTCTGGGAGCCCAGGGGAGGTTTGTGCATGACATCACCCTCCCCCTCCCGTAAATCAGGCATGGGGCCGCGCACAGCCATGACCCATTCATGACAAGGATAAAATCCAGATGTTCCAGCGCTACGTGCAGCTGGGTCATTTCCTTTTTTGGCTAAAAACGTGAGGCTCTTGAGGCTGAGCAAAAGAGGAGCCCGGGGGCCCTTTGTACGGAAACCTTTTGTGGTTAATCCCTGGAAACAGCGCTGAAGAAACAAGGGCTCGTGGTGCTGCTGCTGCAGGACAGGCTCAGCCAGAAACCTCCAGGGCCTGAGCCGCTCGCTCCTTGTTTGAGGCCAAACAGCAGCAAAACCAGAGCCTGGCACAGATCACAAGCAGCAAAAGTCTTACATGAAAAAAGAAAATACAAGCAACAAAACCATAGTGTTTGCAGGAGCTGATCCAGGAGCGTGCACGCGCAGAGCCAGCGCCGTGGTCCTGCTGCAGCAGCACCCGTGGGGTGCGGGGGCTGGCGAGCCTGCAGGAAGCCGTGGCAGCTGTTAGTAAATGTAAAGGAATCTGAGGAAAACAGTTTCAGATGTTAGGGGAACAACTGGCTCCCCAGCTGATAAAAGCGAGTAACAAGCACGCAGTGCTGCAGGGCAGGCTGCCAGGAGGAGCCTGCAGCCACATCCCCAGCAAAGCTCCCCCCAGCCCGGAGTGTGGGGCGCAGGATGGGGAAGCTGCTGTGTGCTGTGGGGTGCGATGTGGTACCCGGAGCAGTGACAGGGCCGTGGCCAGCCCTAAAGCATCGCTGCTCTGGTGCTGCAGACAGACAGTGGGCATGGACGGACAGGCAGCTGCAGTAGGGAGAGGGAGCTGCCATTCCTCTGCCCTCAGCCAGAGGGAATGGTACAGCTGGTAGGGTTGGGAAAGAGGAGGCAGGAGCATGGCAGGGGATCAGCCCCACCTCTGTATGGGGATAGGAATGGGGACAGGGCTGAGCACAGAGCTGCAGCACTGCTGCAGACAGCCCTGCCCTGTGCCTGCTGCTTGAGAAACACACGGGAACGAGCGTCACTAAAAGAGTTTATTATATAAAGCCTTAGGAAACATACAAGAGGCTGACATTCAGGACACTTCCTTCTAGAGACTGCTCCAAGCGCCTCAGAATAGCAAACACACAAACTCTGATTTGCCTGCATCAAAGCTTTCAAACGAGGGTTCAACAAGGATCTGAATACAGAGTTAATAACACTTCAACATGCATAACTTTTTCTGCTCCTACTGAATCCTGGGCAGGGGGGGCGAGTCCCTTCATCCCACTGCTGGTTACAAAACAACAGATAATCATGACAAAAGAATACAAGAGGAGGAAAAAAAAAAAACACAAGAAACCCACAGGGAGATGCCTTCGGAGAAGCACTTGGTTAAGCAGGAAAGCAGGGCTGGGGGAAGTGCCCCAGGCAGGGCAGAGCAGGGGGGATGCAGACCAGGCAGACAGCACAAGCACCTCCTGCAGAGGAGCTCTGGGGGGGCAGGGCCAGCAAAGCCAGAGGGCAAGGCTGGCTCAAGCCCTCGTGTGAGCCTCGAGACACCTCGCTGTGAACATTTAAGGATAGGCAAGGGCTTGGGGCAGAGTGCTCCAGCCCTGCGAGTGCCTGAGCTCTGCCGCAGAGCCACACTGAGCAAAGGGTGCAGCACATGGGTGGCGGAGTGGTTACAGGAATCCCAAGGTGATGACACGTGCTCCTGCTCCAGCCTGATGTCCCCAAACCTCTCAAACAGGGCAGAGAGCCCCGCATGCGTGGGTTGTGCAGCGCTGTGCTGCAAAGCCATCCGTTGTGCACACTGCCAAGACCAGAGCGGGAGCTGCTGCCCTGCAGCACACAGGGCAGGGAAAAAAGGAGAAGAATGAGCACCGTGCCCAGGGGAACGAATGCATGCTGCCAGCGTGCAGATCCAGCAGCCCTGCACTGAAGCTGCTGCTGCTGCTGCCCTTTGCTCAGGTTATGCCCAGTCAGACAGGAAGCAAAAAGAAAGAGTAAATAATGGGGATCTTGAAGCTCCTTTTCAACTTTATTTAGCTTTGGCTCTGCACAGAGCCACAGTGTAGCATACTCTAGCCTTCAGGGAGGGGCACAGGAACCTCCTGAACACACCGCAGTTCAGGGTCAGCCCTCATCAACTTTGCCTTGTGCCCTGCCCCTGCAATGCTGTCAGGGGTATCTAGCACAAAGACCCTGAAGAATAGAGAAAGCCCCTGCCCCACGGTGTCCTCCAAGGCTCATAGGTCGTTGCTGCAGTCGCGGCACAGGATCTCATCATTGTCAGGGATAAAGCCTTTCCCGACCAGCGAGGTGTTGCAACGGGCACAGTTAAAGCAGTTATGGTGCCAGTGACGATCTTCAAAGGAGACATATTTACCACCACCGAAGCCTGTGGGAGGGACAGAGCACAGCGTTAAAACCCTCGGGGAGCAATTTGGACAAGCTGTCTGCACAGCTAGAGGTCTTGGTTCATCTCCAAGCCACACCCTGTCAAGAGGAAGCACACCATCCCCAGGGCCGTCCTGCTCACCTGTGATGGGCTTTGTGCAGGCGCTGCACTTCTTGGCATAGAGGTTCCCAAAGCACTTGATGCAGTAAGGGTTGTCATCCTGGGAGGTGAACTGCTGGCCAGCCAGGGGAGTCTTGCAGCCTGTGCAGACAAAACACTCCTTGTGCCACGGCTCGTCCCGGTAGGTCACTCCTCCCTTGGTCAGGGTCTGTGGGAAGAGAGAGTGCACGTGTGACTCAGGGGCACTGCCACACCTGAGCAGCCATCAGCCAGGGCGCTGGCGTCTGAACCGTTCTCTCATGGGGTGTGGAGAGAGCTGGTACACAGTCTGCCCATCCCCAGCACTGCTAGGGCAGAGCAGCCACTGACTGCATCAGGGCTGGATTGTGCAGGGGCACCCTGTCCTCTCCTGTCAACCAGCAGAGGTGGGGATCCCCCCTGCTTTGGGAACAAGACCCTGTAGCACAGGACCATGGCTCGGCCTGCCATGCCAGACGTACCTTTTTGCAGCGAGTACAGCGAGGAGCAAACTTGCTCTCGTAACAGGGGACACAGTAATAATCCTTGTTGTCCGGGATGAAGGATCGTGACCCGATGGGCTGCTGGCAGCTGCTGCATATGAAGCAGTGCTCGTGCCAGGTTTGTCCATTGTACTCCAGCTTGCGGGACCCTGCAAGAAGAGCTGTGCTCAGAGAGGCAGTGCGGGACACGCATGCTCACGCAGGACACGGAGGCTGTGCAGGACAATGCGGGGTCCTGCCCACCAGGACAGAGTGGTGTGGGCTTGTGGGGCCATGCAGGCGGCTGGGGGAGAGCCCCAGGAGCAGTGGCAGCCATGAGCTGGGGGCTGTGGCAACATTCCCCTGGCACCAGTACATGCTACGGCAGAGCAGCCTGTTGTAACCCATATCTGCAGAATGCCAGAATGGCCGAGCAAAGGCACTCCTTTGCCTCAGGCTATCTCCAGAGCCACTCACACGCCTTCAGCCATTCCTTCCCTTTTTGTCAGCACATACCAGAAAATGCCCAGGAAACCCTTTGTTATCTCCTCCTCAGCTCACTTCCCCACAAGAAAGGGAAGCAGACTGACAGTCAGGGCTGTGCTGATCACAGCCTGCTCTCCCACCAGTCAGTGCCCAGCCCACGCCGTGCAGTGAAGGAGAAGCAGCAGGGCAGAAATTCAGCTCTTGATTACTGCCCTGGTGTTGGACCCTGCAGTCCAACCGGAGCAAACCACAGTGCCCGCCCCCTCCTACCTGGCATAACTGTCTTCTCACAGGCGATGCACTTGGAGGAGAACTCGCTGCAGTAGCAGTCATTGCACAGCAGCTCCTCGTCCTGGCAGGTGAAGGGTTCATCGGCCAGCGAGCGGTCACAACGGAAGCAGCGGAAGCAGTGCTCATGGTAGTGGCGATCCTCGTAGTACAGCTCCTGGGTGGGGAGGATGGTAGGATGAGATGGGGACCGGGACCTAAGGACCGTGCCGCCAAGCACGCTCCCGTACTCACCCTGCAGTCGTGGCCGATCAGCTCCTTGCACTCATCACAGGTGTTGGCAAAGTGGGCGTCGTAGCAGGGGATGCAGTACGGGCCATTGTCCATCTGGATGTACTTGCGCCCGTACAAGGACTCCTTGCAGTTGTCGCAGTCGAAGCACTCGGTCATGGTGCCGGTCTGAGGGCCGCCTTCACCTGCTAAGAGAGCAGCAGAGCGCTCGCTCAGAGTCGTCTTGCGCTGCCTGGGATGTGACTGCAGAGCCCTGCATCCCCGGGACACAAGGACAGGACACAGAACCGAGCTCCTGCCCACACCATGCCCTCCCCAGATCCAACTGTGGACAGCTGGGATGGATCTCGCCACATGAGCATGCAGGCATCACTCAGAGAAATACAGATGTGTGCACGCAGGGAGCTCTGCACTGCCTGGCTCCTTACTGGGAAGCAAAGGGTAAATGAGAATCAAAGATGAAAGAATTTTTTTCCACATGGGAAGTTTTGACCTAGCACCCAGAGCAGGCCCACATGCACCCTGTGTGTGTGTGCACCTACTGCCACACTAGAGCCAGACACCAGCAGGGACAGCCACCATGAGCCTCCTTCAGAGACTCCCACTCAGTCCCCCCAAGGGCAGGACCCCTGTGGATGGCCCCAGGCTGCTGCAGCCCAATTGAGCTGCAGTGTTCAGAGCTGGAACTGCTCCAGGACTTTAAAGCAGCTGCTCAGCAGGGGAGCTGGAATCGGGCACCTCACGCTGCACCCGGCTGCAGTCGCATCCCATCAAACTTCCTTGCATGTGTTGCTCCACACATATGTTGCTCCAGCTACAAATTCTTTTCAGAGAGCAAGCAGAGGGGAGGTCAAGTACTTTACAAGCAAGAGAGGTGTTTGGGGTTTGCAGGCAGATCAGACATCACTCCGTGTCCTGTCTTCCCACAGACAAGCAGGGTGCAGAACTCGGGTGCCTTCTTTGGAACATTAATTCCAGAACGAGAGTATCTTCCTGCTGCTTGGTTGAACCTGGTTATTCCTAAATATGGAATTCTCCGCTTGCAAATTCACACCCTTCTGTAATACCAGCTTGCTGTCAAGTGCAGACAAGCCCATGGAATTACATCTGAGCAGCCACGGCACAGCCACACACTGCAGCTCTCTCCGGGATCCCACTTGCTCCAGGAGGAGCCACGCAGCTCCATCCCCAACCCAGTGCCCAGTGTGGGGGAGGGAACCCCCCCCACTTCATGCCCCCTGCCCCAAGGTTACCCCCTGGGGCAGCAGCAATCCATTGGCGCAGGGCAGGATCTGCTCCAGACAGCTCTGAGTCAGGCAGTGAGCTCCCCAGTGCTATTCTTGGTCAAGCTCCATGGCTCCCAGCTGTTGTGAAGCCTGGTATGTGCTGATAGCACTGCCGGGGAATAAATCCAGCGTTCCCACATGGCTACGTGACCAGTGGATGGGGAAGAAAGTCCCCGTTCAGATGCTCATTACCCAGCTGCCGCCTGCCCCAGGGGACGGCTTCACCCCCACCATCAGCTCAGGGCCACCACTCTGCCTCACAGCTCCCAGCCCAGCACTGGGATGGGGCTTTGTCCAAAAGAGCCAAGTGGGTGCTTGTGCCAGTGCTCCCTCCTGCCACAGCTCTGTCCCCAAGCACCCTCCCTTTGGGGTGCCCACACATGGGGGCAGCAGCTCCCACACCCCCCAGCGCTCCCCTTTCCACCCTGCTTGCCTTCACCTGCCACAGCGACCTGGGATCTTTCTCTCTGGCGAAGAAAGAAAATGAAATTATCACTCTTCTCCTCCCAGCCCTTCTGAAGAGAAGAACTTTCCAAGGTGTGTCTGTAATAAAAGGGCCTCTAATAAGCACTCCTGCCCTGGGAACCGCGATACCGCCAGGGCTCGGAGCTACTGTGTTTGCTCAATGGGCTGTGCTATCTCTGCGGTCCTAAAATACGGGGTCAGAGAACATCAGGAAACACGAGGGAAGGAAAAACAGCATGATGGGAGAAGCCTTGGCTTTTGCTGGTGAGTCCCTGAGCGCTGCTGGCCCCAGCCCAGAGGCTGTCCCTCTCTGTCCCCCACCATGAAGCAAGGCACAGCATTTTGCTGAGGACGGCGAGGTGGGTGATGCTGCTGCAGGAGCGCACGGAACAGGGAGCAAAACCCATTGAAACCCTCTGAAAATGATATTCCATGTTCCCCTCAAAAGCAGTATCCCAAATCATACCGTGCCGGCACGATGCCCACCCTGCTCACAAGGGGTTGCACTGTGCTGGCGTACCAGAGCCCACAGATGAAGACTGGGAGAACTGGGTGCACTGGGTGCACTGGAAACAAAGGGCTGCTTCCCTGGGGCACTTCTGCTTCAAGCAGATTCTCCCCAGATGTGTTCTGTTTCTGTCGGTCCTAGCTGCAGGCCGGGGTGCGGGGTCAGCAGAGCCAAGCATCATGTGGCTGAGGCTGCTGCAAGAGCACACAGGATCAGGCTCTGTGCTGCCTTTTTGCAGAGTATAAAGCCCAGGCCCAGGAAGTTTACTCAGAGTTATTTGACTTAGATAAGCTGCAAGGAAGTGATCTGTTTGGTCTCTTTGTTCTGGTCGTGTATACAGTGTCATGCAGCAGTGACAAATCCTGCACAACACCACAGCAAACTCCACATCTTCACCCACGGACGTGGCTGCAAGGTCACGGCACCGAGAAAGGGGAGACAAAAGAAACACAGCGAAGGAATAGGACAAAAGTCCCCAGTTCTTACCGTGATCACAATGAGGAACTGGGAAATCATTTCAACTCGTGAAGAAAAGAAGCGGAGTTTTAGGATGTATTAAAAATACGCCCTGGCTTCAGGACTCTTTAAATTGATGCTGAGATTTATGGGCAGTCATTATGCGTGCTAATTAGCATGTGCTCATACTCTGCAGTCTGCACCACCCCGTAAATACCAGTTGTGAGCTAGGCTGGTGTCAGTAACGCCTCCAGACACCAGCCAAGGTGCTGCCCCAACCCAACGGGATTCCAGCTGCAAAGAGCATTTGCCCACCCATCCTGGGATGAGGGCTGCCAGACCTGGGGCACTCTTGCAGCTGTCTGAGGGCAGAAATAACAGCAGCTCTCTGCCTGCCAGCTGCCCACCCAATCCTTCTGACCTCCAGAGTCGTGCTCATGGAAGAAAGGAAGCTCAGTTTCTCGCCTCTGCCCAAGAACAAACAGCTTTGGCAACAAGAGCTCCCCTCCCAAACAATATTTAAAGTGTTCCGGGATGCAAACCTGATCAGTCTGGAACAGAGCTCAGAATAGCTGCACGTATGGGAAAGGTCAGCGGTTCGCCAAGGACGCACAGCAGAGGCCGCTTTCTAATTAGAGAGTACCAGGCACGTAACACCACGCCGGTGTCATTGTGCACAGCAACACCTCAGAGGGCTTAGCAACAGCCCCAGGAGATCGTTACATTCACTTTAGTGTCTGCAAACTATTATGCAAAGAAGAGGTCCAGGGCCAGACTTTCTCCTGAGTGCAATCGCTTCAGAGTTTAATCACTTTTGGAGGAGATTCGGGCTGCCACGAGGTCTCACGCACACAGCAAACCTACGGCCCCGTGTAACTTCATACGCGTTTGTTGCTCGTTGTCAGGTCACAACCAGCTGCTCCACCAGGCGACCCCAGAGCAATCCAACAAGGCTATTCCCAGGGAAACACTTAATCTTCCCAGGACACAGGAATAGAGCTGCCTTTATGTGTCGGGTTCCTGCCTCTCCTCGCCCTGCCTGCCGCCCTGGCGCTCGCACTTCACACCTACAGGCACGCAGCGGGCACGGCGCAGCGCTGCGGCACGGGCTCCCATGTAAGGATGAAACCTCCTGGAGAGGCAGCTTTGGGAGACAGTCCTCAGCGTGCTTCGAGGTCAGCAGAGGAGAACGCTCTTTGTTCCCCTTGGCTTTCCAGAACCATTATGGGCGCTGGAATCCGCGTGACATTGTTTCTACCTCTCGCCCGACCCTAAAAGGGAAACCAGCTGCTCGCTCTGGGGAGCAGCGCTGGCCCCTGCACGAGGCTGTGGATCGAAAGCTGTCCCCTTCCCCTACATCACCTCTGGGGGCTACATGGGGCCTGCTCTTGCCCCTCCACCCCCCCAACCTCTGCCTTCGCCCCCTCTGCTATCAAACCTGTGAGCTGCAGGCCTGCCCCAGCAGCCCAGCATCCGTGCCACTGCTGGACGCTGCCTCCAGGTGACAGCTGGGGGAGCCAAGAGGGTGCCAGGCATTTCGCCAGCTGGATCCTGCCTGCACAGGGCCCCACCTGCTCCGAGCACCCCTGAGTCACATCCTGCCCATGGCTGCACCTCCCAGCTCCACGGGCGGTCTGGAAGAGGCAGTAGGTACCTGGAGCAGCAGGGTGTGAGCACAGCCCTCCCGCACTGCCAGGGTGCCATGCCCTGGTATGCGTGCATCCAAAAATCTGCAGCACTGTTGCTTCCCCAAGCACAGGCAGACTGACTGCTGGCCCAGAGCTCTGCAGTGCATCCATTGAGATGGCTGCCACAGCTGTGAGGAAACACCCTGCACTGCACGTGAGATCTGTGCTGGCAGAATTGAATTTTGCTCAGCATGGCAGGCAGCTTCTTGAAGCTTCGAGAGGAAGCAGCAGCAGAAATTGTTAAAGCATCTGACAAAGGATAAGGGCAGCTGAGGCTGTGCACAATTTTAATGCACTCTTTGAATGGCAAATTGAGGGATTCCTAGTGCTTAGAAAAGATCTCAAGGTACAAAACCAGAGCCCACCGACTCCTTCCAGCAGCTCTTACAAGACCAAGGCAAGTGCAGAGATTCAACTGCCCCATGTGCAGTCTGATCTTACCCAGAGAATCTCATGCACCAACACAGAGAAAGCCCCACACTGGCCCAACCAACAGAAAGGGGGCATCTTCATCAGTTTATACACAGTGACACGGCACGCTATGTATGCTATTATTTATTTTCCACATCAGTATCGTTCCATGGAGGAGGAAGAGAACAGATGCAGCTTGAGGGAGCTTGGCCCCATCTCCACGAGGCCAGGAGTCCCCTTTCATGCCTTCTTGCATCAGAATCAGCAATGCTGATTCTGGAAACAAAATGCATGACCTAAGCACCCACTGAATTCTGCTAGACCAGATAACACTTCAGAAGATCTGGAAAACAAATTATTTCCTAGTTGAGATTAAGTTTTTGAACTATTATAAATAGTGAGCCAGATCTCCCAGGAAGGCCAACGCACTTTGAGAGACTGCATGCAGAATCTGCCATCTGCACGTGGAAATAGCCTTGTCCTTGATGTGCTTACAGACTTTCCAGCAGACCTGGGCAGGCCAGGAGGAGCCATCCATGCCCCAGAAGCTGCTGTGCTCACGGGGACGCAGTGGGGCTGTCAGGACGTGCAGGGTCCTGAAGCACTCCAAGACACTGCTCTGATTTCAGAGCACTACTGAGTTCATAGACCTTCATCCTCCGGTAATAAATTCCTCATTCTTTCTCTGAAGATAAGGAAACATAAAACTTTTCCAACGCGAACGGAAAACCTGCTGCTACTAAGTCAGGATCTCACAAAGCAGCATCCCCATACAAGGTAATGGCCCAAAGTTCTGAGCCAGTATTTGTACACACTGCGACATTTGTCCTTTACAGAAAGAACCTCTTTTTAACGAGGCCACTCTGTAAGGGAATCCAACTTTCCATGCCACTGTGGAAAAGCAGGCAGGATTGCCCATCTGAGATTCAGCTCGTAATTGCTTGTGGTCAGGACCTTGTTTCACACTTGACTTTAAGCCACTTCTGTCCCTTTCCTATCTGAGCAGGTCCGGTGACCCCAGCTACAGGAGGATGCATCTCCAGGGCTGAGCATGAAGGCCAGCATTTGGAGGCAGAGAAACACCAGATCCATTCAAGTGAGAAATTCAGGCTTCTTTGGGGTGCTCATCCTCACTGCCTCTCCCCACCTTCCAAAAGCTCAGCAGGGACAGCAGAGCTCAGGCAGACAAGGAGAAAGGCAATAGCCCACTTGGTTCTTGCTCCAGGCTTACTTTCTTTAGGGAAAGTGAAAACTGGTGGAGTTGAAAAAAGAGGTGTAAGTCCCTACTATGCAACCAGAAAATGAAAAACTCTGTCCAGGGAGAAAGGAGGGAATGATTTCACAGTTAGGACTGTATCACTAAGCATTTGTAAGGATTAATTGTTTCAAGTTCTAAACGAATCCTGCCTCTTAAGAGGGCAGCTTGGGAGGAGGGCAGAGCTGCGAGGTCCCACTTGGAACAAGCGCCCTGTATCATTCTGCTGGCATGAAAACCCAACATATGCTCAAGAGATCAGCTGTTAATCTTATTTAAAAAGTATACAAAGTAAGCAAATTCCGTGCATGCAACAGGAAGTCAGAAATTGAAACCACTTGGTCTGCTTGGACCCCCATGATTCAAACTGACCACTTAAGTTGAGGAGGAAGTCCAAAAGCAGAGGAGTTAGACACAAACGCACCAGAAACTCCTCCCCAAAGAAATGAAGTCTCATTTACCAGATGGTCAGGAAACATGGGGCTTCAAAACGTGCCAGAGGAGATTCTTGCTGGTCACTCTAGAGGTTTGGGAGAAGAGAGAGCCTGGCCCAAGCTTCCCATGGCAAGTACCTGACCCTGTGCCACACCGATCGAGCCAGGGGAGCCCCCACTGGCAGCAGCTTGCAACAAGCACTGCTGCTGGAGCTGGTACTGGCTCCAGGGCAGCAGCTGCAGACATGGCCAGGATGACCATAATAGGAAGAAAGACACTGGAGCCAAGTTTCAAGGAGTGTGACTGAGCACGGGAGCTTCGGCGTGATCAGAGGAGTGGGGAGTCACTGCCTGGGGCAGCGACTGCTGGATGCTTAAAAGGAACCTGAAAAAGGAGCAAGGAGCAAGTGTCCATCTGCTTTCCGAATGCCTGCTCCCATCTCCCTTCATGGCATTTAAAAGAAGGGTATTCTCCCGTTCGATTATGGGAACAGGGATATCAAAAACGTGCTGAGAGCACACATGGTCTTGAGGCTTTCCTTGCTGGAGGCACCGCGTGGCTCAGACACAGCACTGCTCCCGGGGCAGCTTCATCATCTCACACTGAACTCCCAGCACAGGAACATTCACAATCCCCTCCTGCTTAGGGAGTCTCAGCCTCAACAGCATCAGCAAAAGTGCGATTAGGAAAGAGAGGCCTGGCCGATCCCACCCGGAGAGCCTTCCAGTGGCAAATCCACCCATTTCTTTAGTTTCCCCTTGTTTTCTTCCTTTTTCAAGTAGAAAATTAGGCAAGAAGAAGGAATATATTTATTGCGCAGGGCTGAATAAGCCTTTCAGAGCAGACCATACGCTTACTGTTGTCCTACTGGCAACAAACAGTAATGCAAGAACACAAACCAACCCTAAAGATAGTCATCAAAACAAATTAATGGGCAGCGGCTGGCCTCCAGGCCCCAGGTTTCATACCAGGTCCAGCCAGGAGCCAATCTGGAAAGTGCCCATTGCTTAGAGGTGGATTAATCTATCAGTGAGCCCCCTTTGCCCTTGTCGTTACAAAGTGATGGACAAGAAAAGGTGGCGGGGGATCGTAACTGGATGAGGGTTCAACTAGAAAGTCATAAAGAGAGTATATATAAATGCACATGAAACTGCAAACTGGTGTCTGTGGGCTTCATGTTACCTCGCTGTTGTAGCATGTGTTTTTCTTGCTAGGGGCCCCTGCGTGGAGGCAGCGTTCTCCACCAAACAAATGTATATCAAATACACGCCCACAAAAACAAACCAACCAACCCCACATTCATGCCACAAACTCAGAAGCCAGAACTCTGCGGTAGAGAGCAGGGTGTCCTACATCTCCCAAACGCAGAAACCCAGCGAGATCCGTCCAGTGCCCTGGCTGTGACAGGAACAAAAAGGGAGTCCCAAGGACCAAGCGCGTTGGGAGGATAATAATCTCGCAGAGAACATTTAGTTTTGGACTGAACTGAGTGATGCCCATAAAACCCAGCTGACTTGGTCCATGGCCATATAGATGCCTGACTGCTTACCCAACTGCGCAGGCTGAGGGCTCCGGCAGTAATGTTTCAAAATCTCTTTGCCCCAAGAAGTAAAGGTCAAACCCAGTACACTACAACTCAAACATGAAAACATGACAGGAAATGACTAACTGTGCACTGAGGCCAATTTACCTTCGTCTTAGATCTACCCACTACACAAGGATCTTGCAATACAAACAGACATCACAGCCTCCATGCAGAAAAAAGAATCAAGCTGCTCGAGGTGCTCGCTTTGGGCTTCAGTAAAGACATCACTGCAAAACAAAGGCGTTCTGCTTTATTTCCCTGAAGTTCTCTTACAATTCCAGCTCTGTGCTGTAGTCTGTGTTTCCCTTAGCTGTTGTTTTTTTTTTTTTAAATGGAGGATGAAGCCATTCAGTTCAGAGGCGACGAATAATTTACATTCGTTTTTACAAAGCGTTCTGTACTCCTTGAATAAAAGATTATGCCTCTGGTTTGCATGGAAGGTTCAAGCTTGCCTCTAAGCATGCGTGCACACTGGCGCATGGACAGGCTGCAAGGGACAGATGCAGCCACATGCATGCTTTGTGCACCAATGCTGAAAAGCAGACCTGCACGATCTGAGCCCATCCCTTATTAACCACCTTCACCCAAGAGCCTGGCAGCTCTTTTGTTGATTAAGGATCCGCTCAACTTCAGTTTCTGTTGTTTATTTAAAAAAAAAAAAAAAAAAAGCCAACAAAGTAACTTTGATCTACAGGAGCAGGAAAAGACACCTAGAACAGACACATTTTATTTAACACATACCTATTACTTCAAGGGCAAACGGCACTTTTTCCACCAAATTTGGTCAAAATATTCTATTTTTGAGTCGATCCCTTGTCTCCCAAGCCCGAGCATTTGTCGTTAGCCTACACATAACAGCAGTGCTGGGGAAGGTGGCTGGCACTGTGAACCTGGCAGCTTTGTCCTTTTGGGGCTCTGCAGCTGCACACAAAGGCAGCAGGACAAGGCAAAAGCCAGCAAGGTGACAGGGGAGACACTGCACTGCCACTTGCACGCCAGGCAGCTGCCTTCTCGCTGTCTGACTGCTAGCCAGGGGCCTCTTTGCCTCTGCCCTCACTGCTTGTGCAACAGCCTGATCCTGCCTACCGCGCTTCTTACAGCTGCTGTGTCCCTCGCAAGCAAAGGCAATTACAGCTTTGTAACCCGCAGCATGTGAGCGCTTCTAAATCTGGGGAAGGACTGAAACCTGGCAACGGCAAACTGTCTCAGGTTACCGTCCCAAGAACCGCTCGCCTGTGGTCCGAAACACAACTAAGATCCTCTGTTGCCTGGGAGATGCTGCATGTGCCAGCTGCAGCCCTCCCGAAAAAGGCAGTGCTCCCAAGGACGGCGAGCCAAGCCGAGAAGGACATGGCATGAGAAGAGGGAGGTCTCCTGGAGCCACTCTCCTGCCAACGCAGACATGAAATAAGTTTCAGTCTTCTGCAGCGAATGATTTCTCTGCTAGGTGATCTGGTCATCCATCAGGAGTCATTGACGCTCACCGCGCCGAGCTGCTCATGCAATCGGACTCCTTGGTGAAGCACTTCTCAGTGAGACCTTTTAAAATTAATCTGAAGTACTGCACATTTTCTACTGCAGAAGTTGTGATTATCGTGCATTTTACGTAAAACCTCTCAGAAATAACCCATTGCAAGCGCTAAAAATAGATTTGCAAAAAGCCACGTGCTTGCCAGTTTCTGCCATACTTTGAGATATGAAGGCTTTGGTGGAGCTTCTGAAAGGGAAAACTTGCCACGTCCAAAAGATGCAGTGGAAGCAGCTATTATAAATGGGTACAAACGCTCACCAAATGGAGTTTGGGTGCCTCTGCATCACACACACACACTGCACATGGAGTTCCCAACGTGTGGAGGAGCCCACCCCACAGCTGTGCCACAGCCTGGGCAGCCCTGAGCCCTGCTGCTGGCAGATGCCACTGCAAAGCACTTGTACTGACTGCCCAGAAACTCAACAACAGGTGAAAAGTGCTGCCTTGCAGAGCAAACACACACAGACAAGAAAGAACAACACTAACCAGCCCTGTGGCCCATTCTCAGAACCTCATCTTCTCGCTTGAATATGAGATTTACAAGGAGACCCAGGTGAAACAGATAAAAAAAAGAAAGGGGAACATCCAAATTTGGACTCTCAGAAGCTTTTACGTGAAGACTTCCACACAAAGACCAAGAAGAGTGGATGTTTTAGCCCATGAGGCAGAGCACGCAAAACAATGCCCCGTCTCTTAGCTGCAGAGGAGACGCTCCACACTCACCCCCTGAAGGAAGCAACAGCAAGCTGCTCTCTGCCAAGAGTTACAGAGCTCCTGGGGCTGTCTGCATGCTCTTGCACTTCCAGCACTGTGGGCTTCACTGCAGCAAGAAAACACCAGCACCCAACAACCCTCCCTATGCTCTCCTCATGGGTCAGACCAAAAACCAATCTACCCACAGACGATGTGCCCCAAGCTGGCCGAGCGGGGAACCCAAACCTGTGGGCCATTGTTACCTTGCATTGCGGCTACAAAGGATCTGCACAGAGCCCGGGGATGCGCTGGGGCAGCTCCCACTGACTCACAGCACAGGCACTTGCAGCAGGTGCGGAGCGAGGGACTCTCGCCTGTAAATCAGCGCCGAGCTCGCAGAACGCTCGAGTGCTCACCCAGGAACAAAAGCAGCCACATCATAAACCAGAGGGTGACATCAGCACAGGGATTGCATTTCCTCCACGGGTTCAGATTTCATTACTTGTGACATGAAATTGGACTCTTACCATTCGAGTTACTCTATATTTTCATAAGGGGCGCAGGAATCCCTGATTCCAATTTGTCAGATTCAGATTGCTTCTCGACCTCCTGAAGACAGCAGTGCTCACTGATTTCCACTGGAAAGGGTCAGTGCAATTCGCACAGCACCATCCACTTGGGGCCCAGCTGTTCAAAATCCCTGGACTGCTCTTTTCCCTTCTTATTCCAAGTTCTGCTCTGCATCTCCTTCTGAAATTAAAGCTCAGAGTTATCAAGGATCTGACAGCACGTATTTCATCACTCCTGGGTTGAGTCATTGTTTCAGAGCATGAAGCATGATGCAGTGTGTGCTTATGGTCTGACACCTCCGCCAACATGAAGTGCATTTGTGATTTTCCACATACAGCTGCTCAGGCTCTCCAAAAGCAACACATCCAAGACTTCTACACAAGCCCAACGGGCCAGAATTAATCTTCCTGTGTGTTACATGATGTTTGCACAGGGTTGAGAAATACTAGAAATAAAAGTTCTCTTGGCTGAGTTACATGCAACAGAGTGTACTTTCTGCTACTAATGACTTCAGTAAGTACCTCTGACACTTCACATATTCCAGAAACCTCCGATTTAGGCATGGCAGCAATTTCCTTGGTAGGAAAGCGTTCGCTGAGTTAAAGGGAGCCACTGAAATGTTGTGCATTTTAATGGCTGTCTTTTCTATTTGAAAAAACTCTACGTGCTTGGAAAAGAGGCAGGTAGTAAGTAATCCTCACCCAGGACACAAACTGAAGATTAGTTTGCTTGGAAGGTGATTTAGCTCCCTGACATCCCGTCACAAACAACACAAATACACACGATGACCCAGTGCAAGACCATAAACACCAGAGTGCTCAGTTTCCATGGACCTGACATCCCGTTCGTCTCACAGGATTCTTGCTTGGTCAGTTCCCCAGCAGCTGTCACCAGCAGAAGCACTACTTACAACACCTGCAGGGCACCGAGCTATTTTATCTCCCTCCTGGGATTTGCACCTCGGAGGGTTTTGGCACAGAGTAAGCTTGGCAGAGCTAAAAAAGGCACCAAGATCCACATCTCTGGCCAGCAATGGAACCAGAAAGCTTCCTTCTCCTCCTGAGACGCAGCAGCATGGAAAACATGACGCCCACTTGTGCATGCTACAGACTTGTGTCCAAACAGAGCCCACAAACTACGCTCATTGTGAGAAGCAGGGGAGAAAGAAAGGACGAGGTGGGCAGACCCAGCGCTGTGCCTGAACCTGGGCTCCAGATCTTTCACCCGAGCGATGCGGTGTCATTGTGAGCTGCTCCCAACACTGGAACTTTGGGCTTTCCAAGCAAGAAGCTGGAGGACAGCACCGCAGCAATGTGGCATGCAGAGCTACGCCCCAGTTCAGACCGTGTTAGGTCTTAAGAGCCATTAAAACCATTTCTTTCTTAACTGAGGGCAGTGGAATTCCAACATGAGGTCAAAAGCCCAACAAAAGCAGCTCGGGGCAGTGCTTGGGACCTCCACTCTGACAATAGTGCCCGTGCTCAGAGACAGCTTGGGGTTTCCTCCCTGTTGTTTTTTCACCACCCTCGTATCCTAAGCGCAACGTAGGAATCCTGCCATCAGCTGTGGACCTCAAAGAGGAATTTTTGTTCTTTCAGATCGGCATTTACATTGTTATCCCGTTTCTTTTGGTTCATTAGAAGAGCTTAAAAAAAAAACAACAGGACATTTCTCTCCAGTAGCACTGAGCTATCTATACATGGTTTTGGTGGGAAATGGCACAATCTGCAGCCACCATCTGAACAGCAACAGAAATTGCCTAACCTCAAACATACTCACACGAGGGAAATCCTGTGGGCTTGGATCATTCGAGAAATGAAGTTGCTTTAGAACTACAGGAACAACACATGTCCAGAATGGGCTCTGTGCTGCTAAGATACTGTTTGAAAAATCAACAGCCAATTGTTTCCGCAATTTGCATTTTATATTGAAAAAAAAAAAAATTCTCCCAAAGACTTCAGGAGCCAGAGCTCAGCCTGGAAAGGATTTTTATGGTTGCACTGCAAACCCACGGGAAGCGGGGATCTCAAATGGAAACAGGTCATTACAGCAGACACTGCTCCATGGCTCTGCCTGAAGCAGCTGGGATGATCTCTCCAGGTAACCAAGTTACTGCTCCTAAAACCCATTCTGATATTTAAAGAAATCTGGAGAAAATGCCAAGTCGTCACTCTTCTTCCCACGTTACAAGACAAGAACCATGTTAATGTAAGAGTTTTTAAGTAAGCACTTGAAATTCGGGTAAACAAATGTTAAATATCAAGACCCTATTTACATTCCAGAGTAATAATTAAATATTTAATATCTTGTGGTTCCAGCATTCTAGGTTTTTCTAAGCACCAAAATATTTTGTCACGTAAAAAACATCTGCAGCAGCTGGAAGACATTAATTTGGCTTGCTAAGATTCATTAGCTTAAATACACATAAATAAAACGTTCATTTTATTTCCAAAAAGCTAACTCTGCTTCATTTAGTTTTATTAGGGTGCTTAGTGAATAATGCTTAATGCTGGCAGGGTGTATCAGATCCCACAGTGGCATAAATGCACACAGTTATCTGTTAACTAAAACAAGTCTTGTATTTAGTTAGCGCTGGTCTGTATTGACTAACCTGAGCCATGCAGAGCAATGGGAAAACCAGCTTGCTAACAGAATAAAAGTAGGGATTCAGCTTTCTCCTAGGCTCCCAAATTCCCGGCACTGAAATCTATCTTAAAAAACACTGACAAGATAAAACTTCTCTTCTGAGCTGGGATTTATGTAGCTGTGGTACAGAACACCAGTGTCTGCACATGCCTTTTCTCTCCAAGAAGCTCCTGCATAATCTTAGTGCAGTGCTTTAAAAATAAATCAAGTAAACAAGGCGCACTGCTGAGATCATAAAAGGAAGTTGAATTTGGCTTCGTACGCACAGGGATCACCTTTCTGGGCAGCAGTTTGCAAAGGGTTATTTATTAGCCAGTCATTTTTCTTCTGCTGGAAGATGCTGAGGCTTTAGTGGAGTTTCTGCAGAGCACGCAACAGCATTCAGCGTTCGCCCAGCTAATAGTTAAATCGCTGCAGCTCTCCGATGACTTGAAGATTATGGGTGTAGGAAAAGGGAATGCTCAGCAAGGGGAACTTTCAGCAGCCACCACCAAACTGTGGTTAAAACAGACACCAATGACTCCATTCAGCTCCCAAACCTCAGACAGTTTCCATTTTCTCAATAACAAAGCATTTTTGTGGGGTGAGGTAACAGGCCTCCATCTGCCAGGTCTAACTCTGCTACGATTCCTTCCGAGCGCGGCTGAGTGAGGCCTGGGGCCAGCAAACACAAGGCTGGCGTCCCACACACCCGGGGACAAAGGGACAGACGTTGAGAAGAGCCTCCTGGGACCGTCCCATGGGTTCTGCTGGGAGCTGGTGGCAAAAGGAGCCTCAGATGGGCTCCAAGCAACGCGCAGCTGGAGGGCTCCAGGGGCTGAGGAAGGAGCAAGACTTTTCAGTGAGGCTGGAGGGAGCAGAAGGCAGATGGATGCTGGGGGTTCAGTGGTCAGCCATCCATCACACACAGTCAGACGCACGGAGCACTGGGGTTTGGAAGTGACGTGGGTCTCTGGGCACACATTACAAGACACAGCACAAACAGGGATGTAGTCACCCCACACCAAAATGCTTAAGGGATCACATCACAGGCAGGGCTGTTCCTTCCTCACCGAACTGTTGAACTGAGCCTCAGAGCAGAGGGCAGGAAGGATTTTGGTTCTTCTCTTGCTTTGTTTTTGCATTTGGCAGCTTGTACATATCCTAGCATCTCAGTTCCAGGAACACCAAGCACCTTTTGTTTTGTGTCAGCTTAACTCCTCTTATAAGCAGACTCTTCATGCAGTCCCATAAAGCCTCCTGCCAGGCTCCATGCCCAATCCTTTCCCCTCTCTTTAAGCTCGTTAGTCAGCCCCCTTGTCATTCTGAGACTCCAACACAGCCAACCCAGCCGCCCTGACTAAGGATGGAGAACACACAGCTCCAGGCTCCCTTGTGCAAAGGTAAAACCCTCAGCACAGGCACATGGCAGTGAGCACAGCTGAGCTTGGAGGGAGAGGTGGCTCCGCAGCAAGCAACATTAGGAAAGGAACTTCATAGAGTATGTGAATCTTCTGATCTGTGGTTGTGTTTTTTTTTTTTTTTTTCCTCTTTTCCCTGTCCCTGCTTACAGAAGTCTTTAAAAAGCAATGCAGGAAATTGTGCCAGACACGGCAGCAGCTGGTGCGAATGGACGAACAGCAACTTGGGCAGGTCAGAACATCCTGAACTCAGCTTAGCTTCGACTTGTGTAAATAGCACCGCCAAGGGCTCTTATTCACCCCACTCAGAGCCTTCATTCTGCCCGCGCAACAGATGGTGGCTGAGCACAAGTTTTAAGAATGACAGTTCAGAGGGATTAGGAGATATTTACAGAAAATCCATCCTGATTGCGTTATTTTAGTCTGGTACATCAGGTTTTGTATTTACAAGGACAACGACAAAGATTCCCAAGCTGAAACTGCCCCAAAGCCATTTTGCGCAAATTTAATTGAAATACGCAACCCCCAGATCTGTGACATTACTGCAACACAAAACAAGTATCAATGAGGATAGAAATAACCAACAAACTTGTAGAAACTCATGGAGCAGCCACAACTTTTCTCTCAACTCACCTGCAACCCCAGTTGAGCAACGTGATAATTAGAGAAACTTCACTCCCAGAAATGCCAGTTTGCTAAACCTTAACCCTTATTTCTGCAGGTCAAACAGCCTCGATTTCATGCACTGATGCAAACCAAGGAGAAGCTTCTTAGTGTCAGAAGATACGGAGCATACTTCCAGCTCTGCTGCTACTTTCCTGACTGGCCTTGCAGAACTTGCCACCTATATGTCCAAGTCTTCCCACCACCTAAAACGAGGCAATTCTTCAGTTGGTTTTGTGAGGGCCTTTGCATTGCTGCAGCTGTTTGTCCTGAAGTTTTGAAAATGTTAACAGTGATCCCATTGCTGCCTGGTTTAATACTAGGTACCCAGCTGGATACCTGGAAAACCCAGCCAGAAAGCAGCTTGCTGCCCTTTCCCAGCCGTGACAAGACATCTCCCAAGGTTTCCTCTGAAGAATGCTGCTGTCACATCTCAAAAATCCACGCTGCTAATGCTAGCCTGAGCACAAGGTCAGCCAAAGAGGACTTCCATCAGAGATGGGCTCTGCTGGAGAAGACTCCCTGGAGACAGTAGGAATAGCACACTTGATCCCAAATGGCAACAATACGCAGCGCACATTTCCAGCAAATGCAGGGATGGGGCAGAGGACTGTGCAAGCTGACCAAAGGCCACCCTGATTTCTGCCATCTGCTCGCTAGATGCAGAAGCCTCAGCCGAGGCCTTTGGGAAAGGTCAGGATAGGCTTAAGGGCTCTCAAGATATTGCTTTTGTTCTCACTGTTAGCTTCTCAATTCCTTTGTTAAAAGATACGGATCTCTCTGTAAGGCAGTTATTTGGAGCCAAGAGTTTAGATATTATTGCAAAACATAAGCTTAAAAGAGACTGGAAATGATGTTGGCAGCGTTACAGAGGGGAGCGAAGCACAGCTTTGGGTCAAAACAAAAAAAAATAAATCTAAGCTAGTAAGCAATTCCCATGTGATGGCTTGGAAGAGCCAGCAAAAGCTTCTTCTAGAAAGAAAACAATACTGTGAGAACGAAGCTAACAAGAGCTGGCTCTTGGAAAAATAAAAAGGCCAGTAACAAGCCAGAGTACTGCCAACAGCACATATCCAAGAGAATCTTTCTGGGAAACCAGCTCAAGTCATTGCACTGGAGAGCCCTGAGGGACTGGGGACCTCGAGGCTAAATGCTGGCAAATTGCTTCATCAGTTAAGGTTGGTCCCAGTGTTTTCTACTGCGTAAGAATAATTTGTTTTAGCCTACAGGTCTCTACAGAGCAATGGGTGAATTCAGGCTGCTTCCTCTGGGAAGGGAAACGAGGTGACCACAGAAGCCCTGCCCACACGGGACATTTTTAGGAGGCTTCCCACCATTGCTGACATCCCTTCTGCCCATCCCATCAGCTTAGCTCCCCATTGCTCCTCACGCCCCTTAGGGCCACTTACCTGGTGGGAAACCCCCAAGCTGCTTCAGCCGGCTCTCCACCAGCAAGAGTTACCACAAAAATTGGATTGCTGTTCCTCCACAAAAGCTTCTTCTGGAGACTCATTCACCCCAAATGGATGTAGTCAGAGCAATTATTCTGATGCAGCTTGTTTTCCAGAGGAATGAGGAGGAGACCTTGCTCTGTCTATCTCTGAGAGAGATTAGCTAATCCATCAGGAAAGAGACATAGTGATGCAGAGAGATAATGGCAAGGCTTTTGTCTGAGGTCTCCTCTTTCATTTCCAGTCCAGTTACTCATAGTTACAGAAGTATGCAGAGAGTACAGAAGACAACAAGCGGGATCTCTAACTGTGCTTCTACACCAGCAGAGAAAAATCCTGTGCTGGCGGGGGATGGCAAGGCACTACTTCACAACCTTCCTCCTCTTCCAACCACTTCTCTGATTCACATTGCCATCTTCCTTCCAATTGACCTAAATAACATGTTCAGGCAGCGCTGGAAGTACTTCTGCCTCATACTTCAATAGCAGCAAGATCTCCACATCTGGAAAGGGTATTTCTCAGGAAAGTCACAGCACAGGTGGCTTAAGAGTGCCTTTCCCAAGAAAGGAAGAGAATCACCCTGTCTTGTCTCATTTCACCAGTAAGACTTCCTGGCTGCAGGAGAACAAATGTTGCCCAGGAGCACAGAAAACAATTGTGCTGCCTGTGCCCAAGCGCCAGCTAATCTGAACAATGTGGGCAGATATTCAATTACCTCATTTCCAGGTGTGCTGTCAGCATGAGCCATGACTGGCTTGGGATGAAAGAGGAAAAGCTGCTCCTAGATCTGGACTTGTCTGCGTCGTTTATGGTAATTATTGCCCAGCAGCCTGTAATCCTTTAATGTCATATCGCACTCTCAGCCCTTGGTCTCTCTAGAAACTTTTGATCCCAGAAGAGGCTGGAGATGAGAGTGCAGGACCCACCAGAGCAGCAGGCACGCAGGCCCCAGCCACAGAAAGGAAAGGAAAGCAAAGCAAGCTACGCTACAAGGACTTGGGCAGTTCAGTCATCTTCAGACACAAAGCAATTACGTGTGCTAGCAACATCCAAGCACTTGAAGCAGATGCATGTCCAAACACTTATTCTACCTGTCCAGCTATTCACTTCAACTCTTGTTACAGAACATAGCATTCAGCGGGAATCACAGGAAGAATCCAATCCCTACCACTACATGATTGTTTCAAGCTGAAAGTTTTTTTTTTTTTGACTCTCTCCAAAACTCTTGCTTTCCTTACCACGAGTTCAAGCATTTGTGACAGCCCTGTAGACATCTCACCTCTTTGCAGCCCCCCAGACTTCTGATCAGCATGTTATCTTGCAGCAATGACCTTCACAGGCCATGCACTGAGTAAATGAAAAAAAGTAAAAAGTCAATTGACAATGCATTTCTTGTCAACAAGGAAACGTATTGTCAGAGAATACAGGAAAGGGCTCCAGAGCGGCCACACGGATCCTGGGAGATCACTTTCTTCTTGAAACTTCTCCTACACAGGAGAAAGGAAGTATACTTGATCCTTACTGCCTCATTTTCAGGTAAATTGAGCTTCAAAAACGACAGGAGAAAACAAGCAAGCAAAACCCACACCTTTGTGCTGCAGCATGACAGTTCAGTCCGAAACAGCTAGACTGTATCTGTTATCTCTACATTTTTTATTAGCTCATGTTTACTTTGGCTGCACATCCAAGCAGTCATTTAACCAGGGTGAGAGAGGAAAATCTTGGACTCTTAACAATGGCCAAGCAGTTTAATCTGCCACTGGGGACAATGACTTGCCTCCTATTGGCGTTTAGTGCTGGCAGGGTCAAGTGTAACATGTGGTGAAGGAAGCACTAGGGAAGCAGATCTGCAGCCGTTCCATCAACACTGAGCGTTTCCTTGAGCTATTCAGAGGTCCCTTTCCCCCTCATGAGCAGAGAATGGCTCCAGCTGTCCAGTCACCTGCATTGGCTTCTCCACTCACAGGATTTATGAGCTTAGGGGCTGCTAACAGCTCCAGGTTGGACGCAGCACATTCCTCTGGCTTACAGCTTAGATGTTCAGAACCCAGTTAGAAAGCAGTTAAGATTACGTCCTTGGTTGGTGCTGGAAGCTGATTTATGCTCCTGAACACAAGTGGCACTGGGCAGGCTGGGCAAAAACATCTCCCAGCTTTTGTCCAGCAATGAACCCAATCAGAAGTGGTTGACTTAAGGTTTTTTTTATTAGAAAACTTCAAAATACTTTAAAAGAAGTCTGAAACTTGCAAGCCTGTTACCATACGCAGTGATACATTCAGAGCCAAATCAGAAAGTCAAAAAGACACTGTGCTAAGAGCAAGAACATGAATTTAGGATCTTTATTGCATTGCTACTTGGATTCCATGCTAAAATATTTCCAAATAACTCTCGATTAAGAATTTTAAGACTAATAGCTTAATCCTAATGTCCTCGTCACGTTTCACCCCAGAGTAACACTATCCTTCAGTGTGTTTCTATTGAGTAAGGGCAGAATCATTTGTTAAAACTGTCCTTCGTTTAGCAAACACCAACAGACACCAAGTGACTCACACAGCAGAGGCAATTCTGCATGGATGAAATACAGGAAGGTGGAAGCCATGTGGCATTCTTCAGTTTCCCTTCTTTTCGCAATCAGACCCTTGATATTTTCTTCGACAGGAAAACTGACACTCCCCCTTCCCTGTAAACTGCTGACAATTGTATTTTACACCTGGCAAAGCCAGCGCAAAACGGAAGGAAAAGAAGAAACAAAGAACAAGGACTGTTCTCAGCAACTGCATCTCCCTAGAATGGAACATTTTTCTTTCCGTCTGCAGCTGAAGACATGTTACTTATTAATGGATAAAGTCCAGTAATTACCCATCAGACATTAGGATAAATGCCCCACCTCTTCACTACAGAGCACCTGCAGCACAGAGCTTGCTGCTGAGCCCAGCATCCCCACTGGAACCTGCAAATCTGTGCAGCTGAACCCCTTCACTTGCAAACCCTCAGCCCTCGCCTCTGAATGTCCTAGGTGTCAGAAACAAGCCTAAGCTCTCAGTAGTAATCTGAAGATTAAATAACACCGGTAAAGTTTCTCTGCCCCCTTACAATTGGTCTTTTCCCTTTCCTAGCTGCAGCTGCTAGCTATCGTTAGAGCCCTTCTTTCTTTCCTTATCCATTTACATTTGTTCTGATGTCACCAACAGTCAAAATGTTGCTGTCTCTCAATTTTTACAGCTTGGCCCTCAAAATCACGGCTGTATCAGCAGAAACAGTCAAAGCCCTACAAGCAATGAGGAGCCATGAAGTGCACTCCAGAGTGGACAGCTGAGCAGAAGTGGCAGTGCCACCCACACCGCCTCCTGCCAGAGCAAGCTGGTGCTCCACAGCGGGCACAGGCAGAGGGTGTCAACCAGGGATACCAAGCAGCGGGGGAGAAATGACTTCCTTATATGAGCAATTACCAGAAATTATGAAGCTGTTTGTCCAGTAAAAAAGCTTGGCTTCTATTCAGACCAGGCAGCCAGTCAGTCCCCAGTTTTCTGTAAATATATATATTTGTCTATGGAAACTTTCTGACATGAAAGGTGAGGCAGAGGAAAAAAGGTTTATAGTCATGTCTCTCCTGAGGCTACTGATGCAATTAGGGTTCTTCAAGCATGACCTCATGCAAGCTAAGCACAGTGAAAATCCCGCAGACACGAGCAAGAACCCCAGCAGGCCACCGTGAAAACCTTGCGTGACACTGCTGTGATTACTACCATAAAAGTCCTTTTCCTGGGAGAGGGGGAGCAGGAATCATTTGAGCACTAAGAATAACCAATTTGTTCCATTTTCCTGCTAGTACTGCAGAAAACAGCAGGTCATGTAACAGCATCAGCCAAGCTACAACTGGGAACACAGCAGAGAGCATCTTGCCTCATAGCACAAGCAATAGAGCGAGTCCTGGCTGTGAACTATACCAAGTGCTTCCAAAAGCGGTGCACTGGGAATTCCAGTAACCTGCCCACAGAGGAGTTCTTCCTGAGTCTGTCATTTAAAGGTTCATTTCTGTCTCGAAGCGGCCAGGTCCAAAACCTGTACAATGGCTGAGCTTCTACCCCTCAGAAATGTACTGTCCAGTAACCGCTGTCTACAGCTGCACAAGGCTCATACTGTACAGGAAAAAAAACACGTGCGAGTAGGGCAACTGCCTTCTTCCCCCATGGGGACCTCGAAGCTCTGAGCCCCCAGCTGAAGCTGTGTCCTCAGTCAGTGTGCCTGCTTCAGAGCCTGTTCTCAAACCAACTGCAGCGTAAACAGGAAGCTGAGCTGACAGCAGACGTGCTGCAGATGGCTGCAAATCCTGCTCAGGGAGCGGCCGTGACCTCCCACCCTCCTACAGACCCAGCAACCAGCCTGGCCTTCAGCACACAAACTCTCCAGATGCTATTCTGAAGGCAGGGGAGATGCTCAGGTTTTCCACGAGAGGCACCTCAAAGACATCCAGCGTGGAGCAACAGCAGTGCTCCAGCAGCTGGGACCATGGAACTGTTCCCAGGCTTCCTGCTGAGGAACTGGAGATATTTCCAAGCATCTCCCTGCCTTCAGTTGTGGCAGGGCTGTGTCACCAGCCTTGAAAGTATATAAAATTACAGTCCTAGCTGGTAAGAATGAAACCAGCACTCTCAACGCTGTGCTATTAAAACTTCTAAGGAAGAAGAAAGCAAGAGAAGGAGGAAACCATGTGGTTTCCATCCTAGGAAAAAAATGGCACAAAAATAAGATGGGAGAAATGTCAGACTTCCCGTTCTCTGCCATCCTGCTGATGGCGCATCAGGAAGTTAAACCACATTTTGACAAAGCAAATGAGGGAAATCAATTAGGCAGTTTCAACACCTTTGCGAACAGCAGAAAAATATCATTTGTTTCAAAGGCGGGTTTTTAAATACTGGACGCTCCTGAGGAGGTATCCAAGAAAAGGCTTCTCAAAAGTGAACAGTAAAGGAATATTTGACAGTCACATATTTATAGCAGCTGGGAGAGCCATAGGTTTCTAACACCCAGACCAGGGTGCCCTTCCCTATGTCCCTATGGTAGGTGTTCTGATTTGGAAACATTTCTTTATGATTTTTTGAAACAGAGAAACAATAAACGTATGAAACTCCAATTAAGCAGAGGGACACCAGCACCAAAGCTTGCACTAGGAAGACAGGCAATCACCACCAGGTGCCATCTCCTTCAACTAACGTGCTCCATCCAGGCTGCAAACTACATCCAACATTCCCATGAATTCTCATAACAGAAACAAATTCATTAGCGTAACCACAAGTACAAGATACATACAACGCTGGAAACCAAACCAGAAAACCTGACCTGTAAGGAAACATAACGAGCCGAAACCAAACTGCGCTCAGTAAAAAGAGGGCATTTTGCAACGATACGGGGCTGTTTCACAAAGCAGCGAGGTGCCAGCTGTGACGCTGGAGATCTTGTTTAACAGAAGAAAGCGGAGGAGCTTTACCCCGAGCCTGCCCGGGGCTCCCTGCACACAGAGCACCCAGCAGGGCGTGCGGAACATTCCTCTATGCCAAGCCTAAGCATTCGCTTTTAGCTTTGCTTCAGAGTTTATTGGCCGCCTAAAGTTTCAGCGCTTTCTTAACGAAACGCAGCTTAAGCGCTGCATCTTTACAGCCTGGCAAAGAGACGCGGCGGTAAGACATCATCCGTGCTTTCAGAGAACAAAACCCACCGAGTTGACCCGAGGGGGCTCCCTCTCGGACGACGCAAACCCAACGCGGATGGATGCTCGCTCCTCACCTCCGTGCCGGGGGCTGAGGGCCCGAAGCGGGCTGCTCCCCCCGGGTTCCCCCCGCCGCCCCCGGACTCACCTGCTCGCCGCCCCGCTGCTCGCCCCGGCGCCGGGCTGCGCTGGGCACGGCTCGGCTCGGATCTGCTCCTCAGCGCCCAGCGCGGCCCCGCCCGACCCGGGGCGGAGCGCAGCCGAGGAGCGGTGGGTTGGGCCGGGCCGGGCCGGGGGCGGTGGGCTCAGCCCCACGGAGCCGCCCCGTAGCCGGGGTGAGGGGGAGGGAGCCCGGCGGTTCCTGCGCTGCGAGATCTCAGCACCGGGGGGAGGTGGGGGAACCCCGTGTGCCGGTGCCGCCTGCCCCGCTCCTGCAGCTGCGGTTCACCACAGGCACGGCGCTGAGGGGCCTTCATGGCGCGGCCGCCGAATAATGGGAGCGGGAACAGCCCCGAGCCGGTGGCGGGACAGAGAACCAGCGGCCTAGCACGGCCAGGCCGCGTCTTAACGTGTGTGTGTGTGGGGGGGAAACAAGCGAGCCCCGGGACGGGGTTAAGCCCAGTCCCGCCGTGCGGGCGGCGGAGGGGAGCACGGGGAGCACAAACCGCACGCGCCGAGGGCGGCAGCAGAGCGCGGGATGAGCGCCGCCGTCGCCATGGAGACGGCGTGCTGACGTGTGACGGCGTGCGGCGCGATGACGTCACGCGCAAAACACTGACGCCCCGCCCCTCAACCCGGAGTGAGTCGCGATCTCCACGCAGCGGTGGCCGGGCCGCGCTGTCACCATGTCGGCCGCCTTCAGGAAAGCCGCCAAATCGGGGCAGCGGCAGCACCGCGAGCGGGCACAGGTGAGTGAGCGGCGTCGGGGCCGTCCTGGCGGACCGCGGGACCTCGGTGCGAGTTCGGGCCTCCGCCTCATCTTCCTCCTTGCCTCTCCCCGCAGCCCGCCTCCAGGAAGAAGCTGGGGCTTCTGGAGAAGAAGCAGGACTACCGCCTGCGGGCACAGTGAGTCTGGGAGCGCGGGCCTCGCGGCCTTCTCCCTTTGAGGGAGCGGTTGGTGAGGGTCCAGAGGAGGGCCACGAAGACGATCAGAGGGCTGGAGCATCTCCCCTGCAAAGGCTGAGGGAGCTGGGCTTGTTCAGCGTGAAGAAATCTGGGAGGAGACCTCATTGCAGCCTTTCAGTATTTAAAAGGGGATTCTAAAAAGGAAGGGGATCGACTTTTTATTCGGGTAGATTGTGACAGGACAAGGGGGAATGGTTTTAAGCTCAAGGCGAGGAAGGCTTAGACTGGATGTTAGGGGGAAGTTCTTCACAGAGAGAGGTGAGGTGCTGGCACAGGCTGCCCAGAAAGGCTGTGGATGCCCCAGCCCTGGAGCTGTTCAAGACCAGGCTGGATGGGACCCTGGGCAACCTGGCCTAGCATCAGATCTGGAGGTTGGTGGCCTTGCCTGTGGCAGGGGGGTTGGAACTTGGTGATCTTTGGGGTCCCTTCCAACCCAAGCCGTTCTATGATCCCTTGGAGTGGGACCAAACAAAGCAGCCCAGTGTATGGCAGCTCTGCATCACTGTGCCTCCTGTCAGGGAGTGTGGGCTCAAGGGAACTCTGTGTCGCTGTGCCTTCCAGGGACTACCACAAGAAGCAGAATGCCCTCCGAGCGCTTCAGAAGAAAGCTCTGGACAAGAACCCTGATGAGTTCTACTTCAAAATGATCCGCACGCAGCTCAAGGTGAGAAACTAAACTGCCGTCACGTAGGATGACACTGCTGCTCCAAGTTACATGTTTTTAAAGCTAGTTCATGTCCTTAATTTAAGAATTAGTAAATGAGCCAGCAGATTGAGCTTGGTGCTCATGGAATTATTTGAAGAAAATGAGGTGGAAAGGACAAAAAGGTTCTGCCTTTTTATTTTTTTTAAGTCAGAGCCCATAGTACTCTGTAGCAAGAACTGCATCTACACACTGCTCTCTGTTTTTAGGATGGAGTTCATGTAATTAAGCAGCCAAAGGATGAAGTGACCCCCGAACAGATGAAACTGATGAAGACACAGGACCTTAAGTATGTGGAAATGAAAAGAGTGGCAGAAGCCAAGGTAATACACTTCATCTTTTCAGTGTTTCCCAGATTGCGTGTGGCATGCGTGTGGCATGCGTGTGGCATGCGTGTGGCATGCGTGTGGCATGCGTGTGGCATGCGTGTGGCATGCGTGTGGCATGCGTGTGGCGTCTGTATTTAGTGAAATTTTAGTGTAATAGTGGAAATGAAAGGTGGAAATGTCAGTGAAACTCTGTATAGAACCTACAGAAAACTGCTGAAAATGATGCTGTACATGATCAGCAGGGCAAACATTTATGTACATGCCAGACACTAAGCACAGATGGAAAACATTTAGGATTATCATTCCTGAAGTGGGTAACCTTGACTTGAAAAGGACTTGAGAACGGGACAAGTACGTAAACTGGATGCATTTTAGAATATTAAAAAGAATGGAAGACTTCAGATACTCGTAAACTCGAGAAACAAACAGGAATTCCCTTCAGAGAGACATCATTCCACCTTGTTAGAGATGTATTGCAAGACTGATTACCTTTTCTTTCCTGCAGAAAATCGAAAGGCTGAAGTCTGAGCTCCATCTGCTGGATGTTGAGGGGAAGCAGCCCAACAAGCACACGTTCTTTTTTGATACTAAAAAAGAAGGTAAGCTTTAAACAGGCTTTGCCAGATGTTTTTTCCTCAATTTGTTTCAGACTGTGTAAAATCTATAAGGCAGCATGGTGCTTTCTTTATGCTGCTGCTGTAAAAGAAGATTTTATTTCAGGAGCTCTGGAAACCTATTCTGATTACTAGAGAAGACCTCAGTTCTGCAGGAACTGTTTAGCTGGGTCTCTCTCTGCTGCTGTTTGGAAGGTTTGCTGAATGTTAATCCGAGAAGCCTGCGTGAGTTTATTCCTAAAATCTTTTTAATTCTTTTTATAAATTTATAGTTCAAGAGTTTGATATTGCAACTCATCTGAATACTGTTCCAGAGCTAGTAGACAGAGTCTACAACCGACCAACCATTGCAACACTGCAGAAAGAGACACTGAAAGGAGCTACTGATCCTGCCCACTTAAAGGTAGTTTGTTCTCAATGCTTTACTTTTTAAATAGATAGAATATGCAATCAGAAGCATTCATTGGACCGTTGTATAGCAGAACAATGTTGTGTCACCAATAAAAATTGTAAGAAAGATGACAGAACAAGGCTGTAGCAGATGTCACTTAATCATCATGCACCTGGAGACTGCAGTCAAATCTTCTGGACCAATGTGGAGAACTTGTTCAGTTGTGTCCCAGTCCGCTGTGGATTATAAACAAAGAGCTGTGAAGTTTGGGCCAGAAAGCAGTGGTACATACCTGATGAGGTAGTTTCCATGACTCCTGTAAAGGAAATCTGCATCTCTGGATGTGAAGCAAATGTTTCTGAAGTCATTCCTGAAGTTTAGTGATCTGTACTGCATTACCAACAGTAACAGTGCTCTTTCTCTAGCAGAAGTAATAATTCTTCAGGATGAATTGCATACACGATCAGCTTTGATTCAGCACTCTGTCCTAGAAGTAGCTACACTTGCCTTTAACACTGGAAATACCTCTTGATTAGTTGAGATACTGGGCAGTTCTCTAAGCTGAAGCCAGTATGTGTAAGGTGAAAATAAACTTGTCTTAAACTGCCGTGTGGTAAATTTGTAACCTGTTGTTTTCTGAACCAGATGTCAGATAACAAACACCCTATGGTCTCTTCCATCCTGCCAGCTTTCTTGGTTTGGCTTGTCAGTAAAGCGGTTGGACAAGTTCTCTCTTCAAATGTCTGAGTCACACTGGAAGCGTGTTTGGATCTGTTCTCCTTAATTTAATTACTTCAATCACACCTGCAGTAACACCTTCTTATGCTGGGAAAATCATCAGCTCCTAGTAGGTAAACATGACCAAACAAGCTGCATTTTGGAAGGCCTCTCTGCAATTTTTGTGCACTTCAGGAATTGGTCTCTTGTCTTTTTTTACTCTAAACATTTATGAGTTTTCCTTGTGGAGTTGATATTCTTTTGCACTCAACATTGAAATTAAGAGGAGTTATAAAACTGAAACTCCAACTGCTTACCAAACGAGGTTCCGCAGTATCTCAGCTAGAAAACATGTGGTGGTTTTTATTTGCTCTCTTTTTTCCCTTTAGTTTAGATTTAGGAGATTGAAACAAGTATGAAGAATAAAGACCTAACTGGAAAACTAGTCTGAAAAAATCAAGATATTAAATAGTTCTCTGGAATCCAACCACAATACTGAAGCAGCATTCTTTAGTCTGATTGAAATGTAAAAAATGTTTGTGAGGTCCAAGTGCCTCAGAATAGGTCAGCTGTAAACTGTAGTGTCTTGTTCCTCGCTCTTAAAAACGCTGCTTTTTTTTTTTCCCACTTCCAGAAATTAAACCAGCAAAGGAAGAATCAGTATGACCTCCTGAAGCAGCGCATTGAGCGAGAAAAGAGCATGTTTGTTATTGCACAGAAAATCCAGACACGTAAAGATCTTTTGGTGAGAGCTTTAACTCTTTTTTGTTTCTCTGTTAAGGTCATGAGGTCTATGTGTGAGTTTCTTCACTCTTGTTTTACCCTGACTTATTTTTAGGAGTTACCTGGAAATGCAATCTTCTTTAATATGGGGAAAGCAAGGGGATGACTCCATGAAGCATTCAGACTGTGACATGACTAAATTTATATGTGCTAATCCAACTCTATCATGTCAACAACGACAAAGACTCAACTCTTGAAACGGGGCACACAATCTTTTTTAACATGTTGTCATCACCTCTCCAATACCCAAAAGTAGCAGAGGGAAGGAAGCAGTTCTGTTGATTCCAAGTTCTTAACCCAGCGACCATAAAAGCTGTCTCAGTGGGCCTTTGCATTCACTGGTGCTTGTGCACAAAACAGATTCTGCCTGAGAAACTAAAGACAGAACAGATGGAAATGTAATTCCAATCTGAACAGTGGAAAGTGGCCCTTTTTCACTAATGCTTTGTCACCCCCAGACAGGGGCTTCATCATGTGGGTTTTTTTTTTTTTATCTGACAGCAGATAAAGTTATTTCTCTTTTTTTTTTTCCCTTCTCCAGGACAAAACTCATAAAGTAAAGGTGAAGAAGGAGACGACAAATAGCCCAGCTATTTACAAATTCAAATTTCAGCGGAAGCGTTGACTGTTCCATTGAGTAACTACTGCTTCACTCTTTGTTTAGAAAGAGTATTTTCCTTACGACGAAGGATCCGTTTGCTTTTCATCACAGCCCAGCACTTTGTTAAAACAAATTACCGTGGGCCTGCAGTAGCCATAAATATATTTTATCTAATTAATTGATTAATAAATCAAAGAGTTTGTTCTCTTGGTATTTACAGTGGGAAGCCACAAGAGGTGCCTGTCTGTCCTGGTAATACACACCATAAACAATCCTTGTAAAGTCAAGGTCGGAATAAAGAGACTGGGAGATGCACGCAGCACACAAACAGAAACTGTTCCAGCATTTGTTACTTTAAGATCTTGGACCACGACATTGCCCAAACCATCAGACTTCAGAGCAGCTCTTTTTAGCTAAGTTTCCAAGCAGGTTTAAGCTGAGTTATGCTCTTTCTAATAGCTATTTTTGCCCCACATCCCTCTTTAGTTTCCTGTTCCGCCTTTTCTACCTGCACAAAGTAACTTTGAAACTTGAGAGGTGAAAGACATCAGCTGAGGATGGCACCTGAATTCTGCAATGCACCCTTAGCAGAGAGACTTCTGGATGGTGCCAGAAGCAGAGGAATGCTTCACTGTACAGAACAGAGAAACTCTGTAGCTGAGAAGAGCACACGTATCCACGGAGCTGTGCTTATTTTACCCTGAGCCTTACAACAGAGCAGCGCCCACGTAATGCCAAACTTCCAGTGTGACAAGCAAGCGTGAACAGAGAGGCAACACAGATTCACATCCGAGGACGGGCGATCCAGAAGCCAGATGTAGGACAAAAGAGAACAAAAGTTTGTGCTGTTTATTGTTGGCTGGTTGCAGTGTTGGTAGCTGGGAGGGGGTTTCAACTGAGAACAATGAAGACACATCGCTGAGTGTCCTGGAGCAGTTCAGGCAAGCAGGAGAGCCTGGGCGTAAACATTCCTTTTCTTATCTCTTTGCTTGGAATACAGCTGCCAATGGTAAGCGGGTGCCTATGCCAAGATGGTTTTAAAAAAAAAAATGAAAGAGAAAAGATGCTCTTCCCAGGCCCATCCCACTCAGTTTTCCCTTATAGGCTCAAGCACGACTGTTTTTTAGGTGCTGAAGCGCAGCTTTGGCTGTTGTTTCTGCCATTGCAAAGGTTCCAAATCTAGCAAGGGCCCTGCAGTATTTTTTTCCTCTGGGAAGCGTGAAGGGAGGGGCCGTGCTCTGCCCTTCAAAGCAGCTAAGGCTTTTGCACACGCCACAAGAAGTTTCGCTAATTCGCTGTTCACAGCGTAACGCAAATCTAGCATCGGACAACCGGGCGGAAAAGAGAAAACACGGGAAAAAAAAACAACTCAGCTCTCGTCAACCCCCATAGAAACCTGCATCCCAGCCGCTGGGGGGGCCGGGGCCGGCAGAGGGCAGCAGCAGCGCACGGCCGGGCTTGGGGGGGAGCGGCAGGAATCCCTTCTCCCTTACCGCAAGGTTTCTAGGCTTCAAGGCTGCAGTAAGGGCAGGCTTAGCTTCTTTCATGGAGATTTTTCCTAAGCCTGAGGATTTTAGCAGTATAAATTGCCGGGCTTTGAAAGCTTTAAGTTAGCGATATTCAGAGATGTCTAAAAAGAGGGATGGAAAGCACTCTAGTTTTGAAAGCAGGCTTTGAGTCTCACCTATGTTTCTGGGACCTTTTAGTTGTGGTGGAGAAACACACTGAGGTCCCAGCACACTGGGTGGACTGAAGTTTATAGGAGTAAATATTTTACCTACATGGAGAGAGTTGCTGACGAGGATGGGGAGGGCAGGAAGGAGGTGCTGCCCGGAGGGAGATGAAGGTGGCAACCTGAACAAGAAGAGCCCACGAGTCAGTGCTCCAAGCCCTTTGGTTGATCCAGCACTGCAATGGGCGCAAATGACCAAAGCCTGGAAGAGAGCCATTGCTCCCCAGTGGAGGGATAAGATATTATGGGATGCAGCGGGTAGCTGTGAGGCTTGGAGCAGTCAGTGCTGCTCACTGACGAAGATTCTAAGGTGGGTGCCATAGCCCCAGCTCTCCTGGTGCTGCCCTCAGCCTGCATGCAGGCATGACAGGCTTTTACTGGAGACAACAGCTCTGTGCTCTCTGTATAGGGCACGCAGAGCAAAAGCAGTACCCGTTCTCAGTTACTTTCCCCTGGGAAACCAGGGAAGTCTCACCAAAGGGAAGCAGGTCATCTAGACTTAAGCAAAATGAATTCCCACTGGCACAGATGAAAGAGCTGCTCAGATGCAGAAGGGCAGCGGGGAGCCTTACAGACAGGGCTGGGCCCCTGCTCCTTCAGCCAAGCAAGATAAAAGCAGTACAAGTGCCTTGGGAAGCAAGCAGCACGTATGTGCTGATGGCAGAGAGAAGAGCTGTCACCAACAAAAGCAGGCATGAGCTGCCCAGGAACAAATCTGGGCCAGAAATCAAGTTTTCTAGGAGCTTCTGGAAAAGCCACCCGATAAGAGACACTGAAGCAAGAACATCCGTTGTGAGGAAGGTTGCAGGACAGCTGTGTGTGCCAGCAGGCAGCCCCATCCCTGCGAGGAACCAAACCCCTCCCTGCAGCTCATCCCCCAGACCTCACCCTTGTTGATGCCCCAAGCCCTTACCCCAAGCAATGAAATCCTTCTGCAAGAGCCTGGGGAGAGCCAACCCCAGACGTGAACCCACTGCCCACCCAACCACAGTGGGAGATCTGAAGGGCCCCCGCTGATGGGATCTCCCGTAGGACCAGGACTGCCTGCAGCAATTTTCTGCCTGAAATAATTACAGTATCAAAGGCTGAACCAACAGGTTCTTTAGCAAGGAGATTCCCCGCAGCTTGCGAGATACAGATATCAAAATACCCCACAGATTCAGCTCAGGTTTCAGGTGACTCAGAGTAATATTGTGCCATTTAATAATTTCATGTAATTCCTTGTTCAAGCTGAAGAACTCAATTGGTAATGGCTGTCTATAAAAGTTAATAGCAGGCTACATTAAAACACTCGTAGGATTATCTCTAGGCAACTGTAACGGTCTGTCAGCAGCAAGACAGCCACCACCTATCAACTTTGAGGACTGCTTCCTGCAGACCTCATTTTTGGGTTCTAAACCCACATGGAAAGCAGCACCCAGAAGCAGAAGCCGACATGCCTGGGCGCTGCTGATGGGTCTGCAGTGGTGACAGTGCTCAGATCCTTACCCCCATGTTCTGTGTTCTATCAGCAAGGCGATCCCATCCCAGCACACACTGGTCAGTACAGCATCACCTACCTCATGCCCAGGTGCTGGGGGGCTCCACTCCAGGTGCTGCTGTCCCAGAGCTGCCCCATGACGGTGGCCTGGGGACACAGCCACCCCCAGAAGCTTGTTGTCCTCACGTGGGGTTCAGCCAAGGTGAGCAGCCCAAGGGCACTGAGAAGAGAAGGGTGGCAGAGCTCCTGGCTGCTCAGCACAGCAGGGAGTTGAAAGAGCAGGATGTAAATCAGGAGGCACTAATTGCTGCTCTGCACAGCTGCCCTCCAGCTCTACTCCACAGGCTCCCAGCCCACCAGGACACGACTGCTCCTCCCCCCAGGTCTGAGCATTGCCCCAACACCTGCACACAACCCCCATAATTTTCCTCCCCCCCAAACATCACTCCTCAAATTCAATTACAGAAAGCTTTGGCCAAATAAATACCTGCTGCTGCCTCTGTTGGGAGATGAGCATCAGAGCAGGCCAAGTTGAAAACAGCAAATATTTGCTGGACTTGTATCCCGGCAGCTTTTGGTGCCTTGAGAGCAGGAAGATGAGCTCTGAGGAAAGAGCCCATTATTTGGTGAAAGCATATTCCCAGACGTCCCTGGCCCCGGCATACCAAAGACTGAAACAGTAAGTTAGTGCATATAGATCATCATTTACTGAAGCACAAGCCCTGGTGCACCTTTCTAGGGAAGCTCTAATTTATTATGCATTGTCATTAGCTGCAGCAGGGCCTTCATTAGAGCTAGAGTTAAGGTCTGTTTTGGCTGCCTCATCAGCATCAGTGAACTGCGTCCCTGCGAGGTTTGATACAATTTAATTAACCTAATTAAAAGCTCTGATTGCAGAGATGATTGGGGTAGAGCCAGCAGCAACTGCATATTTATAACGAGCTGGAAGGTGTGGGACTGGAGCCAAATGATATGCATCTCTAATGAGCTGGTGCTATTGAAGTGTGGATTTGGAACACTAACATTTATTTTTGGCAACAATGGCCAGTTTATCTTCATGATAGAAGTGATCACAGCTTGATCTCACGTAGCAGGAAGCTCAGCACTGCTCTCCCTGGGCCTCTGCAGCTGAGAAGGGGAGAGCCCCCCCCCAGCCCACTGCCCCCCAGTCCACTGCAGGCTGCCCCTTGGTGCACACACAGTCCTAACCGTGGTCTGGCAGCCCTGGGTAAGCCAGGTGGGAGAACCCCAGCCCCAGACAGCAAGCTGTCTGCCATAGCACCCATGGCAGGGGCTCACAGGCTTCTGTAGCCCTGCCTGATTGGGCTGGTAAACACCAACACCTGGCCTTGCTCCACCCAGTGCCACGGGGATGGCTGTGAACATCTTTTCTCCTCCCGTTTAAGGGCAGAGGTGGGCATCCCTGCATCTCTGAGGTGCCTCACTGCCCTGGTGCACCTCTGTGTGTCCAGGTGGGGGTCACCCTGTGGGCAGCACCCACCGTGCTTGGGGGCATTGCTGCTGAGCCAGTCAGTAGCCTGCCCTGCAAGGGGGGGGGCTGCCCCTGTACCCCCAGCCCTGCCTGTCCCTGCAGTGGGGTCAGGGTGTGCGGGAACTGTGCGACAGCTGCAGGACATTCCTCCTTGTGGAAAACTTGATCCGCGCTAATTGTGCTGAAAGGAGCCCTTCTGATAACGAGTACGGAATGGAAGCGCAGATAATACTCATCTCTGAGTGCCATTAATCTTTAAAACTGGAACAATAAGTGAAAACACTGCGGGGCATATGAAGCAAGGTGTGATTCACATCTGCTCCTCCGCGGCCGCCGCCTGATTTATTGGCGCGGGGTGACTTTTCCTGCGCGGTTTCAACAGAGCCGCATTACATAACACCGCACGCTGTTTGCTCACCTCCATCAATCACAGCTTCTCCTCTGATCCCCTCTCCTCGCTCAGCGCAGGAGCACCCAGGAGTCCTCAAGCCCACTGCAGAGCTCAGCCCTCCCCAGCGCACCTCAGACTGCTGAAGCCCTCCTGCGATGGCAGGATGAGGTTCCTGCGCTCCCCACGTCCCCCTGCCCCCGGCCGTGCCGCATCCATCTTCCCGTTTGATGCCTTTCATTCTCAAGCAGCTCTCTCTGGGATGCGCTTTCTTGTATTGAAATGGTGGGTTTGCAGCGGTGACCTTTCCGCTGGCTCCGAGGGGAGGTGGGCAGCAGCAGTCCCAGGAAGGTGCTGACCTGTGGCTTTGAACGAGTTCAAAGCATTGCTTCCCTCTGCCTTTTGGCCATTCCCCTCAATAGAGCCCTCAGACAGATTTTTCCCCCGCATGCCTGAGAAGACATCGCCAGAGACATTTCCCCTTGCAGCCTCTTTAATATTTACGCTGACTTTGTGAGCAGATAATATATGCCACTTTCTTTAGCCCTCTGAATGCTGGCGCTCCTCCTTGCAGTGCAGTCAGAGGAAGTGCTGTGCGTGGGCCTGAACCCGTTCGGGGGATGCAGGTGGCCCTGGACCACGGCTGCTGCCTGCATCCCATCCCATAGAACTGTCCTGGGGCAGCCCCGGCACGGCCCTGCCCAGTCCTCATCCCCTCTGCAGAGATGCTCCCTGAGACTGCCCCCTGAGCTTCACCACTCTGAGCTGCAATGATGATGGAGAAGCACGGAGGGAACGATGCTACCGGCAAAACCACGGCACAGAAGGACCTCTCCAGTCCTTGTCATTTTCACTTGGGCATAAACGTCCTTCCTGGCCTGGTGAACACCCAAACCCCAGCCAGGAGCATCGGATGGGGGCTGCAGGGTGCCATGTGCGTCCTGTATCTGGCTCCATGCAGCATGGAAAGCCTCCAGGTGAGGTGCAACATCCTGCCCCAACAAATGCCACCAGGCCAAGTGCTCACCGGGGCAAAAATCCACCCTCACCTGCAGAGAGGACAGGATGGAGCCCCAGAGCAGCAGCTGTGATTACTTTGCAGGCTTAGGGCAGAGCTCTTTGCTCCCTTGCAGAGGTGCTGCGGGAGAGGATGGGTCCAAGCCAGGTGTTCCCACTGGGGACATGCATCTGGCTTGAGGTGACCCTTAGGTGCCCAATGTGTGATGAGCGCGGTGAGGCACACAGCTGCACGGGGGTCACATTTTTTCAGCCCCGTGTTGCCCCGGCAAACAAATGTCCCAGGATGCAGACAATAATGTTTTTATGAGCCTCTAAATTCTAGCCTCAAACGCTCTTTGTAGTGGACTAATAGCCAACACGTGGCCCTTCGTCTCATGCTGAACTTTTGTGGTCCTGCAGGGGAAGAAAAGGCCCTGGTGAGCGTTTACACTGAGCACTTTGTTCTCACAGATTTGTAGAGCAGAGAGAATAATGTATTGAGGCTCTCAGCCCGTGCCAGTTTGGCTTCATTTGTCCTTCTGAACTTGCCCTGAGAGATAATGTTTCCTTCTAATCTGCTGCCGTCCACCTACAGCAGGGACCCAGTGAATAATTCTCCCAAACAAGCCTTTATTCTTAAGGCTCTATCTGGCCCTAACCCTTTCTCCCCCTTACAGAGTAATTGTTGTGTTCATTACATGATAATGGCCCGAGCTGTATTCCAGCCCACACTTGCCATGGCCACGCAAACAAGGTTCAGGCTGCGCTGCTCTCGGGATAATGCTGCTCATTTGGCATTATTTGAAGGAATGCACCAGGCATCCAGCAGCAGGCACGCTGCCTTGTCCTGCGTCAACGCCGCCGTCAGATGCAGCGGATTGCGCTCCCGCGAGAAACCAACACATCCTCCAAGAGCTGAGGCTTTATTTTCCTGCACATGATAATAATAAATGGCTGTTGTACTCCTATGGGAAGGAGGCACAAAGAAGAGGAAACACGACTCAGAAGTCTCTGGTTAATGGAACAAATCTTTTCAGCTCAGGTACTCGTGTCACCCTTTCACGCTGATATTTTAATAAGCCTATGGAAGCCTCATGAATTTCCCTTTCCATCTGTAGGAGGTGGGGAGCTCCCAGGGATGAGCAATGCACACAGTGCATGCACCAGAAGCCCATCAGCCTGCTGCCCAGGAATGTGCTCTGCCACTGGTGCCCCTCCGAGCACACGCAGGTGTCAGGAGCACAGGGATGGGTGCTGGCTCTGTGCAGCTCTGGTCCATGCTTGCCAAGGGGGGGGGTTCTCTCCAGGCAATCCAAGACAAAACCCCCCTGGGGTGCAGCTTCATGCACACGCACACAGCAGAACATGCAGGTACCTGCTGTTTGCAGTCACACTCGAGATTTCCTGCATTAAAAAGTGAAAAAAAGCCCACAAAGGCACTGGTGGAAGCTGGATGTCCTCAGCCCATGCTGCAGCCCCTGCAAACCCCCTCCTCCCAAACACAGCCACCTGCTCGCCCACTGCCCCATCTCCAGGGTGAGACCCTGCCGCAGGCAGAGCCACCGCCCCGCATGGGACAGCCTGTTCCCAGGGCGCTCCGAAAACCTGAGCGGGATCAGCAGTGTCCTTTGTGCATCTCGGGGCTGGGCTGCTGCCAAATTCCTCTGCACCCACTGCTCCATTCCACGTGTCAATCATTCCTTGGCAACACGAGCCCTGGAGAAGAGTCGGGAGGCAACTTCAGACAGTTTGGTTGCTTTCATTAAAAGGTGAAAAATACACGCAGGGCACAAGCAGGGGCTGCTCTGCCTGTACAGCAAGCAAGGCTGCTGAACCTTCCTGTTACAGAAGGGAAAGCAGCAGCAAGAGGCAGAGCTGGGTGCTGCGGGGGCCTGCAGTATCCCGGTGCCGGCTGGCAGTGCTGGCAGTGGGGCCCTTGGGAACAGAACAGGAAAATCCAGGTGACTCAGAGCTCCCTGGCATGGGCACAGCAATGCCAGGTGAGCACAGCCAGGGGTGTTCTCGTGGGCAGGGACCTGGAGCAGCAGGGATAAGGCTGGGAGCGCCCGTGGGGAGCCAAGGGGCCGCGGGGCACGGCCACCAGCAACAGGTGCACAGGGGGTGAGAGCAGAGGCTGCAGATATTCTTGCTCCAAAAAGACAAGAGGAAAGGACATGAGGATGGAGGAAATTTAATGGCCTGGTTCCGCTTGCAGCTCTGCATGGCCAGTGCCCAGACCCCAGCACTGCAGGTGGGCTCAGCAAGTGAACAGCCCCAGGACACCGCGCTCTGCCCTGGGGTCAGGAGCACCAGCTGGGGTCAGCAAACTGCCCTCCAGGTTTCCCAGGGCTGGGTGCCCCCCGGGGCTCTCCGCCCTATTCCTTCCCTTCGCCTCTTCCTCTCGCACAGTCGCTTTGATCTGCACTCCAGGGGTGTGAAAAAATCACGTCTCATGGACGCTGAGCAGCAGCGCTCCTCCCACAGCCCCCAGGGACCCTTCTGTGTGAAACACACTCGGGGACAGAAGCACAGCTCCTTGCACGCTGGTTTAGGATGGGCTGGGAGTGGTGCTTGCGTGGTGCAGCTGTTGGGGAAGCTGTGACCGTGTCCTACCCATCCCACAACACCGGGCGGGCGCAGACTGGGAACTGGGAACTGTCCCCTCTCTGTGCCGCTGGGCGTTGGGAGGGAAGGGAAGGGAAGGGATGCAGCCCGGGGCGGGCACAGCAGGAAGTCAGGCTTGCCGAGCTGGGTGTGGAGCATGTGGGGATGCTTGTCTGGGCTCCCGGAGCATTTTCCAAACACTTTAATTACAGTGATTTATAAGGCAAAAGTGTGGGGGCGAGAGCTTGGGAAAGGCATTAGCAGGTTTGTTCCGAGGCTCTAATCAGGGGAAGGTGATGTGGGGTGGTGGGGGGAGGCTGCAGAACCTCCCTGCTGTGCCAGGGGTGTGCTCACAGCATCCCTGAGACCTCAGTGCAGGATGTGCTCCAGTGGGGTCCAGCACCAGGAGTGCCACCAGCGCCCAGTGCCCGTCCCAGTGCTGCAGAACCCCCTTCTCTCGAGCCTCCATCACATTACACTCGTACACATCCACGTGCACGCACGAACACCCCATTCCTGCAGCTTTCTGACCTCAGAACCGACAGCTCCCAGAGCCAAGCAGAGTGCTGTGGGGCAGCAGTTCCTACTTTGAAACCTCATTCCCCCCAGCCTGCTTCGCTCCAAGGAGACTGTCACTGCTCCTGCACCCCGATTACACCGGAGGAAGCAAGAGAAATGTTGGGCTGCTGTCCTGGCTGGTGGCACAGGACACAGCCCAGCCCCAGGCGAGCCATGGGGGTGCAGAGCGCTGGGCTGGCGGCTCTGACCCCGAGCTGCCACCGGACGTGGCCCCAGCGGGGTGGCCAGAGCCCACATCACCCCTGCTGCATTCCTGCTCCTCGGCCTGCTTTGTGATAAATAACCTTTTCCTGTCCTTTTTGACACTGATGTTTATTGATGGCTGAGATCCCTCGCAGCACCGCGCATCCCCCGGCCGTGGAGCCGGCTCTGCTCACCCAGGCTGCCCGCAGCCCCTCTAACACGTTGTGCCCAGATGTGTCGGGGTGGCCGCTGGCAGCATCTCCCACTGAAACACACCACGAGGGACAGGGTAAAAAAGAGAGAGCTTTAAATAAACCCACCCCTGCCTCTTAAAGCAGAGCCATCTCTGCAGGCAGCGCTGAGCATCCCCAGCTGGGCATAGCAATGCTGCTGGTGGGCAATACCCCAAAGGCAAAGGGTCCATCCTCAGCCCCAGGGCTGGGCTCAGGTTGTCCTTGGGACGCCCCGTGGTCCCAGCAGACACCAGCTGCAGGCCGGGGCTCTCCCAGCCAGAGCACATCTGCACCAAACCCACACTGCGTTGGGTGCACACCACCCTGCCCTGCCCCACCCGGGCAGGATTTGCTGATTAAGGGATAAGTAATCACTCTCCAACCCAAAGCTCACGTTATCACTTAATTGAATGCAATTGATTGAGAAGCTAAAAGCAGCCCTGGCTTAGAGTGTTGCAGATGGTGCCTGGGAGTAGGGCAGCACACTGAACCCTTAAAAGCATTGGCATCAAGGGCAGACGCAGGCTTGCTCTCCTAAACTGTCTCACATGTCATTATTATGAACGGGAACCAGCAGCAGCAGGGCAGCTCCAGGGGAACATTACTTATCGTGCCTGAAGCCTGCACAAACAACCTCTTATTCTTGTCCCCTCTGCCCCCGGTGGGCGGGCTGTGCTCCCACGGAGAGTTCAAGGGAAGGAAGTGTGCATCTGCGGGGCGATGTGGGGGCAGCCGGCTCTGAAGTGCTCTGAGCACGAGCCCAGAGCACGGGCACAGAGCCCAGGAGCCCTGCTGCCCCAGCACCAGGGAGATGTGGGATCAGCCCCATCACAGCCGGCCCCTACGAGGGAAGGAGCAGATGCTGGGACCCTCAAAGCACGGGGAGCCAGGATGCAGGACTGGGGCATTTCTGCACTGCGAGCAGCATCTCTGCTTGTGCAAATGACAAGCTGTGTGCGTGCACTGAGCCTGGTGGCAGGACACCATGGGACATCTCACCTGACGCTGCTTTCACCACCGCTGCCCAGGCGTGCTCAAGCTTTTGCTCACTTTGTGCTCGCCCTTCCCCTTTGGTTGCGTTTTTCATGCAGTCAGTGCTAGCACCTCTGCAAAAGGAGGTGCATACTTTATTAACTTGGCTACTTTCTTCCCTGCTAATTAAAATCAAACTATAGCTGATGCACGCTGCATACTTTGCAGCTATAAAATAAGCTGCTTTCCTCCTCTGCTCTGTGAAACATTTGTCAGAAGGAATTTTTTCCACCTGCTGAGCTGAGCACGGTGCAGCCCCATGGAAATGGAGGTGTCCGAGGACCCATCTGGCCAGAGCCCCCTGAACCCAAAGCTCCAGGCTCCACCCTTGGGTCTGTACCAGGTTGGGGTCAGGCTCTGCAGGCTGAGAGGAAGAGCATCAGCGCAGCATCCATGCAGCTCAATGCACTGCTCACCCAGCAGTGATTGCATGGCAAAGGAGCCAAGGAACAGCATGAGCCTCACCATACAGGGCCTGGGGAGAAGTGGGGGGGTGCCCCTGGCAGCCTCCACCCCACATCCCTGAACGAAGCCATTGCGTGGGGATTTTCTTCCTTAGGAAGTGATGGAGCTTTTGCAAAAAGCTGAGACTTCCCCCCGTGGCCCTTGTGCTGGTGCTGGCAGGCACCATGTTGGAAGCAATACATCATCAATGGAAGGTACCTAATGATATATTGCCCTAATACATCACCATAGCAACAGGGCTCTAATAATGTATTATTCTAATGCGTTACCCAAGCGCACGTTCCTCCCGATGATGTATGGCCGGGATCGCCGCGCTCCGCCAAGCCCAGACGCAGCACTGCTCCCCTGGGTGCCACGTGCTGTCCCCAGAGCAGTGCCACCACCGCAGGGACAAGCCAAGAAGCTGCAGGGAGCTCAGCCTCCTCCACGGGTCACCTCTCACTGGGACGGGGGCTGCTGGGTGCTGCTGTCATCCTGCACAGCGAGGCACAGCAATGCGTCTGGAAATAACACAGAGCTTTCTCCCACCCCCGTGTGCACCCCTGGGTGGAGGTGGGGACAGGCAGCGCTCACCTGGACCGCCACCGACGGGTCCCCAAAGCCAAGTGACATTGCAGCTGCAATGTGCCCCTTCCTGGCGCTTGGGGAGTTCAGTGAGGAGATGCCGGCAGCTGTGAGCTCCTCCAGCCCCATCCAAGGTAGCATGGCCAGCCAGCACCCCGGGCTTGCTCCTTCGCAAGGAAAATGCCAGCTGGAATTCTCCTGCCACCCCTCACAGGGACAGCATTGTTCCCGATTCACACTATCTTTTTGACCATTCAAATGCCATTCATTCAGTCACCCCGATGCGTAGGACAGTTATCCGAAATGTTTTCCCAAACAGCGTCGTGACTATAGAGCAACAATTCATGGAATTGCTCGGGGACATCTGCGCGGAGCGGGGCGCAGCGCGGGGCTTGAATGCGCTCAGTGTGGAGCCCGGATTCCGCGGCCGTGGCTGAATGAAGGGCAGGAGGAGCAGCTCCAGCCGTGCCCATCCCCGCCGAGCTCCCTGCAGCGCTGTCCGACCGACGCGGGGAAGGCTGCATCGTGCTCCCTCTGCTCCTCTCGCTGTGCGGGGACCACGGGCGAAGCCCTCGCAGAAGCCACTGGAGAGTGAAAGCCAATTAGCGGCTTAACACTAATTACAGCTACGGCTTATTCCTTCCTCGGCCATCAAAGGAGCAGCAGTGCTGCCTGCACCGATCCGTGCGGGGATGCTCTGGGGATACGGAGAGAGCCCCGCACGGGGCTGGGCGTCCCCGTGGATGGGAAGCAGAAGGGAAAGCACGGCCCGAGAGCAGGGATCTGCAGCCTCCAGTCCCACACAGGTGCCCCAGCGAGGGGACAACGTGCTCCAAGGTGCTGTCCCACATGGTGCAGAGGCAGATGTGGGGTCAGCCCAAAGCCAGTCTGGGACATGGCAACAGCATTGGAGAGGTCAGACTGGGGCATTCCAAGCATCCCACCCAGGAGCCATCCCACCCAGCACAGCCCAGCAGTGTCCCTGTCACCCCATCTGGCCAGCACGGGCCTTGGGGTGGCTCACGGCCATTCCCTGCCATGCCCCCACTGCTGGGGGTACAGGAGCCCTCCCTGTGCCACGGTGCTCCAGCACAGCCTCCAGCATTTCAGGGGGACGGCAGTGACAAATTGCAGCGTCTGCAGCAGAGAAAAAGGGAAACAGAGGGACCAAAGGGGAAATGATTGCGTTATCGATAGAGCTTCCAGCAGGTGATGGATGAGGACACCCAAATGACTGCTTAAGGTTTCAGGAGAAGCCTTCCAAACAGCAGCGTGAGAGCAAAGCGGGGATTAACCAGAGTTCCCGAGGGAGTCCTGCAGGGATGCGCCCGCATTGTGCTGCACCACAGGCAGGGGACCTTCCCCTTGTCCTCAATGGGGACAGGAACAACCCTCGGGGATGCACACACTGACACACAGCTCGCTGGGACCCTTCCAAATTTCTGAGATTTTCACCACCTGAATGGTTTCTGGAGTCACCAAAATGAGAAGTAGAGAACGTCACCTTCTAGTCGGGGGAGCTGGGTTTACAGAGCACCAGCCAGCCCTGTCCTAAGGAAATGGGAATGCCCCCCCAAGGCAGGACAGGAGGGGTGGCCACGGCCCTGGAAGCCAGCAGGCAGCTCTGCGCTGGGATCTGGCACAGCTCCAGGCTGGGGTTCCAAGGGATAATTTGTAGATCGAATGTTAATGAATATTATTGCTGTTATCTGCAAAGGCTGCGCTGACTTCACTCTGCTGCCAATTGCACTTCGTGATTTTTACCCCCACCCCCACCCCGTAACAGAGCAATTCCAGCACAGCTGACAATTCAGGAGAAGCAACCAAAGGTAGATGGGAACAGGTGACCCCCACCACACCCAGCCCTAACACTTCCAACACCACTTGCTCAGAGATCTTCATTGCACCTGGATGCCATCTGCCCTTCCTCCTGCAAACTCATCGTGCCCCATGACCATCCCCAGCCCTGCTACCCCGGAGGGCCAAGAGCATCAATGGGATCTCTAACCGCATAAATCACACGACAGCTCTGTGGGGAAAGAGGCAGCCTGGGACTGCCATGACTGCCATGTAACCATGCCCTGTGCTTGGGATGGGGTTCTGCTGGTGGAGCCTCCTGGGAGAGCAGCAGGGAGGGAGGGTGCTGCAGCCGCCCCGAGGGGACCCCCACCCTCCCCTACCCTCCCCCACTGGAGCATCCCACCGTGATTTATGTGGCACTTGTGCAATTGATGTGCTTTGTGCCTGGGGACAGCTAAATGGTAGCTCTGTCATTAGTTTAAGCAGAGGTTAAAGGTGATCAATAACAAGGGTTTCATGCCCAATTGATCACCCCTTGCTATTTCTTTCTGGCTTTTGCTTTCCATCCCGGGCTGCTTTTAGAAATAGTAATTAAAGACATAACAAGCGTCCCACTAAGCGGAATATCAAATGCTCTCGGTATCGATCCCATTCTCTCCCTCTCAGTGCTGCTGCCCTGTGCCCATCCCTGGCTGCAGCTGGGGGCCGGGGGCATTCCCCCGTGGAGCTGGTTTGGCCACCACATCCCTACAGCACCCAGATGCAGCCCACGCTGCACCCAAATACATCTCCCAGAGATGACCTGAGCGCATGGGATCTGCTATCTGCACTGGAAAAGGAACAGCTGAGAACGTAACGCAGCATGGGATCAGCAAAAGCAACTGTGTGACTTTGGGAAGGGTTTCGGGTTGTGTGTTTCTGGTGGGTTTCTGGGGTGCAGCCGATGGCCCTGGCAAGGAGATGCTGGGTGGTGGGACAGGGCTGCTGCTGGGCCCCGGGTGGAGCAGAGCATGGCACTACACAGCCAGAAGAGCCCCGTAACCTGAAGGAGCAACGGAGTGAGAGCCAACGAAGGGATGCTTCCAAAGCTGGGAAACTCATTTCTTCAGCTCACCAAGTTACGGAGCAAAGTTGTTACACGTTCTCATTGCAAAAGCAAACGGCGCGTTGCTGCTGGGAGTCAATGAAGTCACGTTAGGAAAACAAAGAGCTAAGAGTCCTTCTATCAGGAGCAAAGCCCCTTTGTGCTGCATTGCCCACGGATGAGAACACGGCTCTCCCACCTACCTCTGCTCCACACGGGGCAGAAGGGACCGAGGGGACCCAATGCTGCGGCCGCCTGATGTGGTTGCAGGAGATGCTCCCTGGGAAGGCAGCGGGATTCCTCGGCGCGGCAGCGTGAGGTGACTCCAGCTTTGCTCTGTGATAACGTTTAAAGAAAGACAAAGCAGAAATCCCCCGACCCCACGGGAACGCACCCCCCCAGCGGTTCCCCTGGCTCTGCAGCGACGCGGGCCCTCTGCACGCCAGGGAGCTCGCCTTTGCGACTTAACACTGATGACACCGTGGAGAATAGAATCACCAGAAAAAAAGGCATTTCCTGCTGTCCGCGGGGAAGCGAGCAGGAGAACTGGGAGGAAAGCCCCACGGCTCCAGCGTGATCTGGAGGAAAGTCTCTGCTGCTGTCACCGTCGTATCGCTGCCCTCAGCACTGCAGTTCTGGGTCTGAAAAGCCATTGCCTGTCTCTACCTCGGTTTGTCGTAAAATTAACAGCAAAAAGCTTCTCCATTTTCAAACGAGACATACACGCAATTAAAGGACACCTGACGCAGCGGCCGGGCTCCGTGAAACCAATGTGCTTGCAGCAAACGTGGGAATGAGAACGCCGCTCTGATGGCCCGGAGTTTTGGCCAGCTGCAGATTTACAGCTCAGCGTCAGCTCAAAGCTGAGAGGCGCGACGCGCGGGGCTCGAGGTGAGGAAAAACCACCAGATAAATCTCCAGGCACGCAAGAAATAGGCGAAGAAACGAAGAAGGGAACGGGCTGCAAAGCTTCAGCCCCCAGCAGCCCTCCCCGAGCACGGGGACAGAGCAGCCAGATTGGAAACACCGCAGAAAGATGCTGCTGCTCCTCGCGAGCGTTGACTGCTGTCCTTTTTGGCCTCGTAGGGAATGAAAAGCAAAGAGACCCGGGGGTCAGGAGCAGGCAGGGGATCGGGAATGGGCTGACGTGATCCAACAGGAGCAGCAAAGAGGAAAATTAATAAAAATCCCTTGAAAGTTTGGACTGGACAGCACTCCCCTCTACATCAGGCGCTACCACAGGTGCACAGCTGGGGCACCGTGCGCTGGCAGCCCTTCCCTGCACCGTGACAAGTGACACCCAGCCCGACCAACAGCAGCGATAGGGATAGGGAGATACCCACAAGCTCTGAGCCATCGCACCTCCACCCGCCTTCACAGCCCCCTACCTCCCACAGCCAGGAGACACCAGGGCTCGTTGGTCCTCCCCAAGAGGAGGGGAAACTTTCACGGGTGAGTTTACACGGACCCCAAAGGCAGATGCCCGCTGTGGGTGCGCTGCGTGCATGGCTGCAGCAGGGGAAGGCTGCATGCAGCAGCAATGGGAGCGATGCTGAGCGCCCATGCAGCAGCTGTGCAGCGCTCCGTGGGCTTTGCATGAAGGACTTAGCGAGCGCTGCATTCCCCGTTTACACGCACAAGGAAAACAGGTGATGCTGAGCAGCTCCAGCCAAACAACAGCAGCACTGGCACTGAGTGAAAACGCATGCAAACAACGGTGGCATTAGCATAGAATTAAAATAGCTGCTCAACCGGACGGTGCTGAATCTCCTCGCAGGAGAGGCAGCGAGCAGGGCTGGGAACTGGCCCGGTGCTAACAGCGATGCTCCCAGTTTCCAAGCAAATCGATGAGAGTTTCTGCTGCTGTGTTTGGCAGTGAGGGGCTGCGGGCACCGGGCAGGAACCAGGGTGAGCAGGAGACCGGGTTCTGCTGGAAACATGGAGGGATGCAGCATCAGTGGCTCTGCCCAGACAGGTGCACTGCTGCAGGACAAGCACGCCCCGCTCTCCCAGTGGCAGCGGTCACGTTCTAAGGTAGGAAATCTCAGAAGGGAGTTGGATTTTGGCACCGCACAGCCTTGTCCCAAGCACAGAGAAAGCTGAGCAGCACCTCTCCGCCTTCGCCTTTTAAAAACTTAACATAATTTGGAAAAAAAAAAAACAAACGACGGCTTGCTGAATATTCCTCCAATTGCCAACAGCCAGCATAAAACAGAGCAGCGCGTGGACAGTTCCCAGCCCTGTCCTGTGCACCGAGAGCTCCGTGCCAGCGGGGACAGGGCACAGTGCTGTGCTCAGAGCATGAGGCCGAGCAGCCCCTGCTCTGAGGGGGCACAGAACTGCTCCCTGCCCGTATCTGCACCCCGTACCCTGAATGCTCCGCTGTCTGTTTGTTGGCGCATCGCTCGGCACTTCCACGCCTGCTTCTCCTTCATGTACCAACACCACCGTCCTGCGCTCCTGTGCCGCGCTCCCACTACAACCACAGCAGCTCCAGCTCCCACTTGAGAACAAAAAACAAATATAAGAAGTAAAACAAACCAACAGCAACAACAACAAAAAAAAGCAACCGTCCCCGCGGTAATCGCTGTTTAATCCCTGACCAAGAAGACGACAAGACCTCAGCGAGGCGACCCTGGGGGGCACCGCTTTGCAGCAGCCATCAGACGCCCCGAGCGGGGTTTCTTTTTGCTGCTCGGCAGCACGGGAGGCCTCGGTGCAGCTCACGCAGCGGCGCTGCCGGCGCCTGATCCGAGCTGACACCGCTCAACCCGGGGCCGCGCGCCCTCCCCCCGGCGCTCGCAGCGCATCTCATCCGTTCCAGCAACGCGATGTGAGCGCTGCCCCTTCCTCCCCAGCCGCGCTGCCTCAGAGGGCAGGAGATGCTGCACTCGTTCCTGGTATCGGAAAGCAGCGCAGGGAAGCGCTCAGCGCAACCAAGAGTTGCTTTCTAAAGAAGTAAAAAAAAAAACCGCCGCCTTCGCTGGTTCATTTCCCCTTTGTTTCCTCCTCCCGTGCACACGGAGAGCCCTGAGGAAGGCAGCAGAGCGGCAGCGGAGCACAATGGTACGTGTGTGTGAGACGCACAAAAGAACAGAGAGGAGAGAGTGCGGAGTTTGATAATCAATTTAAATTCCTCCACGACATGTTGGCTCAAACTCCTGCTTCCAAGAATTCATCGTCATCACGCTCCTCCACTTTTCTTTTTAAAGCAGAACACGCGACCCGAACCACCGCGGATTTCCCATGCTCTAAATTGCAGCGTGCAATTCAGCAAATCCCAGTGCACACAGCAAAACTTCTGCAATCCAAGACCTCGCTACCCCACGATTCTGAGCTTTCAGATCAAGTCATGCCTCCAAGAGAAGGCATCTCAGCCCACATTGCACCTGACAACACACAGCCCGGCACCTGAGCCCCTTCTCTGCTCCCTGTGCAGGGGAAGCCAGCACTGCCCCGTGCTGCAGCACTCCCAGCACCGCAGCGGGAGCTGCTCCATTGCACTGCGAAACCTCTGCTCCGAGTCAACTTTATTTTAAAGTCTCAGAAAACCGCTTGCTGGAACTCGGGATGAGCAACACTGAGCTATTTCTCTATGTGCTAACATAGAGCGCCTACGCGGAGATGTTGGGAATGCAGTGATTTATAGTGTGATTATTGCCAACGTGTTGTTGCTTTGGGAAGCGCTGCACGCGTGCACACCCCAAAAGCACAAGGCGCAACGAAATCAAGCTGCAAGAAGTGCAAGAGTTTTCATGTGCGAGTTTCCGAGCCTGAGTTACATTTAATATGTAAAAAAATACACATAACCAAATTTACCTGCAGGGCTATCCCTAGAATATGCCCTCCTCATCCCTAGAAAATCCCCTCTGAAGCAGCTGGGTCGTGGGATGGAATTGATGCCAGGACTCCAGCGGGGACAGCAGCAAGTGCCGCACCAGGAGGCGAGACCACGGGAAGTTCTCAGCCAAATTAAAAGGAAATCGGGCGCTTTACCCTCCGGCTCTCAACCGCGCATCCGAGCATTGCACCCGAGCAGTGCAGGCGCACATGGCACCGTTCCCTCCGCACAAAACCCCGCCGGACCCGAAGGACGCGCAGCGGCGGCCGCAGCCCTCGCGGTGCCGGAAGAGCGTTAGGAGACGGGTTCGGTCCTTCTCCACAGCACGGAGGAACTCAGTTCGCAGCCTTTCCCGGGGCAACCGCAACCCACGGGGGCACGAAGCCGTGAGAACCGAGAGGCAGCAGAACACCTCCGAGCAAAGCAAGTGCGGCGTCTCGAGCTCTGCCCCACGGACGTCGGTTCTTTCTGCGAGAAGCGGGGAGAAGTTCGATTTTTCCCACTCGCGCTGCAAAGCAGAAGTTCGGCGCAGTGTAACGAACACGCGGCGCGGCGGGACGCTCCTCCGACGCTCCTGGGGCGGACGGGGCACGGAGTGGGACCGAGCGGCCGCGGGGAGCGCAACGGGGGAAAGGGGGGAGAGGGAGGGGGGTGTCCCCGCGGTACCGTCGCTCCCGGTCCGGCCCGGGGCCGCCCCGCTCCCGAAAGACGACACGAGACCGGTTCCTGGGTAAATGGTTTATGTAAGTAATAAAATATTTACTATAACATAAATAGAAACGTACCCTCGCAGTCTACATTGGTTTTGCAATAAAGATACAAACAAAACAAACAAACAAAAAAAAAAAACAACCGAAACCAAAGGGGAAAGGGAGGGGCGGGGGGGTGAACCGAACCGAACCTACCAACGGGAGGGAGAGAGCTCCGCGCACGGTTAGAAAATAAATAGAAAGGGGCCGGGGCGGGCAGCGCCGCGTCCTGCGGCCGGGCCGGAGCCGGGGGCCCCGCGGGAGGGAATAAATTAGAGATCGCAAACCTTTGGCTACTTCTGCTGCGGCCACGAGCGGCTCCGGCGCCCGAATAAATAGGGCTGGGGCGGGCGGCCGGGCCGGGCCAGTCCGAGGAAAGAAGGAAGGAACCGGGGCGCGTCCCGCCGCCCGCGCCCGCTCCGCCGCCGCCGTCGGGGCCCAGCGGCGGGGCCGGCGGTCACGGCACGGCGCCGGGCAGCGCGTGGTGCAGCGGCGAAGTGTCCGCCTGTGCGTAAACGTCCTCCATGGGCGGGTGAGGGAGCCCGGCCGGCGTCATGCGCTTCTCCTTCTGCCGCCGGTTGCAGAACCAGACCCGCACCACCTCCTTCTCCAGCTGCAGGGAGTCCGCCAGGGAGGTGATCTCGTGCGCCGAGGGCTTGGGGCACTTGAGGAAGTGGTTCTCCAGGGCGCCCTTGACGCCCACCTCGATGGAGGTGCGCTTCTTGCGCTTCCTGCCCTGCGCCGCGATCTTGTCCAGGTTGGTGGGGCTGCCCGTGCTGGAGTCCGTCTCCTCCAGCCACTTGTTGAGCAGCGGCTTCAGCTTGCACATGTTCTTGAAGCTCAGCTGCAGCGCCTCGAAGCGGCAGATGGTGGTCTGCGAGAAGACGTTCCCGTAGAGGGTGCCGAGCGCCAGCCCCACGTCGGCCTGCGTGAAGCCCAGCTTGATCCGCCGCTGCTTGAACTGCTTGGCGAACTGCTCCAGGTCGTCGGAGCTCGGCGCGTCCTCGTCCGACGGCTCGGGCGGCCCCAGCGGCGGCGGGGGGGAGGCCGCCAGCTCGTGGCCCGCCGCCTCCTCGGCGCCCAGCGGGTCGCGCAGCCCGTGCCCGTGGTGCAGCGCGGGGCCGGGCGGGCCCAGCATCCCGTTGAGACCGCCGTAAGGCTGCCCGTAAAGCAGCGGCTGCCCCGACGGCGGCGACATGGGGGGCAGGTGGGGGGGCGGCCCCGCGCCCTGCGCCCAGCCGCCGGCCTGCGGCACCAGGTGCGGCCGCGGGTGGAAGGCGGCGGCTGGGGGGGGCAGCTCCTCGCGGGGTCCGCCCGGGCCGCCCTTGCCGTGCTCGGCCGCCGGCGGGAGGTGCGCGCCGCCTCCTCCTCCGCCGCCGCTGCCCCAGTCCGTGCCGGCGCTGGGCAGCCACTGGTGGTGCGCCAACCCGACGGCGTGCCCGGCGGCGGCGGGGGCCAGGCCCTGCAGGTACTCGTGGTGCATCATCTTCTGCACCTCGCGGTACGTGGTGCCCTGGTGCAGGCGGTCGCCGTCGGGGTGCAGCAGCGCGGCTGAGCGCGGGAGGTACTGCGCGGCGGCGGCCATGGCCGTCTGCGGGACGCGGCGCCGCGCCGCGCTTTAGAGCCCCGCGCCCGGGTGCCGCGCCGCCGCGCGCCGGCCACGCCCCCGCGCCCCATTGGCCCGCCCGCCGCCACCGCCGGCCCGCGCCGCTCCGCCATTGGGCGCCGCCGGCTCGGGGCGCCGCCCAGCGCTCGCCCTCCCCATTGGCTGCGGGCGGGCGGCCGCCGCCGCGGGATTGGCCGAGGACGCGCTCGTCGGGGCGGCCCGCGTGCGGCCGGCGGCGAGGCGGGCGCCGATTGGAGGAGGGCGTTTCATTCATGCCGGGCGGCGGGCGGCCACGTGGGCCGGGCGCGGGCGAGGGGCGCGGGCCGGGGAGGTGGCGGGAGAGGGGCACGTGGCTGGGACTGTGTGGCTGTGTATGGCAACTGTGTGGCTGTGTATGGCACAGTACGGTCCTGTATGGCACAGTATGGTCCTGTATGGCACGGTGTGGTACTATATGGCATGGTGTGGTACTATATGGCACGGTGTGGTACTGTATGGCGCTGTACGGTGCAGTGCATGGTGTGGTACTGTCACGTTTGGCATCATGCAGCCCAATAAAGCACAGTACAGTCCTGTACAGTACAGTGTGTTATGGCACAGTATGGCGTTGTATGGCACTGTACAGCATGTGTACATCCTGCACTGTACGGCACTGTATGGCTGCAGGGGCACAAAGAGCCACGGGTTGCTGCTTTCAGGCCTGGCAGACATGTACTGCAGTGCACATCTGTCTGTCATCTCCAATACATCCCACTTCCCCGGCCCCTTTTTGCAGCTCCCAGGGTTGGGAGGGAGCTCCTTGTTCTGGAGATACGCTTCGCTGCTCTCGCTCTGTCAGAAAGCATTCCTGTTCTGATGCTGCACTTGAACAAAGTGCAATTTGGCTCTATAACAGTTACTTGGTGCTGGGAGAAACTTCCCCCGCAGCTGCTTTGTCTGACTGTTGTTTAGTGACGCCCGGCCCATGGTGAAGTGGAGGCGAAGGGCAGCAGCTGCCCCGAACCGTGGGGAGGTGGGAGCTCTGCCTGAGACATTGGACAAAGCCCTGAGAGGTTGTGAGCGTTTGGGCGTCACGGGACATGTGGGGCCAGGGAGGAGAGGGAGCAGCCCCGGGGGAGTCCCTGAGCCGGTTTGAGGGCTGGCACGGGATGAAGGGTGGAGGAGTTTGTGGGAAAAGGCGATGACAGTGAGCAACGGCCGTGTCTGGCGGGGCTGGGAGAGGGGCAGAGGACACCTTAATTAACCCAGCTCCAGACTTCACCGGGGCTCGAGGCCCAACGTGAATGAGGATGGGCACCAGGAACATTAATCACTTCTGAAAATTAATCTCTTTGCCTCCTTGCTCCCATTTGTAACATAGGAACAGAGACAGTGACCTTTGCCAAGGGCTCTTGCGGCCGCCGAGGCAGCGGATCAATGCGGGGACGAGCGCAACATGTCAATGTCCTCACGCTGGTGCCCTCCTGCTCTCCTGGTGGATACGGACACTGGGAGCCGCCTCCCAAAGGCTTTTCCTTCCAAGGTGTGCAGCCCTTTGCTCTCTGTTGCACTTTGCCTTTTGGCTGCACCCGCACCCAAGGTGCGCTGCCCCATGCAGACCCCTCATCCCATTCATTCCCTCCTGCACAATCCCAAGGTGCAGGAGTTCCAGCCTTGCAGAGAGGCCAGGCTTTGGACTTTACAGGAGAGATGGGTTCCACTGATCACAGAGCACATTTCATTAGGAAAAGAATGTGATTTTATTTTCTTTTTTTTTTTTTTTTCCTTCCCAAGGAATCTTTGGCAAACGCTGCATGCGTTTGTAATGAATGTAACCCTTTCTGATGATTCAGTGACATGCTGTAAAGTATCACACTTGGATAAGCATTTTCTGTGTATTTTTTTCTCATCCGACTCATATTCATGTCAGCTCCCCGTGATGCAGTGCCACAATATTCAAATTTTTGGTAGCCAATTGCTCTTGATATTTATATCCATTTTTAAGGGAATCATAATGAATAAACGTGCCCAGCTCTAACTTTATGCAAAATAAGTCGTGTGTACATCAGTAAATCATTAGTAGAAATTAATCATTTCCAGAGGCTGAGGACGAGATCTCCTTTCAAACTCCTGTTTATGTGTTTCAGAATTCACCAAAGGAGAAAACACATTATGTGATAACTGGATCCCCACCACAGCTGAATTAGAAAGTAATATTGGTTTATACTCGAGCAAACAATCTTCTCAAAGCAAGGTATCATGCACGGATTGTGCTCCGGGCTTGCTTAGCTTAGCTTAATAGAAGTTGAATTTGAAGATTGGAAACAGCAACAAACTGAGGAAGATGAGAAATTCCCATTTATTGCCTTCCTCGGTAGCTCCACCTGCAGAGCTGAGAGCTGGGTGGCAAAGTTGCTCCTGTGAAACAGCTGAAGGCAGCGGTGACCCAAAGGAGAGCAGTGACCCAAGGCAGTTGGCAATGAGGGGCTGAGATGTGGCCAAATCCCAATGGGAGGGCACCCATATTTTCTAGCAAAACCTATTTTCCTCATTGAGCCCCACCAGGAATATTGGCCCACTGTCCATTCCCATTTCCAGGAATGAACAACCCCACGGGCGATGCTCGATGTGATTCATTCTCTGTGTGACTCTGACAGCACCACAGTGCCTGACTGCAGCACGGATAATAAATGGTACAACTCGTTGGCCCGCTCTATCTTTGGCATCTGTGGGCAAAATACTCATTTTGCTTTGCTGATCCTCACTTTCAGAATTCTTAATTTAGGGAGTGATAACCAACAAGCTAGCAGCTGGGACAACGGATTTAATCACAAAACTAGCAAGGAAGGGAAATGGAGAATGCTCAGTATGGATGTACAAGGTATGCTGCCTGCGATGGGCATTTGGTGTAGATGTTCCTGTAATTATCTGAAAACTTCCCCAGAGATGTTCTCACGAGGCCAAGATGAATGCAAAAAGTGCTGCTGTCATCTTTTATTGGATCAATGAAACTTAGACTAAGCGCTCACTAAATTCCTATTTACACCACAGCCCTTAATCGCGGCGAAGGAAGCACTCGAAAGTATTCGACAAATAATCCCTGTTTATGAAAGCCCCATAACGTGCATTTACATAATCCCCACTTTAAAAAGCTCTATCAGCTCTCAAGTCCTTCAGCTGGAGATGCATGCAGGGGTTGAGAGGCACGGAACACAGCAGAGGTGATGCCTGGGTCCCAGTGGGGCACTGGGGTGACCACTGCAAGGGGCTCAGTGCGTGCTGGGCACTGCCAGTGCATCCAGCCCCTCTCACCTCTCTCAGCCCGTTCCCCAAATATCGTACTGCTTCATCGTGTGTGCCCGCTACCAGAAGGAAACAACTCGTCTGCAGTGGTTCCTATGGGTGAAACAGCGGTGTGCAGTCCCGGGAAAGCAGGATTGAGTTCAGTCGGGCTAAGGAAGGGAAACTATGCACAGCACAATTCATTTCCAGCCTCAGATTGATGCGTGCCCTGCTGGTACACCCATAACCACGTGTGTGTGCCTTCTGCTTCATTATCCAGATGAGAACGGGGACCCACAGAAACGCTGGAATTTACCTGGCCAGCATTCCAGCGATGAGGAGTTTTAGCTGCAAAACCTCATCCCCTTCCATAGCTCCATGTCAGCCAGGCCCGAGCCTTGAGCTACAGCCCAGGTTCAGCCTTGACGCTGCCCCATCCTTCTCCAGAAGCCAATGGGCCCCGTGCTGGTCTGCCAGCACAGGGCAGGTCCCAGGTCCCTGCTTTGTTCTGCAGAGTCTTCTCCTGGGAGCCTGCACATCCCAGAGCTGAGCATGCTCCTGAATGAGGGGGACAGGAGAGCTCGGCCCTGGGCTGCCAGGACTGAGCGATCCTTCCCCACATAACACCAAAGCTCAGGGATTTTGCTCCGCGCGTTCCGAGCGCCGTTCCACCTTAATAACAAAGCTCGTGAGGGAAGGTTTCCATTTAATGAGGCTCTTTGCAGTTTACATAAAACAACCACATGAATAAATACCCAGTTTAGAAAAGATAAGACCTGGGGATGAGTTTGGCGTGGGTTCAGCACGGAGGGTTATGCATGCAGCTGAGGAAGGTGCCTACAGTCACACTGTCTCCCAATCTTGTCAGTCTGCAGTCACCTCTGATGCAGCAGCAGCTGCAGCCATGCAGCAGGACCTGCAGCTCCATGCATGCAGCACCCTGCAACCTGGATGCTGCAGAAGGAAGGTTGCATGGGAATGGTTCTCTACTCTCCAAACAGATCCAGCGTTGAACACCGTGTCCCTTTCTTGTCCCCACCCCACAGTGATTGCTCTGATGACACACAGCTCCAGACAGCGGTGTTCCACCCCACAGGCCGTGCTTCCCAGGCTGGCTGCCCCAACGGGATGGTTAGGGCAGCCTGCAGATGTGGGAGAACGGGGAGGCAGCTGTTTTCCTTGCGGCGAGGTTGAGGTGTGAGGGTTGGGAGCTGAAGTGATGAAACCCTGCAATTTTGTTGTTGCTACAAATTACGACTTGTTTGAGCCCTCCTCCTCGGGTTTTGATCTGTTGCGCTGGTGCTAATCTATATGTTTATGCTGTGCCAGTCTGGGTTCAAAGCAGTGTAGTTCCACCCATTGCCAGGACCACGCATCCTGCCCCGCTCTGCTGCATCGCTGCTGCCAATGCATTGGTGCTTCATGGGACCCCTCGCTGGCCCCCAGGCAGGGGGCAAGGGGCTGGGGGGAAGGTAAGCATCCATTTTGTACAAAATTATTTGCACCCAGGACCACGTGTTGCTGAGCACGGGCTGGTTTGTGACATCGCCACCAAATCTCGTTGCTCCATGCTTCTTTTTGAGCCAAGCACAGTGGTGAAAACGCCAAATCTGGTCATACTCTGGTTAAACTTTTGAATAACTCACCCAGTCTGTCTGCTCCTGTCCTCCCTTTGGCCTTTTCTTTAATCTTGTAAATCATCCTGTTAACCTTTTCCAGTCCTGTAGAGAGCCCCAATGAGATTACCAAGGGCTCTGCACCACTGACCAACAAGATACAGCCAGATGTGCAAGGTCCTACCCACAGACTGTGAGGTAAGGAGGTTTCTTACGCAAGCCAAGAGCGTGGAGCTGAGTGGGAAGTGCAGGTGCTGTAAGGGACAAACCCTTCTAGCCACAATGCTGGACACATTCACTCTGCTGTGCTGGGAGAGGAGGAGCTGAGGATGAGGAGCTCTGGCAGGATGCTCCATCTCTGAGTCACAGCTCTCCTGGAGCCACACCAGCCCCTTGGCCAGACAAGCTTTGCCTTCATTAACTCTTTCCTGCAGGAGAAGCAGAAGCCAATTAATTACAACTTAGACCTTTTTCCATTAAACTCCTCTGAGCTCCAGGGGAAGAGCCTTAAGACTCGACTCTGATCCTGCTGCCACTGACGCCAGTAAAAAGCTCTCCACAGACGTGGATGGGAGGAGGCGGTGATTCCACGGCTGCGTTCAGCCCTGAGCATGGCCACACTGGGTGCTGGTGCCCCTCCATCCCAACACTGTCCCTGTGGGGGTCCCTGCCCTGGGGGTGGCACTGTTGGAGGGACTGTTCCTCCTGACCCCAGCGCCGTGGGCCGAGTGCAGCCATCCCATCACCATCCAACCCTTGCTCTTGGATCTCATCGTAGGTGTTCGTTCTTCTTCTCCTCATAAAGAAAGACTCAACACCTCTCGCCTTCCAAGTCTAATGGGCTTAATTAATTGGATTTTGAAGAAGCAATGACCAGATCTGCGATGACGGACTTCGGCTCATCCCCAGTGCTCACAATTGTGTTCCCAGAAGAGAAATCTTCACAAACAAGGACCAAAGCACAGCTCCAGTAAGTGGGCGACCCTTAGGAAAGCACTGCTCAGCTGTGTTCTTTCAGTTCACAGGTAGATACCCCAGGTTCTTCGTGCAGAATAGGCACACCAATGAAAGCAGTGCACTATTTATCCAGCCTGCAACCAATGCAACTGCTCTGGATATAGGGCAGCACAGTTCAAAGTCAAGTTTTGCTTTGTTTCTCGTGCTGCAAGTCGCTCGCTGGCAGAGGCCCAGCACTGCTCGGGCTGGTGACAGGACTGTCTCACCAGGGCTGTGAGCTGTGCTGCAGCTTGTCACTCTTGTAATTGAGCCTCACTGCAGGCAGCAAACACCCACTGCACTCACCAGGCCCTCAGGGCCCGGCCTTTCTCCTGAGTCACAGCGCGGTGACGTGTCACCTCCTCTTCCCATCCCGCTTACTGGGGGCAGCGCCTCCCAGCACCCCACCAGCCCAGTGCTGAGGCTGCAGGAGGAGCCGTGCAGCTGCAGGTCTGTCTGCTGACATGCACGGCTGTCCGTCTGTCCATCCATCTGCCTGTCTGTCCTTCCAGGGGCGGGAAGGGGGCTCTGTGGCGGCCGGCGCTCCGAGCACCTGGGGATACAAAAGCGGAGGAGCTCTCATTAACAGGGAGGTTAAAGAAGTGAGGATACATGACAGAGGGTGGAAGCGAGGGAAAACAGCTTCGGCAGACATCACATTTCATCTTTATTCCTTTTCCTGTCAATCCATTTCTTATTGTCTGGTAAATTCTCTTTCAGGGGACCGTGGTTCGGCAATTCAGAACTGCTTAAATCCCCCTGGCTGAACGCGACCTCGCAGGCGGGTTGTTTAATATTCAGGGTCAGATTTCCAATGGCCTCAGTGCCTCAGCTCAGCTTCAGTTGTTTCTGCAAAGCTATAAAAGTTCACAGGAATAAAAAAAAAAAAAAGCCATGCAACCGCCCCGACCTCTGCTCAGTTTGCAGTTTTACCATCGGTAGGTGCTCCTAGAAGGGCTGACTGTTTTTGCACAGGTGCTTGAGAGCAGATTTCTACACGAACAAAGAGGAACCACGCTTTGCAAATGTGTCTCAGCAGAGCAGATTCCTACAGAGTGGAGTCCATACCTGCACTAACTCAAGTGGCTCCTGCACTGCGTGTCCCCCTCTTTGATGGGGTCTCCCAGCACATCACAACCCACGATCACAAGCAGCATTTCTCCATTTCAGCTGTCACAAGCAGATGCTCCATGCTTTGGAACAGAGGATCCAGGCGATGGTTGAGCACTTCTTCTCCTTGTGCATGGCCCCTTGTAACTGTACGCAGCAGAGAAAACACAACAACTTATTGAGACTGGGCAAAGTATGAGGTTAAGATTCATTGCCTGCTGCAGTCAGCAGCGAGAAGCACTGGGGAAGGGGAGACCTGAATCTGGCTGTTACCAGGACATTTTCTCTCCATGCCAGGAACAATCTTTTGCCAGAACGCGTTCTTCTCACTACTGATATTTTTCCAAATTCCTATTCCTGCTAAAGCCGTGCTCACAAACAGGGCAGAAGAGCTCTAGAAATGGTGCCAGCCCAAAGTCGTGCCCCCCCGCTGCACTGCTCCTGAGCTGCAACCTCTCCCCCCAACGCTAGGTATATTTTCATTAGATACCCAACCTCTGGTTCTGATTAAATAACTTGTATAATTAGATTGAGACATCTGCTCATCCCTGGGGGAAGAAATCCTTTTCAGCACTGGACCAAGTCTGATTTGGTTAATTACCTTTGCAGTTCTGTATTAATGTGCAGTTTCTTGATGGCAAGACTCTATGGTATCAGGCTTATTCCTCCTGGCTTTCACAGCACTACAGCGAGACGGTTCAGGGATTAGGAACCAGGCACCAAGCCCAGGATTTCCCTCCTCTCTTCACTCATCTCAACACTCTTCTCCTCTGTTTTTTGCTGATTAAAATATTTGGCTTTACTCGCCTGTTGAATACAGTTTCCAGGCTCTGTGATGTACAAGGACGACAGGCTCCCACTGACTGCCCCAGAGCAACGCATACTGGGATGCTTTGGAGTAATCACAGTTCTCAGGGTTCTTTGGAGATGCAAGTATTTATCAGTGAGCAATAATAGGATGGTTTGGGTTGCTCTGCTTCCAAATGCATTGCTGTTGGCACCGCTGGCTCCTCAGTTCAGACCCCAGAGGTGCAGCATCCACATGCAGACTGGCAAAGCGCAGCAGGCACAAAGGAGAGGAACACGGCGATGTGCTCAGCTCTGCCCACACTGCTCCTTTCCTTTGGTGACTGCAGGTGGCAGCTCCTGCAGCCAGCTGTGTGCTGAGCTCCAGCTGTGTGCCACGCTCCAGCAATGTACTGAGCTCCAGCTGCAGTGCAGACAGGGGCTGTCTGTCGGACAAGCATCACCAAAGCTGCACAAACCTGTGCTGCACTGAAGAAGCGATGGAGATTTGCATGCAGGCTTGGAAAAGCACGCCAAGAGAAGTGAGTGCCAGCAGCCCAGTGGGTGCCAGCCCTGGGGGGGCTGCAGAGCTGTGGGCAGACACTGCCCTGGGCACGGGTGGGTGCTGCCCACAGCTCCAGCATTCGAGTGCCTCCAGCTCCGGGGCATTTCAGCAGGCCCCAGTGCTGCTGGCAATGGTGAGAACTCAACAGGAGCAAAATGAACGTTATGCAATCGGGCATTTTTCTATCAACAGATGGAAACACCTAATAAGATGTAAATTGTCTGTTTGATAATCAGGCCGTAACACAACGAGAGATTGAGGCTTCCCAGGGAATCTTCCATTCTCAGAGGCACGTACTTAAGGTTTATGTGACTTGCCAGCCTGTCTCAGGGCTGTCTGAGGAGCTCTCCCAGGGCAGCCAGAAGGCGCCTTCACAAAGAATCGTCCCGGCTCTTCTCAAAGCAATAATATATTCAGTGCAGGACTTAATTGTAACACGAATCTGTGAAAAAAAAAGAAAAAATAAAAAAAGAGAAAAAAATAAGTGCTAGGGAGTGGAATGATGGGGAGGCAGAGGGCAGAAGAGCAGACAGACGCCCGCAGGAGCGGTGTCCGGCACTGGGCTGTCAGCAGCACGGTGCTCCCAGCAACGCCGCGGCGCAGCTCTGCGCTGCTCTGACAGGTTGCAGAGATTTCCCATGGCAGAAGTGATGTTTGTTATTCAATAGCTGGTAGGGTGTTTTGCTTGTTTTGTTTTCTTTCTGCAGCGGTGGCGTCCAGTTTGTTTGGTTGAAATTCATGCAAGCCTTGGACAGCCGCGATGTTCCGCGGTAGATAAGCGAAACGTTGTGCAGAGGGCCAGCTCCTGGAGTCTGGGGAAGCAGAGCCAGTCAGCTCATCTTTGAGCTGGGTGATGAGTGGGTTAGGGTGGCTTCTTCACGCTGCTCACAGCTGCAGAGACCGCTGTCCTTTCATCCCCCACCTCACTGAGGAATCCGTCTGTGGAGCTCTCCCTTGCACGGATGCGCTGCTATAGCCTGGCAACTACAACCAACTTCATTTCCCAGGTCTATAGAAGCTTTGATGGCAATACTGGATGACTTTCAATGGTCCTTTCCAACTCAAACGATTCTGCGATTCTGTGAATTTCACCTGATTTCTGTCAGCTGTGGCTTGTGCAACCAAGAGCGCTCAAACACCCAAAGTGGGGAAATGCTTTGAGCAGAGAGTGCTATGGAATCAGAGAATCACAGAATCACTGAGGTTGGAAAAGCCCTCTGAGATCCCCCTGCCCACCCTCACCCCCCATGCCCATTGACCACGTCCCCAAATGCCACATCCCTGCAGTTCTGCACACCTGCAGGGACAGTGACCCACCACTCCCTGGGAAGCCTGTGCCAGTGCATCACCGCTCGTTGGAGAAGAAATGTTTCCTAATATCCGACCTGACTTCCTGACATCCAACCTTTGCTATGTGGCAAATAAGCCCAGTTTATAAAGATTTAAAGGTGGTGCAACTCAGGAAGAGTTTGTGTTCAAATCTAAAGCAGCCCTTTGCTGGACAAATGGTGTGAACAAGCTCCTCCTGAGTAGGCAGGGGAGGCAGCAGCAGCAGGTGGGATTCTCGCAGCACCCCTCAGCACAGCACCTGTGGGCACTTTCCCAAAGACCAGTTGCAGTTTCAGCCCAGAAACTCTCCCCCTCCACTCCTTTTGTGGGTCAGGAGGTGCCTCCAGCTTGGATTCTGTCCTGGCTACTTTTCTTTCCTTGCAACTTTCGCACAGAAGCATGAAATACAAATACAGCCACCGACGTTTCCAGCGAGACGACGGATTACCTCGTGCCGACGTGCTGCCCAGGGTGTCTGTTATTTATAGCCCTGGCTGCCTTGCACCAAGTGTGCATGGCCGAGCTGCAGCGCTGACAGCATCACAGCCGTGGGGCTCTCAGGACAGCGTGGGTACAGTCAAACAGGGCAGCTTGGCAGCTGGGCATTGCTTTGTGTCACATCGCACCAGTACCTTGCAAAGCTGGGCTCCAGCCTGGCTACAGACAGAGAGAGGATGAATTTTGCCATAAAACGGAGCCTGTTGGGTGCTGGGGGATATCTCATTATTCCACCTGAGTGGTGCAGCCACAGCATTTGGGGTTTCAGCCCCATGTTGGGGACCTGGCAGCCCTCACGTGCGCGTTGTCACCGCTGTGTCGTTCAGCCTGAGAGAAGGCAAACTGCTCCAGGGAAAGCTAAGCACTCCCACACTGATCTGGAATGGAGATGCTGCCTGGTGTCATCAAGTGATCTGAACTGCTGATGCACCAGGAGCCCGCAGTGCATGCTTACCAGGGACTCATCATCTCCTTCAATGGTGACTTCCCCAGAGCGGATCTCAGGAGGCGATGCTTCCTGCTGCACGTGGCAGCAGAGGGGTGCAGCAGCTCCCAGGCTTCAGCTCAGCCCTGAAACCGAAGTCCAGGTGCCAGAAGGATAAGACAACAGGAAGGTGTGATGCACCCCTGGCAGAAGGCGTCCCAGCAGCCACAAGAAGCTGGCAGCTCCCCAGGAGCAGTCGGTGGCTTGTCTTCAGCGAGATTTAGTAAAGAGAAAGGCTGGATCATGAGGAGCCAGTGGGAGGGATGGGAGAAGACAAAGTGTCGCGTCTCTCTGGCATCCCTCCTGCGCGCGTTGCAGGCACCCGAGCCCCAGAGCTCCCGCAGGGCTCCTCCATCACAGCCCACCCTCAAAGAGAGGCCCAAGCAAAGCTGGATCCAATTGCACAAAGCTGGATCATGGATCATAAAGACAGCTTTGCTTAGTTAATCCTCTGATTGATTTGAAGGCCTTGCAGAGACTCAAAGACTATTAAGAGATTTGTGTTGGCAACGCTTCCTGCACGGGCACTGTCTCTGCTGTGGCTCACCCGATGCTTAATCAGGCATGGCCTCAGCCCCTACTGAGGACAGAGCAACCCCTGAACCCTTCATTTACATTATAAACCTTTCTCTAACCATTTGGTGAAACTCCCTCTGGAGGAGCAGTGCTCATGCACAAGAAAAGTCCCAGCAAGGTGCAGACCCCAGAGCCATGGTTGCCACGTTCCTGGGGCTCCCAGAACTTGATCTGGGGTTCTCTTTGCTTTGCAGCTTGGCTCTGCTGAGCTGCCACATGTCCTCCAGTCTCACCGATCCTGCTGCCCACGCGCTCGCCTTGCTGCGCTCTCAATTTGGCAGCAGCCCTGCGACGCATCCCCAGTTGCTCCCTGTCTCACTTCACAACCCCAGCACTGCCGGGACGGGATGCAATGTGCTGAGTGTGCAGACCTGGAGCGCTTGCTCTCGCTTTGACTGCAGCTGCTCATGTGCCTGCCTGTTTTCTGCAGCACCTGCCTCCTCATGTCCAGATTCAAACTGCAGATAATATAACCCCGCTAGCCTCCTGGGCAGGGTTGTGTATGCTGAGAGAAACGCTGCCCTTGAACATTGGGTGTGAGTCTGTGGGATTCTTCAGATAGTTTCTGCTTCTGGCTTGTCTGGAAGAGGCTGGAGCCTGACCCTCAACCCCAGCTTGCTGCTCCTTGCCAGGAACCATGCCCAGGTGACAGCCAGCAGGCACTGCTCCTTCTATCGTTGCCACCGTCCTGAAATATTTGTGTCCAACCAAAAGATGAGCAGTGCTGTTTCCTCCTGTTGGCTGGGCGCCTCTTTGCTGCAGCAGACAGGAGCTTTCCACAGAGCTGTTTTTTAAACAGCAGCCCAAATGGTTGTTCCTCTCTTCAGGCTTGGTCCAGGGCACTGGCAGCCTCCTGAGGTGAGCCCCACGGGCATTCCCGGGCAGGAAGAGCTGCTCAGCATAGACCACTGTTGGCACAGAGCAGTGCAGCTCCAGATGCCACCGATGAGGGTCAGGACGTGCTCAGCCTCCTCCCCAGGCTGGCATCCAGGCTGTGAGCGGTGCTGTTGCCCAGCGAGATGCAACCTCCTGGATTTCCTCCCTGGGTTATGCCACAATGACAGAGGTGGAAGCGTTGGACTGTGCCCAGCGCACGCTGTGAGCAATGCAAAACGCGCTCTCGAGCTTTGCTGAATGGTTTGTTTCACTGCAGGCAGATGCCAGGTGTTGCACTGAGCCCTCGTGCCAGCACCAAGGCAGGTTGCATACACGATACAGAGCTCTCAGGGCTGGGCTGCTGCTGCCAGCTGCACACGGGACAGCACGAGGTGGGATCAGGATGCTCAGGCCAGGCCTCAGGGCGTGCGTGTGCGCGGAGCAGGAGACCCACCACAGACAGCACCCGTGGAGCCAAATGAAAGAGAGGTTCATGGGTTTATTGCAGCAGCTTGAAAGAGGATGAAAAACTCAGGGGAGGGCTCTTCATGTGCCAGAAGCCTTCAAACGGAAAGATCCCAAACGAACAAGAGCTGGTTTGAAAGCACCAAGCCCTTTTCCTGGCTCTGCCACTGCTGCCTGTCCCCACTGTGGGGCTGAGGAGTGTCCCAGAGCTGTTCCCTCTGTCGGTGGGACCAGAAGAGCAGCCAGAGAGGATGGCACGGTGGGGGGGTCAGCACAGGAGCATCCAGCACCTGTGTGGGAGCGCTGGCAGCGAGCACACGAAGCAACTTTGCTGCTCATTGGGGTGACCAGGAAAGGGAGAAGCCAGCAACTGTGAAGCATTCAACCAGATAGACAACACAGAGAAGCAAAGAGCGTGAAGCCCCTGAGAATAAGGCCTAACAACAGCCAAGGAAAAGGGGCTTCTTAAAAATAAGTTGAGCCTAACAAGCCCAAACGACTCCTTTGCTCAAGAAACTGATGGTGCTGATGATAGAACTCATTTCTATTCCTCAGCAGAGCTGACCCATGGGCACCCAGCTCCCTCGGGCAGCAGAGATGGGCAGCGGGACGTCACGAGCCACTGCCTTCAGATCAGCGACCACGGTAGGATGGGAAGCTGCAGGAGCTGCCTTGTTTCTGCCTTTTTTAATAGGATGAGAATTCTGAAGCCATGAGACAGGAATGCGGGCAGAGACCTGGCAGCTCCATGGTGCTCAGCTGAGCAAAGAAAGCTCTGTTAATAACCCTCAACCCCCAGAGGAAGGGAGGGAGGGAGGGAGGGCCGGTTCTGTTTTTGCTTAACCAGGGTCTCCTGCCATTCCTGCATTATAATATCAAAGACCTGTGTGCTGAGAACTAGATACAAAAGCAGGAGCAGCCCCAAATGGACATGTGCCAAACCTGCGGATCTCAGTGGGGTTTGCTGCGGGAGGGCAGGATTGGAGACACAGTCTGGGGAAGCAAAGGCTCAGGGGACAGGATCAGTCTCTAATTATCGCGCAGTTAATGCGAACGAGCAGCAGGGTGAGGAGAGGGAGGGACAGCAGACACCAGATGAGAAGCACTGACCTGAAGCTAAGGAAGGAGAAGTTTACACTAGACACACAAAAAAAATCATCTTAGTGTAAAAAACAACCGGCATAAAGCAGACTCCTGCAGGGAGAAGCTGGAAAACTCAATTTCAGGGTGCACTTACAAGGAAACCAGGTGCAGGGCGAGCAGGAGAGGTGCAATGGTGATGGCAGCAGGGGGACCTGGTGGTCTCACAGCCTCTCTGCTGGTGGTTCCCAATGGCCCCAGGTGTGCAATGCCTGGAGGACGGGTGGGCAGCGGTCACCTACCAGCAGCACCACTGTCAGCAAGAGCCATTTGGGCATTTACCATACTGTTATATCAAAAAGAAAAGAACGTGGTGGTCAGAAGCACTCTAAAGGAGTAACGAGAGCCATTTCTCACAATCTCTTTCTCTAGGAAAATGTACCTGCAGCAAGCACTGGGTGCTGTTGCATTTTAATCTGAGTTCAGCGACTCCTGCTCCTACTCCAGTACTGAACACTCATTTACTCTCAATAAATGATGCTCAGCCACTCCATCCCATTAAGGACCCCCCACAAGCACATGTTTTGGGTTCCAGCACCTCGAGGGGCGAACTCAAACATCTCAGCTGCCTTCAGGTGCCACCAGGGCCGCCAGCTGGATGGAAGCACTGCAGATGGGCATTTTCTGTCAAAACCTTCCCAGGGAAAAGAATGGTTTTGACGTTTAATTCTTTTTCAGATTGTCATTCTGAAGGATCAGAATTTTTCTAAAAATATTTTGACACTTCCAACCAAAATAGTATCCGTTCTTCGGCGTATACATCGATGGTGTAGTAATTTTAATATTTCATATGTAGGCATTCTGACAACATAAATCATGTAGAAAACAATTCATATGACCTAAACCCCAAGTAACACGAAATGTGCTGAAACAGAGACGTTAATATGGATCCTTCTGCGTAATTAGAACAAACCTTGCTAACACTTGGAGTATTGTCCAACGAATTGTCAGGCATATCCCTCATGAGCCCAGCTGAGTATCTTCAAACAGCAGAGAATTAGAGCTTGGCTGCACTTGCTGTGGTTCGAGCCAGACAGAAAAACAAGCAACCAAACGGTAACGTGAACTTCAATGGAAATGTAATTTTACTCTGCTAGTTGACTAATGATTTTGGCTGAAAAAGTACATTCACCAAACTGCCCCTTTTGTATTGTAATGAGTCAAATCCAATTTCCTATCGTCAAACTCGTAGATGGCAGCCAAGAAAATCATAGTTAATTGAGCTGAATTATGACACTGAGTTTGTAACTGCTGGATGGGGATTGTCTTTGTCCAGGTTACTCAGCCAGGCTGAGGTTTCACTTCTGCATTTCAGATTCTAGCAAACAGGTTCTTTCCACTGAGAAATACCTGAAGGAATTTGGACCCAGCATAACAACTCTATGAGACTGGAGCCCCTTGGTCCCAACAGGACCCAGGAGGCAGATCTTCCACATCTAAGGATGAGAATCCATCAGTCTGTTCAAAAACATGGAAGCCCTGTTAATCCCCAGCTCACAGCGCAGCTGTGGCAGACCTCAGTGCCTCTTGTGGGAGGTGAGTGGTGGTTACAGCCACAGCAGCCTGACAAAAGCCCTGCTAGCAATAAACCCCTTATCTTTCCACCTGGCCTCGTGCTTGGCTGTGCCCTATCTCAGGTCAGGAGGAGGACTCCTGCCCTGGACGCTCAACTCATCCTTTGAGTTTCAGGAACGAGCCTGTCCACAACTCAGGAGCCCTCTGGTTTCTTCCCACCAAGAACTTGTTTGCTGCAGCCTCAGATGAATCCTTCCTACAACTGTGGTTAACCTCTTCCTATGGTTAGGTTCCTTATGATTCACCTATGCTAAACATTTTGCAATTAAACTCCCCCAGAGAGCAAAACAAGCCTTTATGAGAGCTGCAGAAGGCCTCTGTCTCTGGCTGAACCGGGTCTTCTGCTTTTGTTCCCATGGCTTTTTCGTAACTGCTTTGCTAGTTCTCATCCTTGGGTTGCAAACTGGTGTGACCATAAGCTTTCATGAGATGGTTTGAAAACCCAGGCAGAAAGGGTGCTGGTGCTGGTGGGGTCTTTCAGTCTACTCTATATGGACTGCTGTTCCTTGGAACTAATCCTTTTTGATGGGCAGAAACACAATTTGATGAGACAGGTAAACCCCTCCAGCAAAACGAGTCCCTAAAACACAGCAAGGTACGTATCATAGGACACTCCTAAATTCACAAATATAAGCAATTCACAAAAAAAAAAAGGGCATCATCACAGGGAGAAGAAACTGCACCATGCAAACAGCTCCAAAAAGAAATGCACAAAAGCAAGGTCTAAAAACCGACATCACCGTGAAAGCCATTTTTGAGTTAAAAATAACATTGCCAATACCTAATTATTGGTGAGATCTGTTAGGAATATTTTCCACATTCAGAGAGCGCTCACAGCTCAGCAACAATCCTTCAGCACTTCTGTATGAAGGTTTAAAAGCTCTCTGTAATTTCAGGGGGGGGAAAGAAAGGTTTAGCTCCAACTCCCAAGCCAAAGTTTGCTGTGCAGTTAAGAAGTAAATGAACTTGTGGGTTTGACTCCTCTGTTTCCTTCTCACAGTGTCTTCTACACTCCAACGACAGAGCACACAGCCTGAACACGGAGGCTTCATGTTTTATTAATGGTGTCCAATTCATTTCCTGTTTTCATGCTGATAACCTACCGAGGTAGAGGAAGGAATTCAGGTGGCAAGACCTCAGATCCATTTTTCTTCTACCCATGAACGGTTCTCAAGTGGGTATTTCACCAGCAAAATCTCTTTGCTGCATGTATTACTGCAATCCCTCCCCAGCAGAACCTGGGCTGCCTTCACTGCTGTCTCCTCAAGGTGAGAGCCTGCGGGTTCTGATCCAATCGACACTCACTCGCTATTTTCACTGCTGTCCTTTCTACATCACCAGCCTCGTAGTACACCAAAACCCTACCCCAGCAGAAGTCCCCTTGTCAAACCGAGCCTGTGTTAGCAATACCGTTCCCTGTTTGTAGATATGCCAAATAAATCCTGGTTAAAGACAAATCATTGCAGAGTTCAACCCAGTAGCTACAGACAGAAATCTTACTTTTGTCCGAAACAGCATTACCACTGATATAGGTTGGGATTTTGGATGACACCACTCGAATGAAAAGCGGCACTGTTAAGAAGCCCAATGCTTTGTGCATCCTTTTCCAGGCAGAGCTCTTATGTCCCATTCCAAGTGAGCTCTCCACACTTACGGTACTCTATAAGACACAGCTACAGCACAGTGGCAGTACTGGGAGGGGTCTGCCCATGTGGGAGGTAAGATGCACTAGGCACTGAAGATAAGCAGTAATCCTGGCACCTTGGGAAGCTGGAGCTGGTGCAGTACCTGCCAAGTGCTGTCTGCCATATGTGCTATGGGTGTTTGAAATGCAGACCTTGCTCGGGCACCTCCTGGGAAAGCAGACAGCTCCGCTTCGGCCCAGCAGCAGCTCCGAGCACCTCATTAGCTGCTTTCTTTCAGAGACATCAGCCAGGAAAGGTGACCACGCTAACAAGCACCACGTCCCAGAGCAGTGGCTCTCACGGGGAGCAGCAGGGCTGTCCAGCAGCAGCACTGCTGTTCGGTGCCGCTCTGCCCTGTGCCGCTTCACACCAGCCTTCACAGAGACCCACTTTGCAGTTCCTCAGGCTGGAGACACAACACAGAGGCGAGTCTGACAAAACGCTCCTGCAAACAGCATTAATCTCCTTTCTGAGAGATAAGAAACAATGACGTTTCCCCCCAGTTCCATACTGGCCAGAGATGCCCACTCTGTTCCAATGCTTCACCTTCCTTTTAAGCAGGAAACACGCTAACCACAATAACTCTCCTCCAGCTTCTTCTTCTTCCTGTGAAAGCTTCCCACCTAGCAAAGAGCAGATCCCTGCACAGCCCACACATGGCTCAGCACGGCCCTGCTCTGTGGGGCGGGTGGGGCTGTGCCACCGAACTCTTGGGGTTTCTTTTAGGACTTTTTTTCTTGGAAAGATAACCAGCGCTGCGATGGGATCAGTAACCTCCTCTGCGCTGGCAGCAGACGTGCATGCCTGAAGGTGTGAGTGTGTGGTCCTGGGTGTGGGGAAGGAGGGAGGAGGGGGGTGACCTGAATGTTGGAGCCGAGTTCAGAGCGGACTTTTTTTTGTTTTGCCTTCTCTTGCATCGGGAACCCCAAGCACTTAAGGAAGGAATTCCCTTTCCTGCTTGTGATGGAATAAAAGCGTTGCAGAGCTGAGCTGCTCCTTGGTGAGCAGAATCACTGTGGGGCTGAGGCTGGAAGGGACCCTAAGGGGCTCACACAGGCTCCCAGGACTGCATCTTCTGCCTTCTGAGCCTCTATTCCACACCTTCAATGCCGTTCTTGTGGTTTCAGAGGAGAAGAAAAGCCATTATTTTACAAATGGGAGCAAAGATTCTCAGGTCAGTCAGGACATTTGCAGCTAGGACACACAGGAATACCCACATGCCACAACCGTAGTTTGGAAATGGGAGAACTGGCCACTTCACAGCCCCTCAACATATTCCACACAGACATTGAGCAGATACACACAGATCCACGCGTGCCGTCAGAGTCTCAGTGCCCAGCTTCCTCCTGTCTCAATGATTTAGCCCCCAGACTGGCAGGGAAACAGGACCACAGGACTCTGCAATTCTTCCCTTACAGACAATTTTTGTTTGACTTGTTGTTAATCTGCGGTGACAGAAACTCCACAGCCCCCCAGCAATCTGCTCCAGCAGTGACCTACCTCTACCATCAGAAGGATTTCCTATTTTTTCCCCTGACTCTCCAGGGCCCAGTTTAAGCCATTATAAGAAGAGTGTGGGAGAACGGAGCTCTCCCTCCTCCTCTCTGCACCATTTTGCCTGTGCAACGGCAGCTCTGCTGTAGCCCGTTTGTCTCCCCTGGACCGAACGAAACAAAAACGCATTTTTGTCGGTCCCTCTTTGCTCATTGTGCTTTCTAACTTTCAATTCAGACACTCTTACTGTTCACTTCCAGACGTGCATCAGCTGGAGGACGTCTCTCATGAATTCCGCGTCAGGCTTTGCTGCCGTTCAGTAGCGTGGAAGAATGACTGCACGTCTTCAAGGGACACATTCGTACACCTCAGCGTGGTGTTGGACTGGTTTAATTAAAAAAAAAAAAAAAAAAGAGAGAGCTTAGATTGCATTTTCAAGCACCGAAGTGTGATGCAACGCCAGGCACTAAAGTACCTACAGCCCTGTAGGTCTGATGGGGCACAAAACAGGAGAAGAGCCCATGCTCCCATCCCCACGCCCAGTACAATCTGTATTGCTGATAACATCGTGAAGCATTTGATCACATGGCCCAGCTGGCATTGCTGGCAGATCCTAGCATCTGCTTTTTTTTTTAAAAAGCAAATAAGTTATCTAGTGATCAGTGCCCCCATAGGGGCGTATGGCACCTCACTTAAATACGCTGCAGATCAGAAAACTGTGAAGCCCTTTTTGGACCAGTTTTTTAATTGTCAATCCAATCATCAGCTCAAGAATGTTTCTGACCGTAGGCAAAATAAGCGGATTTTCAACCATTGGCCGTTTTTTATGGTCATTGGCCACTTTGCACGTGGGCTGTTCTGGTGCTGGAGGGATACAGGTGAAGAGCTGCCAACTGCTTGGGATCACCCAGCTCTGCTGGCGGGCACTGTCACAGGGTGGCACGTTATGTAAGCGCTCCTGCTCTGCATTCTTGGCAGCAGACCACATGAAATTTCCCTTCAGATGTTGACGGGATTAAAAAAAAAAAAAAAAAATTATATGTATGAAAATCACCTTATCATTTACAATGCAAATCTTGGAAGGAAAGTTGGTAAATTAAGTTAGAGAATCGCCTAAATTAAGCTGGCATTCTATTCTAGTGCTTCAAACTCTGAAGACATTGCTGGCTGACAAAACAAGCCCTGGAATGATTAGCAAAAACCCTCCTTCAGAGGCAGCAGACGAGCAATCCCTTTGAACCTTCGCAGCACATCATAAACGCTCAGCAGACTTACAGTGTGGCAGTCCCAGTGCTATCAATTATTTACCCTTTTTCTGTTTACCTTCAGGCAGCAAGTAATTATTTTTAAATATTAATTTAGTTGTGTCATGTACAGTTTGTGGTTTAGCTCTGAGATCTGAGATACAGAAAAGCAAACTGCATCTCAAATCACATTTAGCTAGTGACGCATTGATAGTCGGATCCCCACTCTGGCTGCTCAGCAGCTGCACTCAACTTCTTCCATCATTAGAAACAAAACACTGTTCATTGCAGGAATGTGAAAGCAATTTTCTTAATAGGAAAAGACACTTTTTTTTTTTTTAGTCAAGAAGTCCCAGAAATTGGAAAATCTAAATAGGAGAACATATTGTTCTAAAAAGTTTCAGGTTTATTTGGCTGATTTTTTTTCCCCCTCTCTTTTTGTTTCCCTCAAAATTTTCCCTGCAGTGTTTGGCTCTCTCCATCCTCAGCTAATTTAGGCTGGGAAGAAGTTGGCTGCTGTACCTGTAGCCCTGAGAGAGAGAGATCCTGGGGGACAGGAGCTGCCTTCCTGCACTGAAAACACCACTTCTTAGAACCTCAAAGGAGAAGATGGCTCTTGTCAGCTCACATGAATGTCTTTCCATTGGAGACTTGTTCTTTCTTTTTTAAAGTTCCTGCCAGGAAAACAAACGCTCCTTCTGACTCACTCGTACTGAGATACAGATGCCTGCCCACAGAGAGGTGGAAGAAATAGCAAGTTCAGGGCAAACTGCTGGTTCCAGAGAGAGCAGCAAGACTGGCATCTCCCTGAAACAAACCGCTGCTGACTTTTGGAGAAGCCTGCTGATGCTCAGATTTTGCACTGCGGCACTTCCAACTTTTCCTTAGCATAAACTCTTGGAAGAAGTCTTGACTGCATCTGCCTCCGAGACAGAAGCAAGGAGAAACAGAATCCCAACAGCAAAACTTGTGCACCTTTGCTAGTTCTCCCCAGTTGTGCCGCCATTACAGGCCCCAGCTGGCCATTTCTCACCCTGCAAGGTTCTGCACAACTCCATCAGTGCCAGCAGCACATCCTCCTGACAAAGAACTCACAGCCACTGTGTGAACTGTGATGCTGCACTGGAAAACAGATCTGAGAAAAAACACGAGCAGCATCACACGAGTGCAGGATCAAGCTAGGATGCAACACTGTTCCAGCAAAGGAACACTTGTAAAATGACTCAGAGAACAGCAGTGTTTCATAACGAGAAAAAACGGTGGTATCTGATCAAATTGTATTCTTCCTGACACCCCCCCCCTCCCAGCCTTGCCTCCTTCAGTCATGCCTACCTGTCAATCCTGCCCCATTATTGTTGCTGCTACAACCTCACTAATGTGTACTCATGTTTTCCAAGAGAGGGGCCATGTCATGCATCTTTTTTTAATCTAAGTAGGAAATCGCAACCTCTGGTTCACCTCCAGTTCACCTCCCACCTCCCCCACCACTGTAAATGCAGACAGAAGGGCCAGAACCAGCAGCTGAGATCATGCATGGTGTGATGGCAGAGCCACTGCAGCAATGAACTTCTTGTAGTCTGCAAAAAATCTGCTCCATCTGAATAGATCCCAGGGAAAGCCAGATGCTTTGGTTTCATTCTAATCCACAGTACTGCACATCATGGTTTAGCTTAGAGATTTAACTTAGTCATATGTAGGTGATGTTTTTTGTACTTTTTGTTAGGTTTTTTTTTTTTAATTCCATTATAAAAGACTTTTCTGGAACTGAAGCAATCAGAAGTCTCTCTCCTATTCCCATTCTGGACTCCTATTTGACTGTAGGGTCAGACATCAGTACACAGATGTACACATTCTGCATTCTGAAGCCTTGCTCTGGAAGTCTCATGGCACATGCTTAACTCCGTTCCTAACATGGGAAGAAAGGACAATGCCATCTAAGAGGAGGCGTAGTAAAGCAGCGAGGCAACCAGAAAAACATTCCAAAAGCAAAGCAAAGGCAATGTGGAACAGCAGCGAAGGAAGAGCAGCACAAAACCAAAGCTTTGTTAAGGCAGCAGTACTCTGCTTTACTGCGACAGGAACAAAAGCATCTATGCTCTTAAAACAAGGAAGAAGGGGAGAAAACTGGTTCCACAATGAAGGAATGCCTGAGCAGTGGGTACCTGGACTAGACTTTCCCTCAGCATCACTGCTGCTGGGGGCCCACTGAAATGGAAGGCTCACAAAAAAACCGCTGCAGCAATATTGAGAAAACTGAATCAGGGCTTCACTTCTATCTGTTAAAGTAAATAAAGTTGCAACTCTTGGAAGATCAGTTGTAGAACTCAACTCTTCAGACACAAGAGGGGTAACAGCATGGTCTTATTTCAACCTGTTTTTTATTCTGCCTCTGCAGATACCTCCCCAACAAAAAGACACAAACTGGAGCAACCAAGTGGGCCTGTTGTCAGAATCAGCAAACTCCTGAAACTTCTACCTGATCTATAGGCCTTTTATCTGATGTTAACAAACAACTCTGAGGCTGGAAATCACCTCCGCTTTGCTGGCTTAGCTCCCATTTACCTTGGTAGCAACATTGACCAAATGCTGCCTGGACAGATGCCAAGTTTCTCTTAACCTTGGCCAGCAGATTTAGATCACATCCTTTCTCGAAGTCATTTTATCCAAGGTGAATGAGGATAACGGCTGGAGAACCGACTCAAGTGTTAAGGGTAACGGTGGTGACTCCTCTCTTCCCACCAGGAGCCACACGAGTAGGCAGAAGGCCACAGACCCCAAAGGTGAATCAGTTCCTTCAAAAGTGCAAGTGGAATACATAAAGACACGCTGAGACAACATATATTCTACCCTACAGGGCCAATAATTTCTTTTTTTCAGGTTAAATCTGCCTCACTTTCTGATATGGATTTCTACAGCTGTGTGTAGGTCAGCCCTATCTTTGGCCTTCCGCGAGGTGGCACGGTGGATGTGTGATGATGCTTCAAGCTGAATGTGAAGACAGGGGAACTGAATGAATCACAGAATGATAGAGAAGATACCTCATTTTTTATAAGGATGGGAAGATAAAGGTTTCTCATTCTTACAAATTCACATTAATTCAGTGTATTAATGAGCAGCGCGCTAGTATGACACAGCTTTTTCTTCATGGTTCCCATGAAAAAAACTATTGACAGAGCCACAAACAGAACCAGCGGGGCAAGAGTAACTGGAACATAGCATTCATTAGCTTTGGTCACTGCGAGTTATAAAGGAATCTAAAGTCTAAAGCCTTATCTACAATAGCACTGAAAAGCAAGTCCCTGTCAATATAAATCAGAGATCATTTCAAGCATGGTAATTCCATACCCACATGTTTGAGCGTCTATACCATAATGTTGCTAAGATTTACTTTGTAAATGCATCACGCAAGTAAAACTGAAACCTATAGTGTTGTCCATGAGCTTAAGAATATAGGTGTAAAGGAGCTGAGTAGAAAAGTTTTTTAAATCCTATTTCTGGTCATCTATACATATCTCTTGTTAAAATTAACTGATTCTGTGTGCTATGCGTATCATAGAGATCCACATACCCAGGAGCATCCTGTCTAACCATTAGTCATGACTGATAATGAATGAAGAAATAAAAGTTGTAGCAACTGGACCTGTAGGTGACTCATACTGATACAAACTATTTTTGTCAATTATGTTTCTTTTTAAGCAAGAGAGCAGGCAGTGCTACTGAATCTCATACTGCGGGTTTCACAACAGCAGGTTTGTCAGGCAGAATTTAAATGAGGAAAAGTGTAATGCAAAGGACCAGAAAGAATTCTGCCTCACAGACTGAAGGCAGGAGATGCAATGATACAGATAGCTCCAAGTCAAATGCTAACTGTTTGCTCCTCCTGGAAAGCAGCATCCAAAATGGTAAAGCAAACCCTAAAAAATTCTGTGAAGACAGCTACTCTGCCTACAGATGCTGCACGGTGCATTGCTTTAAGCTTCCAGAAAGTTAGTTGCTTTATGCCATATATATGCACATAAATATATACATGTATAGATATAAAACACTGTTGCTGTACAAGAAAAAGACGAAAACGCTGTGGACTTCTAATCCCTAAACAATGATTGCTGTGATGAGGCAATCATCCTATCAGTCAGCAGATGAGAAATGTTGTGGATCTATTGTCTGTGCTGCTGTAGACAGGAGTGAAGATAAAGCACTACGGACCAGGTCTGGAATCAGCAAGAAGCATGAAACTCCACCTGTGTGTGATTCGAGTGTAACATGCCATGCTACATTGCTTGTAGTATGAGTGCAGCAGTCAGATACTCTGTGATTTCAGGTGGAAAACAGCCTGTTATCAATTCAAGTCCTACAACAGCCTGACAAGTCCCAGACACCACCAACAGCTGACTTTAGCCTTCAGCATAGCTTTTGATACTCTTCACAGTCACCAATCTCACAATTAGTGTTGCCATTATGAAGCAAATGGGAACGTGCGATGTCTTATAAATTTTATAGGGTCATCTGTTATTTTTGACACCATTTTTCTAAGGACAGTACGAACGCATATTTCAGAGGATCACAGAATGGCTTGTGTTGAAAGGGACCTTAAAGCCCCCCAGCCCCACTCCTGCCACCAGCTGGCTGCCCCATCCCACCAGCTCAGGCAGCCCAGGGGCACATGCAGGGATGGGGCACCCATGCTTCTCTGCACAGCAGCATAAAGAATTGGGTAAAGAATTTCTTCCTAATAGCTGATCTGAATCTGACCTCTTTTAAAGATGTCATCCCCTGTCTTATCACTACCCTCTCTCACAAAATCCCTCCCCACTGTTCCTGTAGCCTTCCTTTTGGTAATGTAAGGCTGCTATGAGGACTCCCTGGAGCCTCCTCCGGGCGGAACCCCTGCTCAAACAGAAAAGATTTAGACTGGATGTCAGGGGGAAGTTCTTCACAGGGAGCAGTGAGGTGCTGGAACAGGCTGCCCAGGGAGGCTGTGGATGCCCCATCCCTGGAGATGTTCAAGACCAGGTTGGATGGGGCATGATCTAGTACCAGATCTGGAGGTTGGTGGTCCTGCCTGGGGCAGAGGGGTTGGAACTTGATCATCCTTGGAGTCCCTTCCAACCCAAGCCATTCTATGATTCCATGATTCTCCTCTGTCTCTCCTCGCAGGACGGCGCGGCCCGGAGCTGTCCGTGGTGCTGAACGGAGCGGGGCTGAGCGCTGCACCGGGAGGGAACGGAGCGCGGGGAGCCCGGCGGACACCAGCACAGGCCGTTAACTACAAGGAACCCACTAGCGAGAAGGGAGCAAGCGCTGTCTGTCCGGCCTTCCAATGCTCACAGACGGTTTTCAGGGACAATCAGGGCAGCCAAGAAAACAGTGACATGCAGAAATGGCTGATAAAATTGCAATGAAACGTCTGTTGACATTGATTTTGAGCCCGCGGCCAGAGATGAATGATTGAAACACTAGGCTTGTTAAAGCTAGAACGCTTTTGATTTCTCTTCTCTGCACTGAACAAGATTTAGCTGGAGGGAAGTTAACAATCAGCTAATTGACATTGAATTAACCATGAAATGCAGTATAACTACTTTTCTTCTGAAGTACTCTTCAGCAATGCTTTAACAAGGCTTTTAATTAATGATTATTGCTTATAACACACACTAGATCTTCTTTTATTTGTTTTAAAATCTGGTGTCCTTCAAGGGTGTCAACCTAAAGTACTCTCTGTGCTCACCTGTCTGCTAATGGAGTCCAAACAAATGATTGAAATAAAAGCAATACCTTCTCGCTCTTGCAAAGCGTAACAACACATTACTTTCCCCACTTTCCAGATCAGGTTAAGAAAGATAGGTTCCATAAAAATGAGGTTAGGAAATCCACTGCATTCTTTGGCAAAGGTGGAGAAATTGAGAGAGAACTATGGCACATTTTCAGATAATTCACTGAATTCCCTATTGCCTTTGGGACAATAATAGCATTTGAAGAACTGTCACTTGCATGAGCAAAAAAAGGCAAATGCTTGTTTGCTGCACATCTGAGAACACGAAATGGCACTGACAGCAGTGGGCACAATTATCATCAGTGCAGCTGCATATGATGGGGAGATGGCAAAATCTGTGTTGCTAATGGCTGCAGCAAGCCTGTGAGTGGAATATTGCTCAGAGAATAAAGCTGAATGCATTAGAAAAACGACCAGGAGTACACAGGTAAAAATCAAATACAAGACAGATTTCTGCATGTAAAGAAGAGATTACTACAGCAGCAGTGGACATCAGTCTTTAAGGTAACTTCTCTCTCACCTCTGAGATGTTCTCCTTTATTTTACAGAAGCACAGGGACGTGGAGGGAACCAGTAGCTTGTTTTCTACATATTCTGAGAGAACTCTACCCTTTAGGTAATTTTAAGACAGCATTTCTTCAGTTTCTGATGTTCCTTGTCTCATTTTCTCCAAAAATACTGCCTTGGCCCTGAGAAATCTTCCTGATCAGATGTTTGTCACTGTAGGAGTATGCTCATCACCACTATCAACACAAAAACTTTTTGTAAAAGAAAACAATCCTAAGAGCTTTCAAGACAACAGCAAGGCAGGCACAGGCTGCCTGGAAGGAAAGGGCTGTGTGCCAGCAGGGCTGAGGCAGATGGGGCACTGCGGGATAAATCTGTTGCACTGAGCACACGAAGGTGTGGTGTGCACAAGGCAGCAGGTAGAAAGCTTGTGAGAATTTCACTCCCAAGTCGCTATAAATTGGGCAACGAAAACTGCAATATCTATCAGATGACACTGCCTACAGACTTTAACCCTTCAAGCGACAGTTTATCAACTGCATCCTCTTCGTTTTCTCCATCACTGCAGTGCTTTCCTTCCATCCTCATTAATAGCCAGGAAACAGGGTAAGTTTCAGAGATTCTTTTTTTTTTTTTTTTTTTTTTTGGTCTTGAAAAGAGGAAAAAAAGGGTTGTAAAGCTCAATTTATCAAGCAAGCAACTCTGCTGGAGGGAGTAAAGTGCTGAAAAGGGGAGAGAGACAGTATCGCTTAAAGCTTTGAGTTCACACAAAGCATTCCCATTCAGCAGGTGTAGACATCAAAATAAATAGCCCTCTGGCAATCTTCCAGACGGCCTAAATCTCCAGGCATATTCAGCCCGATTACCTTAGATTTTTTTCAGGCTTGCTATCTCTGCATTTACTTGTTCGACATCCCTTGCCAGCTACAGGGAAACAGCTGTGTCTGGCCTAGGGTGTGAACATCTGGTTCTGTAATATCCAGCTGTGAGTCTTCTGCAACAGAACTCCATTACATACTAGTATAGACAAGTGCAAGAAATGAACACTGAAGGAAACAATTTCAAACTACTCATTAACAGGAGAGGGGCCTACACAAGTTCCAGCTTCTCAGAAAGAGAACACAGCACAAGTGAACAGAGAAGTGAGAAGATCTGGCGAGTACTCTAGACTGCAGAGGCCAGCAAAGTTGTCTACACCAAAAGGAGAGAGAGTGGCCATTATTCCTTTCTCAAACGAGTGTTGTAATCTTCAGTTTGTTTCAGCCTGTATTCCCAGGTGCCATGCAGGTGTACATCCCGAGTTTCAGTCACTGCTATCAATAATATCAGTCTCCTAAAAGAACTTTAGTATAGTTACTATTCAATTTCCCCTCTGGTGAGTGGCTGATGTAGAAACTCCAGACAAATTATTAGCAGCCATAGGTTGTTAGCCATCTGGTTGATGCCCCGTCCCTGGAGACTTTCAAGGCAAGGCTGGATAAGGCCCTGGGCAACCTGATCTAGCTGAGGTGTCCCTGTTCACTGCAGGGGAGTTGGACTAGATGGCCTTCAGAGGTCCCGTCCAACTCTAAGGATTCTATGATTCAAATAAGAAACAGCGGCACACTGCCTTCCCACATCCTGAGACCAACACAACATCATCGCATGGAAGCATGCAAATGGCAGGGAGGGGAGAGCTAGAGGATCAAGTTCGTCTCCCACAGGAACCAGTAGGCCTGGAAGAGTCAGGCAGGCTGAGCAGGTGAGAGGCATGACAATCCCAGGCCTCAGGAACAGCAAGTGGGTTTCACACAGAGGTGCTGGTGGCGTTACATGTGCTGTCTGGAATCATCTGTCCGAGCCAGGCTGTGCTCAGCCTTTCAGTTGAGGATAGGTATGAATTTGGAAGAAAGAAGAGAGAAGAGAGACAAGGGATATTAGTGCTTCCCTGCACACCTTGGCTCCAGTAAGGATCAGCCAGGTTTCCAGCACCTCCCAAGAGACCATGGCTCTACTTGGTGGCACACACAGCTCACATTCTGCCACAGAACTTGCAAAATCTCCCTATGGCAACGTGAAACCAGGGCTTTTGGGACTATCACGGGATTAGACTGTGAGCCTTGAAGAACTCTTAGGGATAAAAGGGAAGAAATAAACGTTTACCAAAGCAGCATTGTCAGGAAAATAGAACTAGGCTCAGTTGTGCCTCACATATCAGTACAACTGCTAACCAACAGTGAGGTAGAGGTAAAGCTTCCAACCTGTGCAACTTCATCACAGGAGCTTACTTTTACACTACACCTTCATTTTAGCTGCTGAGCCTGGTACAGCTAGCACAGGCTGGCTCCCCATCAGGGCATGGCCATGGTGTTGGTAGAATTTGTGTTGCACAGCCTCTGAAAGCCAGCCAGTGAGTGAAACTGCCTGTTACCTTCTCCCCTCACTCTTCAGATGAACACACACAGTCACGCACATCACGGTGATGCTCTGACTCCGTGTTCCCACGCAAGAACTGCAGGATGCTCAGACAGAGCTGGAGGCAGTGCTGCTTTACCCCATCCTTCCAGCTGCAGCACTGTTCCTCTCCCTGGGGAAAATTACAGGTTCTTCTCAAAGAGGACAGTTTCTTGTTTCCCAGACATTTCTTGGCTAGTCATTCAGGCTGCCAGTCTTCTGGAGAAAGTGTTCCCAACCCATCACTCCTCCAATGTCAGGCTTGGCTGGCGGAGCTGTGGGTTCCACAGGTTCCTCCATCCCCCATTCTCTGATTCTGGATGCATTGACTTGTCAAAAAACAAGGAGTGTAATTAGAGGGAACAGGTCCCAGGATGCCTCTTCCACTTTTGGCAGCTGACAGAAGATGTGAGCTCAGCACTGCTGAATTCCACACCTCAGTCACACCCTTTGGAAACGCTGCAGCACATCAATCACACTGATAGATCACAATGCCACCTGTGACGGCCACCTACGATACTGGATCACAGAGCTGGAAAAAACAGCAGTACCTTTTTTATCACCCACAGAGATGAGTCTCCATCACCACCAGCACCGGCATTTTCATTTCCTCCCTGACCATTGCTCCACTTAGGCTTATTCCATGAGCGTTCCCCTCATAGTCTCCCAGGTGTTTTCCTTTAGATGAGTGGGTACTGAGGCACACTTGGCCAGCTGAAGGCTTTCTCAGCCTTCCTTTGCTGGCAGGCTCTCCTTATTTCTCCCAAGACCATGCTGAAATGGTCTCCTTCACTAACCATCATTGTTAGCCCATCAGGTCCCCATTACATTAGCATATCTCAATACTAATAGTAGAGGAGTTATATTTAGTACAGAGAAAAAACAGCTAGATAAATTTGAGAGTTTAATACGCGTTTCAGTAGGTTACGATGCTGTCAGTTGCTTTTGCTTTCATAGATTTTCTGCCAAATGGGAATTTTCCCTCAAGGAAGCTCCAACAACCTTCTCGGCCTCTCAACAACTATTTGTTTGGCTCAGTTAACTCAGGATCTCTTAAAATTTTGTCAAACACATCAAACCAAATGGCTCCAGGCAAAGATCTTGCACAGCAAGTTTCAACCCACACAAACTTCTAGCACTAGCTTGTGAACCCCTGGGAGCACAGGCTTACAAAGGACACTTTGTGTACAGAGGAGGACCTCCAAAAGGTTTTGATCCTCCATAGTAAAATGAACATGAGCAGCTTCACTGCTTTCACCAAATCTGGTGCTTTGGTTGTATATTGCATATTCCTGTTTTCTAGGTAACCGTAAGTCTTTGGGGTACGAGTGGCAGTTCAGGTTATAAAGTCCCTCATGAAACAGGAGCCCAGCCCAGGCTGGAAACAGCTTTAATACTGTTAATCACTGTAACTAGCCTCAAAGCTTAGTTATCTGTCCTTTTATCCCCCCTCCTTCACAAACCTTTTTGCATTCACCTTTCCAGAACTCTACCTTGCTGCATAGCGCTTGCACAACTGTTGTGTCCATTGCTCTCAATGGTGTCTTGTGGGAAGCTCTGAACAGAGAATGCCCAATGCAGGTGAAAAGAAGGCTGACTTTCAAGGGAGGCTGCTGCAGGTTTTCTTGCATGAGCAGCCCCTGCACCACACCACACCAATCCAAACTACAATACTATGATCGAACCTGGTCACAGGAATTTCTACGGATGCTACGTATAATCCAAGCCGAATGTCCATTTTTCATTATGTAACAAAACAACATCAATGGTAAATTATTCAAAACACAGAACAGTGTCTTACACACTCACAGCTCTGTTCATCTTATTCGCAGTGCAGAGTGAGCTCAGGTAAGTTGAAGGACGAGAGTCATACAGAGATGTAGAGCGGCATGTCACAGCCTCTCCAACGCTCACATTTGTCTTTTCTGACAATACCTAATAAAGCTCAAATGACAAAAGGTGACATACTGTATGTGTTTTATCTCATTAATAATTAAGCATATTTATCTCTTAAATCAGATGTGACTTGCACCACAACATCAGTAATTAAATTAAATATTGATGTGTGATGGTTGTGTGCCGAGGCTGCATGGGTAAGTGGAATTGCCATATCTAATTAACATCCTGCAGAAGTAGCCCCATTAGGGTTGTTAGTTAAACCTCCAAATCGTAATAGTACCAGAAGCATTACTAGTGTTTAACAACCCTAATTAATAGGAACTTCATCAGATTTGATGAATATCTTCACCCATTTTGGGGGCCATCGATTGGACTTTTGTTGAATTACTGCAAAGTTGTGACCTGTTTAGAACCGCTACCACTGCCATGCTTCATCTTCACATCTGTGAGGCAAGGCTGCTTGTTTGGTCTTCTGAAGAAACACGTGGCAGCAGCACAAGGTTAAAGAGCAGAAAAACACCAGAGATGACCCTCTCTGCCATTCTTTTGGTCATGGCTCAGATCTCTCTCTTCTCTCCCTGGCAGAGCGTTCCATGCAAGAGAACACTGCGTCTGCCTGGAGAGCCTGCCTGCCCTCTGCAAGCCTGCAGGCTTGGCTCGTGCCCCCAGTATTGAGTGCTACCTTCTGCCTTACTATATACAGCATTTCTCCTTGAAGAAGGCTACAAGGATATATTTTTTTCTGAAATGCTCATTAATTTCTAGTGTTCTATAAGCAGTTTAGTGACGCTGTTGCAATCCTGATTGCTGTTCTCCTGTGTGCTGAGCTGAGAATACAAAATTACTTCACTTGGGATTAGATACGGATTCCAGCCAGGATTTCGGGATGAAATGCAACTATATCACTCCTCACAAAATAGAATTCAAATAGTAGTTGTTACGTGGTCTGGGTATATTGCATCATTTGAAGTGATTAATGCTCATGTTCATTTAACTACGACATGTTACTCTCTGCTGCCACTGAGTGAACAAAAATCAAGTGCGTTACAAAGCCGTTCCCCAATTTGTGCTTTAGAAGCAGTTCCAATGCCAGCCACCCTTCCCAAGAGTCAGGGAATAATTCTCTGCTGAAAAGATTCCTTCTGCAACTCCTAAAAGTAAATGACAACGGAGGGAATTGTGCCCGACCAACTGCCTCAGGGCTGCTGCAACTGCACCCCAAGGTTCTGGTCATAACGAGAGGGTCCGATACTGATTTTCTTCCCATCTTTCTCATTACAGCCCATCTGGGCTGTGCTGAGGTTATTTATTGCTCTCTGCAGCGAAAAGCTTCAAATGCTATTTCTTATTCCATTAGCACCGTGTCTCACTGCCCTTCTTCCTTCCACTCAGCTCCGTCCCCCTACAGCCGCTGCCAATGGCTGCATTTCTTGCTTACTGCATCAAAACACAGACCCAGCCCAGCATAACACACACACAGCTGCATTAATACTTTGCCTCACACAGAAACCACGTGTGCCACTAAATAAAACCTCGTGGAGTCTTGCTGAAGACTTCAGGTCACCCCAAAGCCGCAGTCACACAAATTCATGCCACAGTGTCATCTGTGTCCCACCCTCCCCTCCTCAGGAAGGTGCCACCACTGAACCTCTTGCAGGCACCACCTGCCACCATGACTTGGCCTAATTACTCTGTTAATCAAGGCCAGGCAGCTTCAGCCCTTAAAAACAGCGTGGCTGCATACAAAAGGCTTCAGGTCCTTCCTAGATCCTCCTTAGCACGAAGAGTTTGAAAGAAACTGAAAGTGCTGGCCATCATTTCAGCTCTGCTCTGCGTGGAGCACGGTATCTAGCCAGGGGGAAGAGACTTCTTTTGGTCAGACACAAATGCTACCTGTGCCTGTTTGGCAGGTAGGAGCAGGCTCTGAAGTTCTCACCATGCAGATACCGAATGCAAATGTTACCTGTGACAAGTGCAAACATATTGCTCATGTTTCAGGGGAGCAGCAGAACGAGCTCGCTCATTTTTTTCTATGAGGCCAAAATCACACCTGCTTACGGGATGGATCTCCCTGAGCATTTTGGGATGCAGCGTTGGTAGCTCTTTTCCTAACACACTCAGGGCCAAGTGAGTTACCCCTTGTGCTAACCAAGTAGACTGCCTGTCAGATTTACTGACATTCCAAGCAATGTATCAAATGCATTTCTAGAAACATGTGCAGCAGCTGAGTGTTTAGCAAACTTTACCATCCTTTAAGTGTCAGCTTACATCGCTTGAGGAGCCTGACTGTATCATTTTGCATTTAGGATCTTTTTTTCTTCTTTTCTACTGAGCAGTCACATTCCTGGTTGAATAGGCAGTATTAAGACATTATAACATTTGAAAGCTACTGACAGTTTTGTGGCTACTTCTTCTTGAGGGATGTAATTTCCTTTATTAAGACTCAGACAAATTACAACATAGATAAAGGTGCATCCATTTGAAATAGTCAGTTCCAAGCCAAATCTTAAAACACATGAAGTGAAAGAACCTTCACCATGCATTTATGAAATCATATTGCTGTTCACTGTTCCTCTCTCATCTTTCACCCTGGTTGTATGTTTATTAACAAGAAGTCAGATAGTTAATAGTAACTAGATACATTCTTCCATGTGTTCCGAGTTAATGCTGTTACTCCCCTCACCCAAATCTTTGCTTCCTGGGAAAAGTCACAATGCTAACTCAACCAAGCGACTTGTGCAAACAAATAGATATTTCCCACTTAGAAAAGCTGCCTGCAAAGAGCTCTTGTTTTATGATTGACTTTGCCAGGTATGACGCAGAACTGATGCAGTTATAGAACTGAGCTATCCTTACCTGGTTTCTTAGCCCTATGGCCAGATGCTCAGGTTAACTGTGCCATACACTAAGAGAAATGTCCCCTGTGGGCACACCCACATGACTGTTCTGCATACTGTATATGGAACACAGATCTATCTTTCTGTAATGCTACTGGTCACAGTTGATGGTATGACTCAGAGAGGCCAACAAAAAAAAAAGCAATCTAAAAAACAGAAGAGGAGCTGGAGACCAAGCGTGGTCCATAAAGGACAGCATCTCAAGGCAGACAGGCAGAGGACCAGCAAGGGTTAAAGAAATGACTCTGTCAGATCACCCACATTTCAGAGCACTTTGGGACCCGAATTGCTGCTAGTCTGAGAGCCTGCTCCATAACAACATCACTGCCCACAGCTGCCCCGTTCTGCTGGTGCTGACCAGGTGCAATTCGGGCTCCCTCTCCTCGTGTGCATCATTGCTCATTCCAGCAATGCTGAGCTCCTGCTCCTCTCTCCAAGCCATGCGAACTTTGATGGCAGTGGAACTATCCAGATTTCATGCTTTTAAATAGCACATGCTGTATTCAATGAATTTCAAAGACACGCTAAACCCAAATTACTGCTATCCATGGATCTTGAGAAGCTTTTATAAATGGCTGCATTACAGTGCAGTACAAAGCAGTGATTTCCATAATGCTTGTCTAATGTATAGAGCATTTTACATAGAACAGGCCCCGTTTCATCTTGAAATGCTTTTTAATTAATTCAATTCATTAATACTGCTTGTCATGGCTAAACTCTTGAGACTTAACAAAAACTTTACTTCAGCAGTTGTCAACACATTTCATTAAAACATATGTTTTTGAATGCTTTCTGATAACATCACTATTCTTCATATGTAGAGTGCAGTACTTAAATGTATTAAATAGAGAAGAAGAGGGCGAGCAGAAACCTTTGCTCTGTATTGACAATGCTGCATTTAGAGATTAGAAAGGGGTGTGTGCCATCCTGGGTGACAGCATGGCCCTTAGCTTACCAAAGCTAAACCTCATCCAGTGCTCCAGAGGGGCACTCTGCTCCCCCAGCACCCTGGGGGCTTTTCAAGAGGTGTCCAGTCCTTCTGTCCCCATCGTATTCATGGAAGGAAGGCAGAGACAGAGCTGGAGAGGCCGTCTAAGCTCTTTGGATGACTGTATGTTGGACAAAGGGTGGGGGTGGATTTTGTAACCTTCTCTGACAGGGAAAAAACTATGAAAATCACTGAGGAACTTCAAAACTAGTAGCAAAATCTGGAAATCCATGCAAACAGATGGAGCAGGAGGGAGATGGATGGCCAAAAGGTGACGTACTGGGATGATATGAAAAACCTCTTAAGAAATCCAGTGAAACAAGAATACAATGAGTTTGGAGCAAATTACCAAGAAAGGCTCTTGAATTTCCATAGATGAGTCCCACCTGCCCTTCTCAGATTTGCAGCAATCTGTAGTTGTGTGGTGTATTTAGCCTGACCCATCACTGGGAAGTGTTCCCTCACGACCCCACAAGGCAGCCCGCCTGCTTTCAAGCCCTCTTTCCACCTGAAAGCACATCTTCCTCTCCTTTTATCACCTCTGAGACACATGCACACAGCTGAGGCAGCGGCACTGGGAGCAAAGTGCTCTTTTCCTCAATACAGCCAAAGCCTTCTAAAGCTCGCAACAAATTACGTAAAATTGTCCAGGACAGGTGACAGACATATATATTAATATTCAAGAGTTCAGAACACTTGACCTCTACATCAAGTACCAGGGCAGAACGATGCCTTGTAGCTCTGCTTCTCATTGACCAGAGCACGGCGCTGACCCATGGATCCAGGAATATCCCTCCCAACACATAGACCTCCTGGGTTATACATAATTCCTCCTTCCAATGCATCAAACTGCTGGGGGAAGGAAAGACAAAGCTGCCATCCAAACTCCACCAGAGCTCTATTCTGAGCCGCCCTGGGTGGGTACATGGCTGGGAAAGGCTCCTTTCCAAACCACAAACCCCACACCTATCTTAAACAATAGGAAAGAACCATTTGTCTGGATACCAATGAATTATTATTATTATTTTTAAAGGCAAAACGTTGTCCCAGGAGAGATTCATTAAATGGCTGAAGAATGTAAAACACCAAAAATGCTTTCTGTAACGTTCCCTCTGATTATTAGTGTGTCCTGCCCATATCCCAGGCCACGCTGCCCATCTGTATTGTAAGCCACCTTCCTGTCTTGCAGGCTACGGGTTCTAATGTTTTTTAATGTTGTCTCCTGTGTGTGTTTTGTGTAGTGGAATACTTTACAAATCAAAATGTTATTGGGGAATAAGCCCAGGATCTCCAGCGTAACATTTCCTGGCTCTACTGCACACACATCTATTGTTCAAGATTGAATTGGTCCCAAGAAGCATCAGAGCATGTGAAAGCCGCTATGAATTTTGCAAAGTGGCTTCAGGGCAGTAAAACACGTCAGAAGAATAAGGTGCAAAATCTGAAAGTCCAAATTTAGGAATCTCAGTCAATATTAAAGACTGAAAAAAATAAGTCAGTGCCCTCGGTTATAAGCTTATGCACTTTTACCTTGTGACATTCTTAATAAAGCTGAAGACAGCACACATAGCCAGGAAACAAAATAAAACCAATTATTAATAGGCTTATGTGCAATTAAACGGTTAGCCTTTACTTCATACACCATGTGATTCACAAGACTGATTTTGCTAGCTTTTTTTAGTAGTTGCTCCATTCCTCATATTCAGGGCTTTGTAAAAACCAAAACAAAGAACCTCTTGTGATGCTACTTCTATTTAGTTCCCACAAACGTAGGGTCTTCTCCTTGAGCTTACTGCACTGAAACCACTCCTATTCAACCTTACACAGCCTTTCTCCATACAGATACCGAAATAAGGTCTGCCAAAAACAAGAGGCACCTTCCTCTGTAAGCAGACCGGGAGGACATGCCTTTGGCACAACTCGTCTACGCCGTTCCCCACGCTGATCCCAAGAGAGCTTCTGATGAGTCCCCAAGCAGGGCAGTGACAGAAGCCCTTCTGATTGCTGGGTCCTCTGGGCAACCAGTGGGACAGGGACTGGCACGCCAGCGCTCCCAGCATCGCCTGCCTTTGTTACAAATGGGATTCCATTCCCTCTGTCGGAAACAGTAGGATCCTTTGCTACATACAACTGCTTTTTCACTTTGTTTTCTTTTCCCAAAGCTGTGGTGCACGATGAGATTAAACTGCATGTTTGATTAAGGTGAATTAATTGCATCGTTACAATAATTACTGTATCTTTTGTCTATAGTTTTTAAATATATGAAACCCTTTTGCACTGAGCAAATCACCTGCATCATCCCAATTTACTCATTTAAGGTCCGTGCAAAACAGTCATGAAACCAAAAATTAACAAAAAAGAATAACAATTTTATTTAGAATTCCCCAAAACGAACAGAAGTTTCCATGTTTACTGAGACTGAATTCCTCAAGGACATGGTTCAGAGATTTACCCTGATAAAACAGAAATGAATTATAGAGAGAAGCATATGTGAGGGGGGTGGGAAAGAATATTTTATGTGTAACTAAGCACAAGAAATGGTAAAAAATAAAAACTAGTAACAAGGAACTATTTCCAAATTTGCTATGCATACGACACACAGCCTAATGCAAAGTTATACGCTGCAGTTATTTAATATCTTTCTTCAAAGGTTTTGCTAATAAGTCAATGACTGAACATCTAAAGGGAAAAAATATTTCTCTTTATAGTTTTAGATAATTGTCCCTGAAAAAAATAACAAACCTTTAATTACAACTCAGATGAAGAAAGCTTGATTTGTGTGCTATGCCCAAATGCTGAGGAGTCTGATGTAAAATATTTGTAATATTTAGGGAACCCTGAGTTTTACATAAAAGTAAACAGCATTGCCTGAAGGCACAATTTCCAGCAACACAATAAAATGTGCAGTGAATTTATGGTGGCCATCCATTAGCTCTTACCAAGGCAACGTCGCCCATATCTGTCGTCCATCATTATAATAGAGGGTTAATGCACCGAATTTACATAAAAAAGTCATATTGTCTGCATGAATTATTTACACTCTCAGCTGTTTTTACAGCTTGGTTTCAAGCTGGATTCTGGGAGAGATTCTGCCAGTAAATTACTCTGTGGAGACCTGACTGTATAACTACAAACTGAGCTTGCAACGGAAAGAAAAGAAAAGGAGATGGGAACACACAAGGTAGGAGGCAGGAGTTGGAGCGGGGGCTGTTCCATGGGCACAGGTGGATGGGGCAGGGCAGGCGAGAGCTGGAGGAACTCACCCACCACTCTCTGTACACATGGATGCATTCCATTCTTGGTACCACGCAGTTACAGTAAAAGTGCAGAAATTGAGGGCAACACACCAACACAGGGCAATCTGCACACTGACTGCAATCGGCACCTACTTATTCTCTCCATTAAGGGGTAAAATTTAAAAACACCAGGGAAAAAACACTTTCTCCTAATGCAAAATATCATGAGTACGGACACTGAGCGCTCCTCCATCTCAAAGGCAGAGCTCCTGTTGAAACAGAGCATCTTTAAGGGCCTTCAGGGGCATTTTCTGGCTTCATGGACAGGTTGGCCGAGCAATCTCAAGTCTCTCAGCTTCTCCAGATGTGCTGAAGAGCTGGGTCCATGATGCAAGTCCTACATCTAAGTCTGGAGTGATGACATCTGGGTGAAGATTCCAGTATGCATAAAGAGGTTCTTCTCAGTTTGATCCGATTTTAGAACCATAGGTTGGAAAAGACCTCCAAGATCGTTCAGTCCACCATCCACCTACCACCACCATTTCCCACTAAACCAAGTCCCTCAGTACAACATCTGAATGTTCCTTGAATGCCTCAAGGGATGGTGACTCCAGCACCTCCCCAGGAACTTAGCACATACACAGCCTTAAGAGAAAGCTAAAGAAAAGGAAGACACCTAAAAGCCAAAAACAAACCCCATAACTCTTTGGAAACACATACAGTGGACACAGCCTGGGCTGAGCAGTGACACCCTGCGAGCCCTGGGACACAGTTATTTGACATCAGTCAGTGAATGCCATCAGCAACCACAAAAGCTACAGCATCACGGGGGGCTTGCTGTTGAGTCCCACTTTCTCCTTTAAAAAGGCAACTTTAGATGTTGTTTTGGGATTTGAGTTTGTTTCCTACCTGTTTTATGGTTGATCAAAGCTGGGATTGTCCGATTCGGGTTTACTAATAATTTCCATAAGCTGTACCTAGCTTCTTGGTCCGCTATTCCATAATAATCAAGCACTGTAGTTACCATGGCAACTGACAGTTACTGATGTAAGGGATACTAACCACATTTCTTCTGTTTCCTCTACAGCACATCACCCATTTCGTGTAGGTTTGTGACTTTGGATCCTGCTGCTCCAGGCTGGGAATCATGCTCCATCACCTGTAGGATGGAGCCCAGCACCTCATCAAGCAGAAGGACTGCATGCTCCAGCCTTGTCACCAGCAGAGCTTCCCCTTCCACACCAATCTCACTGGCTCCAAAAGCCATTCTTCCCCCTACAAAATGGGGCAGGATCTGTGGCCTAGCCGTGCTGTGAAAGAGCTCTGTACAACAGCTGCATGTGGCCTCACCAAACTCCCAACAGACTGCACCAGCAGAGGTAATTCTTCTTCCTGATTGTTTACACCCCTTAAATATTTGCAGACTTACCATGTACCATCCTCAGCTGCAGGTAAGCCAAGCTATACATATTTATCTCACTTAATCTTCCCTCATAAATCAATCTCTCAAGTCAATCTCTCCACTCCCTAATTATTTTTGTTGCTCTTCTCTGAACTCCCTCCAATGTGTCAATCAATATCTTCCTGGTAATGAAGTGCTCTGCAAGGAGCACAGTATTCTAGGGGCAGCTGTTCTGAAGCGGTATACAGTGCAACGATGCAACCAATATGGATTTTCAGTCTTCACAGGAAGGATGATCTAATGGTAAGGACACCAGCCTGGGGCTTTGGAGACCTGTGCTCAAGTTCCTGCTCTGACAGACTCTTTGTGTGACCTTGGTCAAGTCACTTAGTTTGTCTGTACTTTACTCGATCATCTGTAAACACCGCGGTGTCTGGTACACACAGAGTGAAATACGATGTTCATGGGGCAGGATAAGGTCTGGGTGTGTAGATGGGAAATGCCAACACTCAGCCAACCTGCATCTTTCTAGAGCAGCTTGTTGGCCACTGATATGGAGGTATGTGTTCCTTGGTACAGCATTTTTAAACAGCCTTGTCAGTTATTGTACCTGTGACTTGTTGGCTACATTGTGATCGCATCCTTCTGTCTTTCTTTTAACTAGTTTCATGTATTTCATATTCGTTCCAGCATCAGGGCTGGCTTCAGCCACATCTGCCAAAAGGTGCCCTCTGAAAGCCCAGAACTTCAGTTTTCTGACAGTTCGAGCTGCAGATTTCTTTCTCATGGTACAGAGGGATGAAAGCACGAAGAACCAAGCCTTCATACAGCTCTAAGCACAGTGCTGTACCCCAGCACCAGGTGTAGAGTGGGCTCTGGGTGCTGATCTGCTGCCCCAAGGGAGCTCAAAGACCGTGCAACTACAACATGCAGAGGGGCCTCTTTTCCCACACCTCACACTGTTGGCTTCCAGAAAACATGCACAGAAACCTGCCTGATTCGATCACTGAGGTCTTACAACAGAACACAAGTAGTAGGAGACTCCATGGAGTGTCTCACACCGTGACTTGTTCATAAATTGCATAAACATTTTGTACCATGAAGTACATCCAGAGATTTGTAATTAATGCTTGCTTAAAACTTCTGTAAGCTACTGCAAGTTTTTATTTTAAGAACAACTTGCTTTCTTCCTTTCTCTTTTTAAAAAAAAAGAAGGTGGGGAATACCAAAGTAACCAAAGCAAGCAAAGAAATCTGAGGATTGCAGTTATTATTCATCAGGCTCCCAGAAATGCATTATAATGTACTATAGGCTGTAAGACTAAAAATTATTCCCCACTGAAATGGTATTCACACAGCTTCTGCTGTACCGAGGCGTACATCGTAATATAATCATAATAACTAAAGTAAGTTTCCCTTGGGGATTATACCTCTGTGTGATTTAATCCTTAAATTTGTTTTGCTTTCATCCCCAGGAGAAGAGAGATTTCAGTTATAAAGTATTCTTCCTAGAAATATCAGACACCGCACATGCATTCATAATCTGCACTTACATTTACAAAGCCCGGGCCAGGGGGTAGGCGGGATGGGAAGCCTAAGTGCTGCCTTTTTGTCTGAAGAAACATCATTTGTGTTTCCAGAAAAGAAAGGCAGGGCAGCAGGAGGAGTCCTGCTCGTGGGGAAAATCACCAAGTTGTTCTCTGCTCACACCATGGAGGAGATGAGTCTCCTTCAAGAGAGCAATGGCGCACAGGGCAGGTGAACAGGAAAGGTCAGAGAGAAAGGGATTTGCTTTGCAATCAAGAACGGAGCAAAACGGAAACTTGGTGTAAGAGCTTCAAGGGTTTCTGTTTAATTCTGGGTCTTCGTTCCTGGTTAAGTGTCAGTGCGGGCACTTCTGAAGGTTGGTCACGGGGCTCTCACCACAACGTGTCTGTGAGCTCCAGGTTTCCACTGAGTTCCGCATCCAGAACTTGAGGTGGCCCTCAGAAGAGCTATAAACCTGGAGCTATGAAGCCCAGTGTGATTCAGAACAACAGAACAAGAGTTCCTAGAGCCCTCAGCCTTTGCAGTACTCATTGCTGTAACGGCTAGATGACTGGAAAAACACTAAATCTCAAATTAAGTCTCCTAATGATTTAGGTACTTTGTAAAACATTACCCTTAGTGATCTCATTTTAACAGATTTACTTCCTCACACCTGGGTCACAAAACAACCGCCACAGTTTGCCAGTTACGTGCACTGTCCCTTGATTGTTTATACCAAAGCAAACAGACACTTCCATACTGTTCCGCGTCCTCCTAATGCATAGGAGAGAATGGGAGAGGGGGAGCATTTCTTGGCCCCACAGCCACTATTCGTACCAGTTGTGATGGTGAGTAGTGACACAAGCTGTAACTCCAGGCTTTTGCCTTGAAACATAAGTTTCCACGTCTTTGTTCACAGCTGTGACACGGGATAGCCACAGACATTTCCACATGCATCAGCACATTCCCAGTACCTCCTGGTGTAACAACCCCTGGGCTTCTGGGCTCCACAATAAGCCATTAACAGCAAAGAGCCCAAAGTGGCTTCAGCAGTTTTTCCTTAAAGTCTCAATCATGAAACCCAAAGGCTGAACACCAAAACTCTCTGACTGCAGCTACCCATCAAAATCCATGCTACTGAAGCCATTTGGAAACAGCAGCTTAAGGTCCAATAGCAATTACATTTGGTGAATGATATTCCAGCCCCACATGTAGTAACCACCATCACAAAGCAGAGGAAGGCAAGCAGCCAGCAGTGTGTTGATAAAGCAAAACTGTGATCTGTTTCCTCCATTACTGAGACTGTTATGAAACACACCAGTCCCTTACTGAGTGATTTTCCCAGTAACAGAGATTTCATTACCAGATGAACCATTCATTCCCTGGCTCACCAAACATTTCTTCTGAACACTTCTGTTCACGACCCATTTTCATATCACTGAAAAGGAACAGACACACTTCTGTTGGGATAAGGAGTGAGCTCTCCTTTACACAACGTCATTCTCAAGTCAGCTGCACAAACCAAAGGGTAACTACAGCCATGCACAGAGCAATCCATCTGCATCATGCTGACCTTTGTGTATTTGGTTATTTTCAATGAAGGTGCTCCTGAAGCACCAACAAATTAAACCGCCAGTCAACTGCTTTCACCTATAGGAAACTGCTGCAAAAGTTTAGGTTCTGTTACAGCTTCATCACCTTCTGCAAAAGCGATGAAAATAGTTTGTTTCCATGTCAGTATTTAAGGAAGCTGCTCCAAACACTTATTTGAAGAATACAATTCCAATTAGCCACTAGACACTAAACCACTACTCCCCTTTTCCAAACATCCACAGGGGAACAAAAACTGCGTAGTCATCCAGGGGTAGTAACACATGCATTGCCACTGAGCAATGCAAAAATAGCCTGATAAATAAAAAAGGGCCAGTTTGAGTCATAAACATGCTATAAACGGTGAGCTACATGTCAGCTAGAGTGCGTAGCTATGTAGAATCATGGGCTGCAGCCACACACAGCGACGAGTGGGGTTTGTGTTGGGCTAGGGATGCACTGCTGTCCTGGATGGCACGGTCAGAGGTGCAGGAGCCCCAGAGGATGAGCAGCCCCCAGATCTGCGAGTGGTCAACTCTTCTTTATTGTACACTTGCCAGATTGTTTAACAAGATATTCCCCGTTCTACTGAAATCACCGCAGAAGGACAGGTGAAGCAGCTGGACTAGCCCAGGCAGAGCCACCCTCATCATCCCTGAGATCAGGACCGTAAGGGACTTCCCCTCCACTTTCAGCATTTTTTTTCCTTGTAAATTAGTCTGGCTGCAGAACAGCAGCAGCCTGGGCACGCTGACAGCAGACTGTGCCACCCTCAGGAGCTCCCCTGACTCTTCAGAGTGGGTGTCGAAGCCATGCAGTGCCTGTGCAGCTCCGGAAGAAAGAGGTCACGGCAGGAAAGTGGGTCCCAGACAGTTTCTTGGAGGCAGGTAATCAGATCATGCTTACAGGAACATCAAACCAAACACGTGCTTCTGCTTCCTCCTTGCGATGAGCGTGGAGTCAGGGCATATGGGATGGGAGTAACCTTTCGATATGAAAATCTCCTGACAGAAGTCAGAGCCGGGCACGACGCCCCATGGGCTTCCCAGACCCCACCTTGGGGTGCAGCGTGGTGCAGGTTTGGGGCTGGGTGCTGCAGCCTCCCACAGGGCCTCCAGCACAGCTCAAGAGCTCAGACATACACTGCTGGAGCTCCACAGGATCTGCTCCTCCAGGGCCAAAGCAGAGGACTCATGCCTTCCCTTGGAGGAAGCGACTCACACAGGTCGCTTGCTGGTGGCTCAGGAAGGCAGTTGTATGCCTACATCCACTGTCCTCTCCTGGTTTGGGTACGGCAACCCGGGGTCACATTGCCCACCCAAGCCTGGGGTCCAGCATCACTGTGATAACTCAGTACTAGACAGCAGACACGCTGCAGAGGTAACACAACAAGCCTTTGCAAAAGAGGTGCATCTCCCGTTCCCACAGTATGTGCTCACAGGACTACAGTGACACACTGAGATTCCAACAGTTCTGGCCACTGTGCAGCACTCAGAGCCATAAGAAACAGAATCCTCCAAAAAACTCTAGGCAGTCACCTGGACAGAAGCACTACGGAGCAGTACTGCTGAGCAAGAGCAGACACCCGTGTTTCCATGTTTGTCTGATCTGTCCTAGAATTCACTTCTGAGAAGATGTCATCTTGTGGTATTGTCTTAGGACACATATGTTTAATGACAGATACAACGTCACACTGAAACAGCCTTTGGCAGTCTACAAAAAACAACCTTAGGATGATACCGTGTCAGGGCTGCATGGCACCAGTAGCAGTGACAGGCTGCCCAAAAGCACCAAGCTGCTGCAGGATGCTCTTGACAGCCCAGCACCTCTCCCAGCCCCCACTGGCAGGTGACAGCACAGCCTGTGGGACCCTCCGTCCCCACGAGGAGCACAGCCACTCTGCCTGCACACCAAATCCAGGGCAGGATTCACGTCCGCAGGTGTTGGAAGGACATCACTTGAGCAGGGCACACCATCCTGATCTCACACACCAGAGTAGCTGCATGCTTGCTAACAGTATTTACTTCGAGCTGGTCAACACAGAATTGATAAAGATGAGTCATGATTTCAGTAGAGAAAATGAGAAAAAATTAAATTGTGATGCAATCTTGCAGTGATTGGAGGAGAAGGAACCCTTGGAGCCTCTATCATTTCTAGAGTTCTTCGTGCACTGCTCGGCCTGCAGCGGGTGGGAACAGAAATCCAAGGCACAGCAAAGATCTTGTAGAGAACCCAAATCCAGCTCTGGTTCTAGTTCTGTGGGTATTGTTTTTTTCCTCCCTCACAGGTTGCAGTGCAGGTCTAAGCTGATGCACAGCACCAAGTCACCACACCGCAGCTGTGTTATTAATAGCACAGCTGTATTGATCCTGTAAAGCTGCATTTCAAAATAGGGTGATTTGAATTAATAGCTTTTACCTCGTTGCGCTGGGGGCCATGCAGACACGCTGCAAATCAGACGGTCCCTGCCCCAAAGTGCTCCCAAACCAGATCAGAACAAGCAGCAGCAGGTGGAGGAGACGGACTGCAGGGGAGGGAGGAGGAGGAAGTGGAAGGCGAGCAGCGCTGTGCGCAGCAAGCAGAACTCTGCTCAGCAACAGCCCGACACTGCCAGCTGGCAGGGACTCGCAGGCATCAAAGATGAGTCTTCAGAAGGCCTGAGAGAAGGGTAAGGAAGAGATTGTTTGAAGGGAGTTTCCCTTGTGTCTGTGTAACAGCCCGCGGGAGGAGCGCACGGTGCGGCAGACAGCTCTATCTTCATAAGGGCTGGGCGCTGCCACATGGTCAGAACTGCTCCATGAGGTGTGCCCGCCTCTCTGCCATCCAGTCAGATACACTTCTGCCTTGGAATCTCTACCCAGAGCATTTAGAAGATCATGAAATAGACTTTAAAGGTGCTAATGATGTAATTATAAAAACACACAAAAGGCATTTCAGCGTTTCAAGACAAATTCAAACCAAGTGCACTGCCAACATGCCACACTCTGTGCCACCCCTTTGAAAAAAAAGAAATGGCTTTCTGCACTTCAAAGAGGGCTTTGCTTCACTTGTTTAGCACCAGATGCAAATACATTGTCAGATAGAGCAGGAGGAAAAAAAATGCATTTTGCACCACAGGGAGCAAAAATACCCATCAGCCACTCAGACGGGAATGAGCTCAGGTTTGGGAGGCACAGCAGGCAGGGGGGGAAGGGAGGGGAGCACGAGGTTTCTTCTATGTAGTTTATTCCATTTTTAATTCAACAATTAAAAAAAAATATACATCAGATCTCCTTGCAGCAAGAGGAGCAAGCAAATTTTAAACAGACCAAAGCCAGGGTAGAAGTGAATGGAGAAAATAACGCATGGCCATGACACAATCCTCCACCTAACTGCGTAGGAGCTCAATTCAGTTGTTTCCCCTCCCCCTTTCCCACCCCCGCAGGGGAGGATGGAAAAACCACCACTTTCTGCCCAGCTGACACATAGCAAAGAACCTGCTTGTGCTCCCTGGGAGAAGCACAGCAGCTCCTTTCCCTGCTGGATGGTGTTGGCTACCGAGCAGAGCGGGGCTGGATGATGCCACTGACTGTAAAGGATGCGATGTGCAGAGATGGCTGTGGTGCGTGCTCCGATCACAGTGAGAGAAAAACAGAACTTAGTTTTTCAACTTAGTGACTAAGAAATTTTCTTCCTTGGATTCCCGTTTGGATTGTGAGCTCTTCTGAGGTGGGAATTACAGCAAAAACATTCCTAACACGTGAATCTCTAGGGAAGCTGCAAAGTAGAGGCCCTTGAGAAAGCAATTTGGCTTTCCAATAGAAAACCCAACACGGGGAAGTTTGGGCACATGGGAACAGGACAATGGCAGCACAGTGGGGCCAGGCAGAGGCCAGGCTCTGTTTGCCACCCAGCTCAGTACAGCACCCAAGGGAGCCCCACACTGCTGGGGTCTGATCATTCCTGGTCTGTGCCCCACTCCCACCCTCTGCTGCTGTCTGCGCTCCGGCACTGTGCTGCAGGTAGGCGAAGTCATGTTCCTCCCCTCAGCAAAGCAGGGCAGCGTGCAGTGTTTGGAGAAGTTTCATCTGGGGCTGTCTGCAGAGAGGCTGGAAGGGGGTTGAGGCTTTTCATCCTTTCATCTTCAATTTAATAAGGCAGCGGCGAAGGCTGGCACCGCCTGCCCTCCCCGTGCTCTCCAGGCATTTCACTCCACACCTACAATTTACTGGAGCCTTTCCACGAGCTCTGCTGTTCCCAGGCGCACAGGTGGTAGAGCAGAGGACAAAAGCAAAGAGCTCAGTGTTGCTTTGAACAAGCTCCCGGCCCGAGCCCCAGTTTCGCTCCCCAGCTGCCCTCTGCATGATGCAATGGCCACTGCACAGGCACAGTGGCTGCACTCCGAGCTCAGCTCCAGGAATGTTTGCCCTACCAGGAACTGCCCTGGCCCCTGCTGCCCCACAGAAGGGCAGGGAGTTCCCCAGCAATGCCAGAGCCAACTACAGCTTCCTTATGAAACATGGGAACGTTTCAAACTTCCTGCTCCAACTTTAATTTGCACGTTAGAGCTGCCGCAAGAACTCAGTTTATCGTAATAGAGGCCCTTATTTATTAGTTCATCCACAAACAAAATTACGAAAATGGATTTAAGGAGAAAGATGCATTTAAGGAGGAGAAGCACCGCCACAGCACACCACTGTGCTGGGAGGAGTGCTGAGGTCCTGGCAGATAATGGGAGCTCAAGGCGGCACTTCGGTGCAGCTGCCACAAGAATACAGTCAGGAACAGAGCAGAAATCCAGCATTAGACCCTATTTCTTCCAGTCAAAAGCTTCCTGTGTGTAATCCCATATGGCAGGTAAATGCTCCAGGTCAAGTTCCTGAACCTGTACCTGGTGACTTACAGAGAACCCACAGAAAATTCCACTTCCTATGCACTGCATCCAGACAGCACCTTCTGAACCTCCCACTGATAACCCTGAGCAAAACAGGAGCTAAATTCCCCCAGGACAAAGCATCACTTAGCAATCTGCATGAAACCAAGCTTTGCCTCTTCGCTTCATTTTGTAAGTCCTTAAGTCCCTGTAATGGATGCTGTTAGGTGCCCCTCAAACCCGGGGTCTGAGCAATGCTCTCCTCATGGCCACCAACACCACACCCTCACCGGGAGACACGCACACACCCTCATGGAACACCTGAGAAATTCTCTGGCCAGAAATAGGTGTCTGGCTGATCCACCCTCGTGTGCTGCTTCATCACTCGATACAGCTTTCAGATCCATTCCATATTGAGTTCCAAGCTGAGGGCCCTGATCTGTGCCCCTTCATGACTTTCAAAATTGCTTTCTCAAGAGGAAAAACAAGAATGAAGAAGTCTCCCCTTTCTTTCTTCACTTAGAACATACTCAGTTGATCTTATTTTCCATTGTATTATTTCTCACAATTCCTACCCCTACCTGCGTTCCTAGGCACCTCCAGTTCTACGCTTGTTCTGCAGCACGCACCATCAGCTTGAAGGCAATGGCCAAGACCTCAAAGTTCGTAAGTAAAGTAACAGCACATGTGAACATGGCATCAGAATGGCAAGAGGTTGATGCTTATACTCACTTCCCCAAAGGCCTCTCACAAGGGTTTACAGAAGAGCTTATCCCACCCACCCTCCTCACCCATTTCACTGCGGGCTCAGCCCTGGCCCAGCAGCTCGGGGTTTCTGCAAACAGGAGAGCACAGATCCAGCAGCTACAGAGAACTTACTTATCTATTGGTAAATGTGACCCTATTACCATTAATGTATGAATGCTTTTGGCTTCTTGACCTGTGTTCCTGAATAACCTGGGTCACTGGGAACGAGAGGAAAGGTTCCTGCTGTATGATATTCTGGAATACAGCACGACCTTGAGGACAATTTATTTCCAGGGGAAAAAGCACAGCAAGCCTTCTGACAGAGCGCTCAGAGAAGCAGACCCTGCTCATTCCCCAAATATATTCAGAAGAGAGGCAAACGCTTTGCACTGCAATTCAAGGCTGCCTGAGTTCTCACCTGTAGATACGCAGATAAACTTATATCATCAGCTTCCAGGTTTCTGTGGGTTGGATGTCAGCAACAGCTACTGTGATTTAGTGCAACAGCTCCGAATGGATTAAATCACGCAGGCATTTGAATTTTACCCAGGCTAGTCCCACAAATCTCAGAAACCACTGCCTTGCATAAAAACTTCCTCTCCATCCCCCTGAGGAATCACAGCAAAAACCCAAAAATTAGGTTGAAAATAAGAAACAAAGATTTTTAGCACAGAACACAGAGGCAGCACCAACAGCAGGTCTGAAAAATCTTCATTGCATTAAGGTAGAAAGCCCTCCCTTTGCCTCAGCACACCTTGCCCATTTTTGATGCACTACCATCCATCTTAGCATACTTCTTAAATGAAGCCAGTTTCCATCTGATTTCCATAACACATACTCCTCACAAGGAATAATGCTGTACTTTAACTACTAGACCACTTTAATGAGCACAATACCACTAAAACATTCCCCGTGTGGCACGCTGCACAACCAATGGTGTTTTCTATTTCACAGCCTCCTCAAGGAGTGGAATAGCAAAAAGAAACTTGCTACCAACTACTCTAAAGTTGGATTTCACTTTCTATCTTGAGTGATAGAAGTGATTTCCGAGTCGATGGTCTCCAGAGTTTGACTATATCTTGCATTTATTTCAGCATTGCCTCTGCAAGGAGACCTGAACCAAGGCAGTAAGCACAGGAGAGCAGGCAGCTCTCTAAGAACCAACTAGAAGGATGCACCTGATGCATGCACTTTTCTTCACCTGTGTTTGTAGCATTTAGACTGAGAAACATCCACCTCCAAACCACCAGTTCTTCTAGTGGTGTTATGACTCCCTATGGGGATTGCATCTACTTTTTGGTCTACAGAGCTGCCATCCAGATCCCAGCAGCTATACAACAGTATCCTTGTACACAGGCAAGCAAGATAGGTCAGCTTACTTACTGTTGTACTCCAGGCTTTCCTTCCCATTCCTATCACATATCCCAAAAGGAGTAGCACTTACAGAACAGCTCAGCCCATCTCAGGATAAAGCACAGAGCTTCTCCATGCTGCTGCTTTTATTCCAGCAAGGCCAATGCTGGAGGATAATCTCAGGTGTGGGCAACCTAACGTAACTTCACAAGGACAAATCCTCAGAGAAATGATGCACAGGTGCGAGTGTTTCCCCAGTGTCACACCTCTCGGGTCATTCAAAGGCTCTTCACACTCAGCCTGAGTTCAGAAGATTAGCAGCACATGAGATCAGATAGCAGCTGATAGTGCACATACATCAGCATAATCGTGTAATCTCTTCCCTTTGGTTTTTGAGGCAGATACAACTGTGCCTAAAGAAGATACCAATCTGTCTACCTAATAATCACAAATACCTTATAAAATATGTCTGAAATGAATAAATTGTGAAGGTAAGAAGGGAAAACATAAATATCCTCATTAAGTCATACATACATACACAAAACTTTACATAACATACGGAGCAGCTGGAAAGATGCCCACAGACATAATTGCATTTCTGTGTGAAGAGCATTTACACTCTCTCATCTCTGCTTTCCCCATTCATTTTAGTAATTACATGGAGAGAAGCAGCTAACATGCTTGTAATTAAAACCAGCAGCGGAGGATTTTGAGGTGTTTTGATACAGGAGAATTGACATGGAACCCGAGCAGGGCTGGCAGGAGGGGATCTCTGCAGTCATCCAAAAGAAGAAAGAAGGAAAGGTCAGTGCTGGAGGGTCTGCACGGTGCCTTGGAGGACAGTACATGGCAGCAAGCGAAGGGAATAGAGGTCCCAGCTACCAGCACCCTCCACATTTAATGTCTGCTGAAGGATATGGGATCACAGGACCCAGAGTCGCTTTGCTGCTGCTGGACACCTCTCGTTCCTGTCTGCTTGGCACAACCTGCGGTGCTCCATCTTCTGTTCACTTCCCTTGGTGGTTTAGTGGCAAAGGCTGTAACAGTTATCTCAGTTGGGTGGGTGGAGCTGCGATGAAAACTCCACTCTCCAAATTTCGGTGATGAATATTCATGATTGAAGCCATCTGTACCAGGCAGACTTTGTTGCCCTTTCTTTCTCTTCCCTGCTACACAAGTAGTGGCTGTGCCCAGTGTTACAGCCCATGTGCAGACACTCAGCTGTTCCGTTCTGAAATGAAAACTGGACGATGTGCGTGGTTAAGCTGGAAGGTTTGCATGCGTTGAACTGAAGCACGGCGTGCCTGTGAGCCAGGGACCAAGAGCTCCCTTGAAGAACCAGATGGATGGCAGACAGCAGGAGCAGGCATGGAGGAGTTGAACCTTTTGCTGGGACCTTCTGCCTCAGCACAGTCCAGAAAATGGCTTCTGAAAGTGATCATGATATTTCCCTCGGCTCTCTCTGCGGTCATCTGAGCATTTTTGCAGTTTCTCGATAACTTAGCAGACAGGGAAAGATCTAACTCAACACTGTTCTTTCAGGCAAGAATGGAAGCATTCCTCCCAGAATGACACCCTTGCCCAAAACAAGCTGTCAGCAACACCACGCAGGTGACAACAGAAGTATTACGGTGTGGTAAGTCACAACCAGAGGACGAATCTCCTTCTAGGAGAGTGATTCCCCGAGGTGTGCATCAGCAGATACATGCCAGGACAGAGACACTGAGAAGATTATCAAAACAGTTACATGAAGATGGATCTTCTAAAAGCCTCAACCTTAATTAACTCTTAACGCTGCCTTGATGACCTCGATGTCTTTGGAACTCCAGCTTGGTCAGACGCTGTGCTGGCTCTGGACTGTCATCAACTGTCTGGATGGCACCCAGCCAGCCAGCCCAAGTGCCAACCACCCCGACCACACTGCTGCTCCCTGGCACACTGCTCTGAACGCCACATTCCTCCCTTACAGATATGCAAATTTGTTTCTTTTCTAATACGCAAAAAAAAAATAATAATAATAAAAAAAAAGGAAATTACAAACAGCTAATTAGGGTCAAAGGAACGCTTCATACCAATTAGTGAAACCAAGACCCTTTCATTTTGAATAGTCACGCTCTCTCGGCTGCTGAGACAGCTCAGTCAAGCTGCCTTCATTTCAACACAACAATAATTCAACAGCGTTCAGTTGCTCATTCTTTCGGTGAGGTGTAAGCTCTGCCTTCGTGTGACTATTGGAAGCCACGGTGAAATAGATATTAGGATGGTTGATGCCATACATTTTTCAGAGGTCTTTTGTCAGGAGGGAAATATTGAAGAGCATGACCAAATCCTTGCCACAAAAAGAGGAATATAAATGCATCTGGTTCTCCTGGTCAGCTCAGCCCAGAGCAGAGGTCTTGGCTGGATTTCTTCCCACAGAGCTTGGTCAGAATCCCAAATTCTTGCTCTTTCTGCCAGCTCAGGACTAACCCTGCTGCCTTTTTTCTCTGGCTGCAGAGCAGGGCACCGCTGAGGAGCCCAGAGCAGAGGCACTCAGCAATTATTCCTTAGAGAGCAACTAAAGAGGTGCATTAGAAGGCCCGGACGGATGAAGAGGAACAAATTGAAGGCAGGATAAGAATAAGGGAATTCCCACAGCTGCAGGAGGTATAGAAAACCCACAGAAAGGCCTGTACACACCAGAGGGAGATAACAAAAGGCGAGGTAATATGTGCTTTAGCAAATGTGGCTTTGCTCACCGTTTTCCTCCACCAGATTTGTGGGTTGTTTACCTCCAGTTCTTTCACTAAAATATATAATTGGCAGTTCAATTAAAAAGACAAGAAAAGTGTACACTGCGGCACAGCCTCGGGGTACTCCAGCCTGTGCGCTAACAAGGTCAGCGAGCATATTTGTTGTGCTATTCAACAGAGAAAAATAGAGGGGCAGCTCCCTTGCACCGCACAGCTCCCTGCACAGGGGAGTGCTCCCTTCCTCACCTATCTGCCAGTTCCCATTTTGGAAAGGAGGGTGCACTGGGACACTTACAGTGCCCTGCCAGCTTTCTAGCTTTGGCTTTTCTGAAGGAACTGTGAAAATATTCCCCAAACAAAGGATTTCTATGCTTGGATGTCCTTTTTAGTGCTCTGCCAAGCACAGGGCAGATGTTTCTGTTGATGAGGCTGGGAAAACAAACAGCACCCTGGTCAGCATGACTGTGTGTGATGCTGGTGAGGCAGATACACTGTATCCCAAATAAACAACACCAATTTCTCCTTGCTTTCTGCCAGTGAGAAGGAGATATTCAGTGATACTTTGACATCAGTTGCGTTGGCTGCTCTGCTCCAAGCCAAACGTGCCAGACTCAGGTAAGGCCCAAACACTGCTTTCAGAAACGTGCATAGGAATAGCTGCAGTGAGCACCAAGTGCCCTCAGAGCATCCTCACTCTCTCTACAGCCTGGAAAGGACAGGGTGGAAAAGCAGCGTGCCGTCAGCTGCCAGGGCAGCCAGCAAAAGGAATGGCCCCGGCAGCTCCTCCTGCAGCTCCTCCAGCAGCCTTCCATTGCCGAGCTCCAGGAGCATCTCCCCTGTGCACAGAGCAGGAAAACCTCCATGCAGCCCAGGACCCATCGCTTTGCCCAGCACCTGTGTTTCCCTTCAGCAGAAGGGGAAGGAACCTTCCTGCAGCTCTGCGGCACCTTTTGCAGCCAGGCCTCCAAGGAAGGGAGGTCAGATCAGCTCACCTCCAAGGAGAAAGAGTGCAATGTTTGGAGCGCTCATCCCGCTGCACGGAGTTACCGTGCTAATTTCCTTGGCGAGCACCAGAGTCAGGCTGCTACAAGCTTGTTTTGGCCTCGTGCCACCACAGAGTGTGAAAGAGCGGCTGAAACGAGCAGCACGTATCTCAAGTGTGGGAAACACGGGACAGGGAGAAATCCTGGTTGTGTCCGAGGCCGATGGACGGGCAGTAGGAAAACGCACAGAATCTTGAAGTGTTTTATCTGAAAAGAAAGAGATGCTCAGGGACGGCTGAGCACACGCACCTGCAGACTCAGCTGTGAGTAGAGAGCTGTGCCTGGGAAACGCTGCTTTTAGCACTGAGAAAGCTGAAGGCACAGGGGAGCGCCTTGAAATATTGTCATGAAGGTGACAGATAAGCTCATGAGTTGGGCCTGAGAAAGCACTGCGGTAACGGGAGGATGCTCCTGGGCTTCCTTTGCCAAACAAATCTGAAATCAGAAATTCGGTGGTGGCTTTTTTTTTTTTTTTTCTCTCCAGCAACAGAGGAATAGAGTTTTATCATTCGTTTTCACTTTCTCTTCAGCCGCTCTGTAGTATAATCTCTGCAGTTTTCCATTTCTCATGCTTTTCCACTCAGCGCTAGTGCTGAACGTGCAGCACAGCATTATCTGCCCAAAGGTTAAGTCTGTAGTTTTGGGGTGTATTTCCTCTCTGCAGATTTCTGAGCCAAGATTTGCACAACCAGATTTTTTTTTGTGGCAGTAAGAGAATTGATTCATGTACTGTCACCAGATTCCCAGCTGAGTATTTGGCAAAGATTTGGCATTTCCATGTTGCATTGTGCTGCTGACTTGCGTGTCTCTGTCCCATCATGGAACAGGAACACTCCACTAAAGTTCAATAATTAATTAATACAAAAAGTAAATCTCAAACCTTCACATAAGAATTTTACTACAAAGCATTCACCAAACTGTTTTTACAATACAGAAATATCAAGTGGGAATCTCATGAATAAATCTAAATAATGAAGGCATTTGAAATCCAACATTTACTTGGCTTTATACTTAAGAAGGAGGAAAAAAAAAAAGAGTGAGACAGAAAATATGGCAAAAAGTGACGAGCTGTGATGGGTTGCTTTGGAGCAGGGAAAGCGAGCGCTGCGTGGCTGCGACAGGAGCCCTGCACATTGCTGCAGCCCGGCGCCTGCTCTGCGCACACGCACTCATACACGTAGAGGCAGGCATCAACATTTTTTCAAAGCTCATTAATTCCCTGGTGTCAGCAGCCGGCTCTCTCTCCAGCAGATCCCCTGATAGCAGAGGGGAAATGCATGCACCGAGGTGCACCAAAGCTGTGTCCCCATCCCTGTGCCAGCACTCACCGTGGGCTCGCTCGGTGCCCGAGGGACAGTTGCACGCTCTCTAAGGGCACAAAGGTGCTCAGCGCCTTTGGAAGGCAGCAGTTACTGTCATTTCTGATGGTTCTCAGGACACTGGTGCTATGCTTGCACTGGCTGCTGCAGCAGCAATGCAGCACGCGGGCTCTAGGCTCCATGCTTACAAACTTGTGCTGTATTACGGCCATGGAGTCGCTGCTAAAGGAGAAATAATGCGAAAGGAGGGGATGGAGAAGAGCTCTGCCCAAGGCAGCATGAAAATAAGCCATAGCAGGTCTCTCTGATGAGTTTCTCCAGCGTGCCCTGCCCCTCTCAGGAGACACATCAAAGGGGGACGGGGAAATCAGCACACGGCAGAAAAGCCGCTGGAGCCCGCTTGCTCAGCACAGGCAAAATTAATTAAGAGGGAGGAAGAGAAAGAGCCAATATGAGTCTGATTCTGTCAGAGAGCAAAGAACTGACAAACAGCAAATGCTAATTCAGGACTTTTCCGTATTTGTTCACACCTGTCAGTGGAAAAGAGGACCGCAATTCAGATTTGAAACAGAGTGGATTCAGATAGCTCTGATGCAGTGCACGATGCCACATTCACTGCTCCTTCCTGCAAGCTTACAGGAACTAAAGGGAGCTCAAGAAAACCCCAGCCCCTGCAAGACAGGGATTTAGGAAAGCACATCAATATGTTGCATCTGCTGCTGTGGAAAACAGAGCGGGGATGAGGCCACACACAATAGGAGAATCCACAGAGACCTCTCACCCTGGTGTCAGTGTGCATCTTATCAGAATGAGACCGTGAAAGCCAACACAAATTCAGGAGAAATTATTCTATTTGGCCTAATAAGCAGTATCACGTTAGTATTACTCTTCTGCATTCTGAACGCTACAGGTTTTGAAACACGTTAGCAGGAAGGAGCAAAATGTCCAATAGAAATCCTTTACAATGTGGGATTTCCAGGCATTCGGGTGCTGTAGTAGGGAGTCCCTTGGAAATGCTCATAAATTAATTAGATTAAAGATGTAAAGCCATCAGTCCAGGGGCATCATTGCTCTACTATTTTTCCTCGCTCATAATTCAGGAAGGAGACGAAGCATCTGAGCCCAGTTTGGGACTAATAATTTCTAAATAAAAGATAAATATGTCAAGGCTTCATAAATAGAAAGGAGAGCGCAGCCCTATAAATAAGCTTTAATATTTGTTTTATTCTAAAGTAAATCTGGTTGAGCTCCTGCCTTTTGCAGAATGCTCCTATTACTATTATGCATCTGGGTGCATTAAAAAATTCCTCAAGAAAGGGGACTTGCTTCATGCCCTGAAGAACTCCTGCAGCACCGCCTGTGCAGTGCTCTGCAGCCCTAAGCTGGTTGCCCATGAGTGTTCAGCAAACAGCCACACGCTGCACCTGCTCCGAGCAGGTTTCGAGCTGCATGGCAGGTGCACTATCAGTGCATGCCACCTCTTTTGTCTTTTCTTCCTGTGCAGGACTATTGCAACCCTGGTCCTCAAATACAGACAATGCAATTAGTCTGAAGAGCTCCCACGATGCCTTCTAACTCATGGCCTAAGGTGCGTGAGAAGGGTGATCCCAGCAGCTCGCAGCCCTCAGTGGCCAGCACACTGCCCTAGAAACCAGTCCACTCATGCCATGATAGCCAGCATGAAGGCTATCAGGCCACCATCTGCCCAGCAGTTCACAAGGTAAGGCTTGCTTCATCTGGGGTGTGAAAGGCGCTTTGTTCGAGTCAAATAGAATCCTATATCAGCAACATACATTAATAACTGATAACACATAAAATATTCAGGGCATTTAATACTATCAAGCTAATTAGGTGTTGGTTTGCCAGGAATAAAGGCGAGGTTTAAAAATCCGAGATGACACGATTACCACTGAGTAAGACATTCTTGCTCATCCTGAACGCAGGCTAAAAGCAGAGGTGACTGAGACAAGTCACCAGGCTGGAAGCCAAACTTATTTCACGCACTAAATTTGCAATGAAAATTCTAATGAAGCCATCCTGACAAGCTAAAACAGTGCTCTGCCAGCCAGAGGTCCCCAGCCAGCTCCTCCGAGGCAGATGGGGAAGCATTACCTTGCTGGAGGGTCACTGGGTGCATGGAGCACATGTTACTGCTAAAGCTAGCATTGCAAAGCTGTCAAGACTGCCATGAAAACTTGGCCATCCAGATGAAAGAAAAATAAAAGTCACTTGCCACCCCTTAACCTAATAGTACTGAAGAAAGTGCTTATTAAAGACATGTACCTGCTCCACTGAGGCAGGGAAGAAGGGCTTGCAAAGCTGTTCCACGAGCCTGAAACGCTGCGTGTACCAATCCCTCATTCTGTGTGAGAGCACCGGTGTTAAATCGGGTCAGAACTACACTTGCTCTGGGGAGAAGAAAGGCTCACTTTGAAGCCAGGCTGGTTACCCTGTTTTTCTTCCTACACCACAGCTTTCAGACTGCAGCTAGAACTTGAAGGGAGTTGTTCCCACAAGCTCTCCAGCTCAATGTCTCCACCCGAGAGGCTTGAGTAAATAGCAGAAGCTCTGGATATGAATCAGATGGAAAAGATTCAGCCCTCTCTGCTAGGTCTGAGTTCAAAGGCATCCGTGGCTGAACAGCTAAATCGAGATCAGTATCTGCGTGTGAGGGCAGAACGGAGTGCTCAGTAATAATGAACTGCTCACCCCTGCGTGCTCCTGTCTACATGTGGTGGAGCAGGTTGGAAGAGGAGTCTGCATCAGTGTGCATAACATGGAGGCTGGTGGAGAAGCCTGATCATTTTTGGAGATGTTCGTTCATTTGTTTTGCTGTTTCTCAGCTGCCCCCAGCTGAAGCCCAAACCTGATCTTGGCGTCAGTGCATGGTCTGAGCACTGGAGGAGGAGCACAGATGCTGTGGAGCAGATCACACTGCAGAGCCCAGCCTGAAGCCCTCAGCTCCGTGACAGACTCCTCCTGCCCTGTGCTATGGGCACAACAGCTGCTGGCATGGTGGCTGCCACCATCCATTCCCCACACTCACCAGACCTGAGCTTCGCTGCATCGCATCGTCCTGCGGCACATGGGTTATACCTACATGGCTGCTAGCACCTGGGCAGGTACACTCAAGCAAGCCTAACTTAATATAACCATAGTGAGCTTATGTATAAATGGACAGAAATCAGGGCCAAAGAGGACTCAAGGAGGGAAGGATGCGTCCATGGGCAACAAAGCAGCTCTGTGTCAGTGCTGAGAACACAGGTGCCTCTGGAGACCTGGTGCTCAGTGACAAAGCTGTTCACACCTCTGCAGATCACAACATCCACGTCTGTGCTCTTCTGCAGACACAGCCCTAACTCCTCAGCAGCACGGGTACCCCACTTGGAGCTGATGCTGGAATACAGCCGGAGCCCACAGCTAAGGTGTGCCTGTACCTCCCTCTGCGAAGCTGCCTGCTTCATTATCTGCAAAGCAGCACACCTGGGAAGATGAGCCAAATAAGTATTAGATATAATCAGATATTTTCTGTCTTCAGCTGCCACCCATGTGCACACCTTCCCTACAAGCTGTGGAGTGAACCTGCTAACAATTCTATTAATAACGAGCAGCGTGTGTAGGTGAACTGGATGAACTTGTGTGAAAGCAAAACCCCAAAGGTAGATCAGTTGCTCTGTTCAAAGCGAGCAGATAACTATCCCAGGCTGCAGGCAACTCCCCCCCCTCCCCTTTCCCACCTCCTCCTTTGGGACATCTCCAGGCATGTCCAGGGTGGTGCAGCCTGGCAAGCAGACCTGCAGTCAGTGATGCACACATCTGAAAAATAAGGGAATCTCAAAGCCAGTGGTGGAACTGGGAAACACCGAGTGCCAGGACGTCCTCTGAGGACTCTCCTTTGTATTCATCCTCACTGTAAAGGATGACACTGTCAGTGCACGGAAGTAGAACTGTTTGCTCCTCGGGGGCTGTGTCCCTCTGCTTGTCACCTGCTGTCCCGCTCTGCCAGCAGTGTCATGGCCAGCTGGCACGTCCCTGTGTGCAGTACCACACAGCGGGGCCCTTCCACATCTGAAGGGAACGCTGAGCTTCATGTAAGGGCAGCAGAGAGCAAGGGACTGAGCATGGGTCTGTGAGTGGGAAGTATCCTGTGGAGCCAAACAGCCCAGTGCCAGCAGCAGGGCTGAGGGCAGCCTTGCAGACAAACATCTGTGTGCCCTTGGCAAGAACTAAACCCTGCTCCCCTGGGGGTGAAGGGATCCGGTCTGAGCACTGCTGTGAGCAGTGGAGCTCTGAGGCTCCAGGGCCATGCGGGGAAGCAGGGCCTGCTCAGCACGGCCTGGGGTCACGTGAGCTCCTGACGTGCATCAGGTGCATGCGCCTTTTCTGCCTCTCCTCTCCTCACATCTTTACATCTAAGGACAGGACTCAAAGGGAGAGCTCAAGGGGAAAATAGAAAGTAAAATGCCTCTATGCAAAACAATAGGCTGAGTTAACCATGGTGTTAATTAATGCTGTCTTCCCATAGCTCAGGTGGCCCAGGAACCTTCTTCCAGTCCTTCTCCTTCCACAGAGCAGCCTTGTCCTCACCTCCCCCTTTCCTGGTGGGCACTGTAAGCAGTTTGTACAAGACTGTGCGCAGTTCTGCAGGCACAGAGGATGGACAGGCTGCAAACTGCTGCCCACCAGCCTGACAGCTTCAGCCCGAAGGACTCAGGGCACCAAATGCTCCCTGCAGCGCTCCACGTTACAGTGAGGCTCCTGATCTGAAGTTCACTTGCACACAGACCCTGCAAACAGCCTCTTACACAGGGACACATTTACTGAACACACACAAGTTCTCATTCCTATCCCACACCACCTAGAACAGACTGAGGTCTCCACACGGTTTTCCCCACAGTCTCCCTGATATGCAGATGCTACATGGGGGTCTCTGACTGAGATTCATATGTGGAGCATATTGAAAAAGTACAAACACGGTATGTGGTGTACATAAAATCATGTAACAACATAACTCTATTAATAATGCCACAGACAGGAACCCTTTCCAAATGATGGGAATATTTTTCTTCCCAAGCAGGAGACAGAAACTGCCACAAAACCCAGTGCTGAGGCTGGGGGGCTGGAATGGTGAGGAGAAACAGTGCATCATCAGAGATACTGCTCTATTAAAAGATGTCTTCATTCTCTAGAATGGGGCGGTGTATTAAAATTCCAGATTCACCTGGTAATAAATTCTGTTGTTTAAAGGCAAGCATTACACCTTCTGCAAACTAGGAAGGGAAAGGAAGAGGGGCTGGACAGGCAGACCCCTGCTGAGTGCTGCTCTGGCTCCGTGCCATTCCCTGACTGACAGCTGATAATTATCTTTGATTTAACGTCACTTAATGTTCTCTCCCCCTACCCCAAGCACCTTGGTTATTCTCCTCCTGCACAGACATATGCTAGGAAAAGGAAGGTTTGGAAAGAAAAGGCAAAAAGGAACATACTGCTTCAGTAAGCAACAGAGAAACTGCCAACTTTATATTTTTTCTAAGAATTTTAAGTGTTCTGTCAGCTAGGAAAACTATAATTAAAGCTCTAAAGAAGAGTGTAAAGCATGGGTAAATAACTAGCCTTAGATATAAATAGATTTAGGCAGTTTGGGTGTTTTTGTTGCTGTTGTTGTTTTTTAATACCTGCAGAGCAGCAGCACTGAGCATTCCTTCAGATCAGTTCTGGAATCTGGACGCCAACGCAGCACACAATACAAGAAATATCATTCTTGCTGCTGAGTGTACAAATCCTGGGGTAGCCAGAGAATCACACTCACAGAAATGGAGCTGAAAATTAAGGCCCTTGGCTGTGGGAATGTTCTGAAGGATTTCACCAGAAGAATCAGTGTAAAACCAGAGCTGTGTTTCGTCTGTGACAAAGAGACAGACTGAGGTACCACCTCCAGATTTACATACTCCAAAATGCATTGGGGAAAGAAAGCAGGGGAGGCCAGCACAAAGCCGTGCTGCAGATCCCTTAATACTGCCATAAACCAAACTTGGTTTATGGCAATTTGATTTGTCCCTTGGTGCTCAAAGCATCCCCTCCTCTGTTCTCCAGCCCTAAGAGCAGGCTCACCTGGGAGTGCCTGTGCTGCTGCTGGTAGGACGAGGAGCTCTGGGTAAGGCCAGCCAGCATCAGCCCTCACCCACCTCACTACGGGCAGTTGGTGACAGCCCTCAGCACTTGCTCAACCTGTGCCAAACTCTTAAAACCTATGTTTCTTCTCAGTCCCCTATTGTCTGTATGCCAGGAAAGGAGAGTTCTGGATCTGCTGCCAGCACTCTCCTACTTCACCCTTACACCTCAGCTTGGTCTTCTTATGCCATAGCCCCCGACGTGCCACACTGCTGCACTATGGCCCGTTCATCTCTTCGACTGTTGCAAAAAGTCTCCAGAAAAATATAATTTTGTGTCTGTGCATCAAAGAAAGTGGAAGGCATGCCCCATTCTTCCTTTGCATGAGGATCTGTATCCACAGACGGCATCTTTTATAAACACGTCATGTATTCCACCTAAAGGTGCTGTGTGCTCAGAAAGAGCCAAATACATTAGCATTCTTCAACCATAACTTTTGAAGTCGGCATTTGACTATTTTTGCATTTCTTCCAGGTTGTAGTTAGACAACTCCTAATTCTATGGGGAAAGCAAAGACTATAAAATGCCAGAGCTTCACTCTGCTGAAATAACATTAGCGAAATATCAAGTCCTTTATGATGTCATGAGGGATTCCTTAATGTGACTATAGCCTCCTAATGACATCATAAAAAACAACTGCAACATCAGAAAACAGCCAAGGGTCATCAATCAGCCCATCCTCTCTCCTACCCACCAGGGGCGGCAGCCCAACTTGCTCCTATCTGCTTTTTATGAGCAGTGCTGTCCGCTGAATAGCACGCAGAGAAGAGACTAATAATCATACAAATATCAGGGAGAGCGGTCAATCATCACCTGAAATGTTCAGTACACCTGAGGGAAATCCGGGTGCTGCAGCCCGAAGAGTCTGCAAGGCTAGCATGTAGAGGAGACAACATTTCTGCCTTCGAGGTGACCCGCCGTTCTCTGGGCAACAGGCAACGCCAGTCAGCAATGCAGTCATTTTTAAAACGCCAGGAGAATGGGACTAAAAATGAATCTTTGCTTGCTCTCTTCATTCCCCAGCCCTCAGCGAAAGCTTTTTCCGTTCTGCCCAGACACCCATCTGCACATCCCACAGTACAAAGCCTTTGCTGAAAGAGGCCTTTGTGCTGTAGAGCTGAAATGGGTGATAGTCCCATCGAGATGCACTGACTGCCAATTCCTCTGGCTAGAATGGAAACGGCCTTCTCCATTTGAAAACGCAATGTCTCAAAGCCTCATTATACACTCCTGGGGGGAGCTGGAAATCTTCCAGTGCTGGGGACATCTTGAGGAGCTTGCTGGACTCTCAGAAAAAAAATAAAAAATAAAAAAGAAATTACAGATACTGTGGTCTCTAGAAGTTTCACAGTCTCTGTTGGAAGGTGCTGAAAACTGAGCTTCTGCCAGCACGGTGCTGCCCAGCGCAGAGGGATGTCTTTGGCAGCTAAGGGAAAGGATCTGGTTCTTTACCCTGTTCTTCACACTGTTACAAACGTTTTATGCAGGGTGCTCCTGAGCACTGGCTATAGGAAGTCCTACTTCGCCATCCTCAATACGGCTGCTTCTATGAGCATGGATCCTAAGGGGTAACCAAGAACATGGGCACTGTGCTAAGCCCTGAACAGATGGAGCCACACAGAGCACTGAGGAGGGAGAAGAGCTTCTGTAGCTGGGAAAGGGCATCAAATAGGCCCTCAGAATAAGGTAGCTACAGTCCCACCTGCAGAAATCTTCAGGATAACTGCAAGTCCTGGCTTGGCTGATGATCGGAGCTCCTGACCCAGCTCTGCTCTTCAGTTTTCCAACAGTGCCAGGGAGGCAGGAGGGGAATGAGCCCTCTGTAGCAGCCTCAGAAGTCACAAAGGCTTTTCTTCATCAATCCCTGCGTATGGAAGTATTGGGAGGAAGGATTTGCTTAACCTCTGAAATCAGCCGAAGCTGAAGTTTGTCTCTTAGCTTTGCAGCAGTGCCCTGGAGCCCTGCGGCCTAGCACTCCCAGAGGTGTGCAGGGCAAGGCCTTCACCAGTTTTGTGTTTCATCTGCACCACCAAGCAGCTGCAGGGAGAGGTTGTTTTCATAGACAAATTCTTACTGGAAAGTTGCATTTTGACTTTGTTTCAGGGCTCCTGCATCTCAAATCAGCCAATGGAGGAGCGCACAGCACCCTTCTCCCCTCCTTTCCACATCCTTCAGTAGCCACAGAGGTGGCCATAAGGGCAAACAACAAGGCAACAACTCAAAGATCAGCCCCTGTGCAGGTCAGGTCAATTAAATCAAGCAGAAATGAAAGTCACCCAATTACCGGGTGAGGGAGCAGCCCCTCCACTACCTTCACCCAGATCCCCTTGCTCATTGCAGTACTCGGGCTACCTGCCCCGTCATGGGTCCTGGCCATGCAAATTCCCCACTCCTGACATTTGCTGGGCCGGTCATGACTGTTTACCCATTAGCTAACAGATATTAGGCTATTTGTTTATCTCTCAATCTGAGGTAAAGACAGTTTGTATATTCCTTCAATCCGAGCCAATTCTCCACTCAAAAGCCCCCATCATCTCTCAGAGAAGGTGGTCCTGGTGGAGCCAACTCACAAAGCTGAGGAGGTCTCACACTTTCAGCACTGATGCTGCACAAACTCCATTCCTCAGGGTTTCTCTCGATTGCTTTTGTTCCAAACAGCAGCGTTCCTGTGCTGAGCCATGCTCCCAGACAGTGCCTTAATTTAAGGAAAGCAGAGCCCATGCAGATCACTTACACATCAGCATAAAGTACAGAGGAAAGGAGGAGGCAGTGCTGCTGGCGCTTTGGATAAACAAGATATTCAATAATTTTAATCTCAGGGTAACTCTGCTATATCCAGATTATATAATCCCACCCTGGAAGAGGGTTATTCAAGCAGACTGTCACATTAAATAAATGCATTTGCCGCATATGTTAATTGCAGTAGAAAGCTGTTAAGCAAATAAGCGTGTTGCGCCAAAATGTTATTCTTTTAGCAGGTCTGTTCCTTCCATGGATCTCCAATTCACAGGCCATGCTCCTTCAGAATGCACATTTCAGTTTGAGGCACAGAAACGTGTTCACTGAACTGATCAATTTTTTTATCGTGTTGACTCTTGGTTAAATTTTAAGGCGTGCTGTGCCACAGCAGTCAATTCTTTTTAACAGGTTTATTTCCACAGCAAGATTTCAATGGAAAGATTTAAAATCATATGTGCAGAAGGGCTAACAAAAATTTATTTTCTTAACAGATATGAGCAGTAATAAATGGTGCAGCTTTTTGTCTGGCGCATCCCACGCTGATACTATCCACTTACTCCATCCTTTTTATCACTTCAGAGTTGGTTTCTGTGCAAAGGCAGCTGTGTTCTAGCATTCCAAATCTAAGCACTGATAATAGTTACTGTTTATTATGTAATAACAACCGTTAGCTGTGTGTTATTCTTAGAAAGCAAAAATTATCCAAAGAAAACTGGATTTTTGATCGCATACTTCTGATTCAGTGAAAAGAAGAGTATATATTACACGCAGGGAAGGAATAGTGCTACCATGGAGATTCCACATTCACACGGTTTGGTTTCCTTAGGCTGAAATGCAGGAGGAGCCTCAACAAATCTGAATACATACACACCATCTTCTGACACTCAATCACCGAGTCTGCTCTTTCCTTTGTGAAATCGAGGAACAGCTGGTTCATTTCACATGCAAGATAGGAGGATCGGTGGTGGAAGTAGAGAGCAGATTGTCAATGGACTGGTTTTAAAATGGTCGTTGGCCTCTCTTCCTCCAGAGAGGTACAGAATTTCAGCTTTTCATGTGCAAAGCTGAACACTAATTAATGATTCTAGTCATGAGTGTCCCAGCCAAGAGCCACGCCAGGGTAGCTGAGGGCAGTTTTCAAGGGGAAAAGGAAGTTGCTCTGCTCGTCTCCGACTTGGTAAAAAGACAAATCTCATCTTTGTAAGCCTGAATTTGCACATTCCAACTTATGCCCAAATTTTAAAAATAAGGTAGAAATGTGGCCTAAGGCATGCTCCTGGGATTATGCTTCATGGGATCATAAAAAAACCAGGAGGTGTATGTGCACTGTGCATTCAGATAAATAAGAAATAACACGGCATTCTTACCTGTAATAGGCGCCAAAACATCCTCCATCCATATTCACGAAAGTTTTGTTCCATCTGTCATTCCAGCAAAATTCTGTTATTTCTGGTTTTGGTAAACTTATGCATCCATATCATTTCTCTTGCTTATCAGGATCTCAGTCACATTTGTGCAGTGCTGTCAGCCATATCCTGAAGGCACAGGAGAACTTGAGGTATTTCTTCAATTAGAATTCACAGTTGAAAAAAATCTACTGATGATGCATAAAATCCCAAATTTATTTCACCCCCTCAGAGAGCAGCCAGGAAAACCATTCTGACAACAGCAGCCACCCCACTCCTGCCAGCAGACCTGATGTCAGGGGGGAAGATGAGCAAAGTGAGGTCAAATTCACACTATTACATTTTCAGCTTTAATTTCTCCTTTCGACCATTTTCTCGTATTATCAATATACAGCTGCACTTCACGTAAAAGTCAAGATACATTGAATATAAAACTAACCAAAGTGGCATTTCCTTGAAGTGCCTTTAAATGAGTCACATCTACAGAATAAACTCTATGGCCCATGGGAGCCAAGTGCTGGCCAGACACGGGCTGCTGCAGCACTGCACTCATACAAAGGAAACATAAAGATCAGCCCGCTACAGGCAGTGTCCAGAGATATGGTCAAGGGAAGGAAATGGGCTAAACTTGCAAGTGAGGGAAGCAGAGAGTTGGGAAGGCATGTGAGCTTCAGAAATTCAGAGAGGCCTCTCCACAGGGAGCTCGGTGTAGGCGACATGTATGATATCAGCCAAAGTGAAAACCGAACCAAGACTCAGTTCTGTCAAGTGAGTCTCTCTGAAGCTGATCTTATCTCAGCTAGAAGTCTTCCTCTAACCAAAAACTTGGCACACTAATCAGCTAATCCACTAACATAGCATGAGAAAGACTGGGAGATTGTTATCCATGATGAGCACTATCTACCTCGGGCTACAGAGCTTCATTTAAGTTCATCTTCTCACAGCTTCGTGCCTGGTCTCTGCATCAGAATCACGGTCAGCTGCTCTGCCCTAGCATCTTTCTGCACTGCCGCGAGCAACCTGCAGCCTTCAGCTTGCTCTGAGTGGGGGTTAAGCCAAATGCTTCTGGAGGACCCCTCCAAGTGCAATGAAGCTGGTGTTCTGGAGCTACAAGGTGGCTGAACAGATGCTCTGTAAGAAGGTACACACCACCCTGTGATGCCAGCTTGCTCCCTACTCAAGGGGCAGTTTCCTTACGAGCCAAGGTAACTGCCAACGTAAAGCCAAAGGGGATTAGATCATTAATACAATTGAATAATTTAACCGATGCAATTAGATGTGTGACTAACGTATGATCTCTTCAGAACCTCCGCTGCTCCGGTATGATACCGTCTTCTCCATACAACCCCACAGCTGTGCTCTCACCCAGCATCAAGTGACTGCAGGACTGAATTGCACAACCCCCTTGCTCTGCCTCAAGCAACACGCTCAGATGCGTGCTGAAGCCACGTCCCGTGCTGCCAACCACAGCGCCGACAGGGAACCATCCTCAGACGGAGCACCAGGGCCTGCTCCTCAGCCAGAGAGCCTTCATCCCTTACGTGCCACTAACAACGCATGCAGGAAGCTGACTGCATCTCACCTTGGAACATCCAACCCAACCGTGCGGAGCTCCAGTTCAGCTAGAGATGAGTGTGCTGTGAACAGGGATGCCCTGGTACTGAGATGTCGTTCTCCTCCTGGGACTGGCAAGCTCTGGACGACGTCTCCCTGGATATCCTCCTCTGTCTTCCTTCAGCTGTGTTGAACGTTATTCCAGCAAGCTCCATGAACTAGCTTTCCTTCTTTGGACAGAACAATCAGAACTCAAAATCTGTTTCTCTGCGTACGTAGGAGTGCAGAGGATGCACCAGGTGAGCAGAATGGAAGCTGAGCTGCAAAGTCCCTCGGAGCTCCTACTCGCAGGGCGTGCTGGCTGCTTCTGGTCTACCTGAAAGCAAAAAGTGCAATTCTCCACTACACCGGAGATCAGAAAAACACAGCTGTATGTGGTTAGACAGGATTTAAGGTCTACAAGTGTATGTTAGAGAAATATGTGTTTCAGGGAATTTTCCTCTCTGCTGCCACAAAAGGTTATTGCTGACAGCTGTATATGAGAAATCAGAGTGCGTGTAGCAATCTTAAGGACACCACATGAAATTGCATTACAGCTGTGATGGCAAAAAAGCGACTGTTTCTTTGATGGGGGCTATTACACAGGACTTCAAGTCACATTTAAAAATACTGTCGGTCTTGGATGTTCCTATTGCTCGAGCTGGCAAAAATTGAACCAAACTGTAAGGAACAAAGATGACAACTGCAGTAATCATGAAAGTCTGTTGTCAGAGGGAAAGCTGCATGCTCTTGTAATGCCCATTCATGTGCCCCAAACCCTTAGTTCAGCTTCTACAGCAGGCAAAGAAAACAGGGTGTGTGATGGGCTGTGCTCTGCTTGCCTTTGGTAAGTCAGACTCTTGTGACTTGCTGACAGAAGTGAATGATATGGTCAGGAGGTAACGCTCCCTACCTCTAAACTGGGAACATCTTATTGCTAGGAAAACTTATTGCAATTAGAGAGAAAAGTGTGTGTTGTGGGTCAAGAGATGGACTGTACTCTGTTCCGTGTTTGTTTTCAGCTCACATACACAATGTTGAATAAGTCACTTGAACTTCAGGAGTCTCAGATCCCATTCTTTGCTCACTTCATTGAGCCCTCACTTAGGGCAAACACAGCACTTACTTGCCTTTGCCTGAAGGCACTACTGTAATAAAAAATAAACATTAATAACAATTAAGAGCACTTGGACAAGCAAGGTTAACTGTGGCCTGCTTCTGGCTGCCATAAATGTGAGCTTTGCAAATCTGTCCACAGAAACGGCAGTACTGTAAAGCTGTTATAACCACGACATGCATTCACTGAAGACACCCAGCCCAGGCAGCAGCATTGCTTTTCTGTACTCACAGCTGCTGGGCCCGCTCTGCAAGGTGATTTCTCCGCACGCGCTCTGTTTTGTTTGTTAAAAAACTGGCCAACACTATGGTGTAAAAGCTAATGGGAATGTCTCTGTCGACGTATCAGTTCATGGCAAACACAGAACTCTGAATTCATGCCAAATATAAAGTCAAATGTCTTAACGGAGAGATTCATAACCTGTGAATGGAAGTAAAAGCTAATGCCGTTTTGCCTTTTACTGGTGTCAGTGATCTGCGCTCTCTGTATGCAGATGGCAAAAACCTGATAAGCCTTTATTTGATTATTAGTAAATCTAGATTGCATATGGGCATCTTATTCGAAGAAGTATATAAAATTGTTGGTACTGTCTGCCCTTTTCTCCCCATAAACATTTGTCTGTTCACTCCCCATCTGCTGCTCTGTGTATACACATGCCCAGGCTAATGTTAGCTGAGGCTGCAATACAGCTATGTTAAATAATTTTATCTGATTTGTTGGATGATGGTATTTCTAATGGAAAACAACATGGTAATTTCAGAATGTTACTGATTAGATGAAAATGATATTGCATCAAAGTTACTTCCTTAATTTATTCTGAAAAAAACAAGAAGGATTTCTCTATTAAGATGCTTAATTAAAATCTATCTCTCTCCATACAAAATCTATACTTCAGGTCCTGCATGTCATGTCTGAAAAGAACAAAGGCTGATTAGCATCTTTTACACTCTGCTTTTCTTTATGTCACTTATACATTCATTACAGCAATTCTAGCCAGGTTTAGAAGGGCTGAGAGAAAGGACGCTATTGTATGGACTGGCTGAGCACAGGCAGAAGAACAAAAGAATGCAGCAGAGCTTTTTAGGCTCACGGAGAAAATGGGAGGAGTGGCTGGAGTCCAGATGGGACTGGGGGTGGGGTGCGGTGGGGAGATTTTAGGGCACTTGCTGCTTCCAGGGAGTCTGAGAAGAGCACTTTGCATAAATAACATCACAGGAACTCATGCGAAACTCAGACTGCTCCATCACTATCTCAGAGTTTCAGGATTCCCTCCCAAACTTTGAAATGAAATAGGAAAGAGGCAATCCGAGCATCAGTGGTATGGCACACGTGAACATGCACGTACACAGACACACATCTTTGCCAGCCTTAAAGATTCTACACGTGTACAGAGATGCACACAAGCACACACGCTCACACCCAGGCTGGCAAGAACAAGGGAAAAAATTAAACTCCAGCTTCTTCAATGAAGCAGTGGACTGCGTGTTGCTCTGTTGCAAAACAACCATTCCTGGCCTTTAGTGACTCTTTCCTTAACACATTACACACAGAGAACTCTCAGATCTCCAAATAGGAGAACTTTCCATCTGTCCTGTTCCTGAAAACTGAAGTTTGCATCAGTCCAAACATCCTCTTCGTCTGACGTGCATTTGCATCTGTCAGCTGCAAACCAAGATGTGGTTCAACATAGGAAACGCATAGAAAATCCTTAAAACATCATTTTATATCATATCCAAAATAAGAGGAGGAAGTCCTCGCAGTTCTGTATACTGTCAATGTCATCTAGGCCCATTTTAGCAGCCCAGCTATTCATACACACAGCCAACCTCCTGTTAGGAGATTTCCAAACGAGTGGTAATGAGCTGGGTATCCAAGTCTGGGTGCAACACAGCTTGTCCTTAGCCTCCATCAACACACTTGGTTAAGCAACAGCAGCAGACAACAGACTTCAATTCCCTTTTTAGATCAAACTGAAATACACATATGAGACGCTTCATTTAATGTGTTACCTCTAGTTCTTCCCACTTAGCGCCTGGGAGATGTGTGAAGAAGAGCTGGGCGGGTGGTGGAGCTCCTGCCAGGTCTTGGGCTGTGAGGGGCATGGAACACATCCCGTTCTGCTCCTCCACGCCATGGGCAGCAGTGCAGGGTATGCCCGAGAGCAGGCGGGTGGGAAGGGTCAGCGCAGAGCAGAGCAGCTGCAAAGCAGCAAGAGACATGGTTAGGGTGTGGGTAATTGCACGGATGAGAACAAAACAGACAACCAGAGGAACAGCAGAAGACATAAAGAAGTGGTTTTCTGAGGACCCCTCCCATGGAATGCCTTTGTGTAACTTGCCTTTGTATTTGTATTGTAATTACTATGCTTGATAAAATAACGTATTGACACATTCAGCCAGGGATTCCTTCGATAAGAATATTCCATGGCATTTCTGTCTCAGGCATGCAGGCCCTACAGGTGTAGAAATACAACACTGCTATTCAGCCCCTGACAACTGAGCTGTGGTCATTCACAAAAAGCCACACAGGTGCTGGCACTTCCCCAGCACCTCCCACTCTCTGGCAGTTAACCTCTTTGGGGAGGTTGTGTTACAGAGCTCACTCTCAGCTCAGATGTAAGCTGACTTCAGTGGGGGTCACAGTGATGCTAGCATAGCTACTGTAATCTGATGACCTATGCACTGGAATTTTGAAAGCTATGATGGACACAGCACAAGACAGATCAGTCCTAGTCTCTGAAAGTTTGATACCCTGACAAAAATAAGACTCTGACTGTAATACAGCATCAGCATGAAGATGGAACTCCTGTTCATGATCTCAGCAGTGCAGCCCCAGTACCAATTCACTCAGGGCGCAGAGCACAAGGAAGGAAGAAGCCATCAGAGAAGGCGAGGATGCAGTCGCTGCTGTTAGTATCACTTTGCCCTTTTTACTTCTCCAAGATCCTCACGAGGAGCCTGACTCCCAGAACTTGCACATGCCTAACTCGAAATCAGGAAAGTGGGGCCAACAGACACAGTGGAAAGACAGGCTGTTGAATATTTCTTCTCATCACTGAAGGATCCCTGCTGGTTGTAATCAAGATCCATAAACTTGCAGCTTGAGTCAGTGTGAACACTGAGATCCCAGCTTCATTTATTGCTGCTAAATTCAACCATATGTACACGTTGTATTTTGATTTGCAGCACAGACCCAAGGATTAGGTGAGATTCACTGCGTTAACTTTTCACCATCATGATGCGATGGTACAAAGCAGGAGCTCAACCCAAGAGACACAAAAATGAGGCTGGACAACACTCTGCACTGAACATGCTGTGAACAGTGACCCTGGGCTGGTCCCTGTGGAATAAGACAAATCCCTTAATAGATCTCTTTTTCTCTCGACTTGCATGATGAAACTTGCAGTTAGTGCTTCAGCAAAATATGATAGCGGTCAGAATCTTACTTTGATGAACACATACTCTAAAATGATGAAATTCTCACCGTAATGTGTAAATGTCACTTACTGTTCGGTTTTTGAAACAGCAAAGTGAAAACAAATGTCTTCTAACTTAAATGCAGCACCAAGTTTATCTGAATGCACAGTCGTTTGTAGACAATAAATTAGCTTACCTTACAGACAATAATTTAGTTTGGTAAGGGGACGGCTGATATTGCTGCACTATGTTTTCTGATGCAAATGCATGTGAAGATCAGAACACTGCATGCTGTCCATCAGAGCACTGCTCACTTGGTTGGTTTGTGGTTAGGAAAGTGACTGTTTCTCAGTGCGAACTAACTACATGCCAGCCATGAACTTGAAGTTAAACCAATTGTTAGCTAGCAGTAAAGAGACCACCTGTAAAAGATCTTAATGCAAATCTCCATTGTAAGTTCCTGGGTGGAAATGCATAAATGGATCGGCCCTGAAATCATCTCTGATCCGGGAACGAGCAAAGTTAATCACACACACACATGTCTAAATACAGGGCTGCAAATGACACATGCTTCCCAGCTGTAACCAGTGCAAATACCCAAATTTATACACGCAGTACGTGTATATTGTATCTTGTACAGCCAAGATTTCTTATATAGGGAAGAAGAATATGTAAAATCTAGCCTCTGCAGTAACAGTGTGCCGAAGAGATAGACCTCAGGGTATTTCTTCCCTCATCACAGAGGACAGGTGCCCCGCTGGGCGCAATCAGGACCCAACCTCCGGGCTGCAGGACGGCCGCGTTCCGCGGTGCTGATTTCAGGCCAACACACGTGTCACTCTGCCTATTGATTCATAGCTCTGGCTCATTTCTTACTTTCATTTACTTCGCATGAAGTACGAAGTAGTGAAGCGTTCACTTAAACGTAAGCCATTTCCATTCAATTTCAGTAAATATGGAGTGGATGGGTTAAATGTGCCAAGGCCAAAGAGTTGCACAACCAGGCATAGTTCTCAGCTTTCTATGCTCCTCACCCGACTCACGGGCACCATCAGAAACAAAGCTTGTCTGATAGAATTCTATACCATCCAGAAAACTTTTCTTCATTATAAACCATCGAGCTGAAACATTCCTGATGTTTTACAGTATTCTACATAACAGCACACAGTTCATTTTTGGGAAATTCAAGTTTCCTTCTTTATTTGCTACATACACATCGTGGTGGTAATTCCTCTTCCGTACACCCCTGATTTTCTTTTGCGATTTTGATGGTTCTATGTTATATGCGTATCAAAACGTCATTGAACGCCACGGCAGGAGTAACAAGATAGCTGTATGTACTTTGTGACATTAATACCGAATAGAATCTTGTTCGTAATATAATTGAGTATAACTTTACCTCTAAGCTATTACAAATGGTCTGGATATTTTCACTTCAATCTACACTGAAGATATCATAGTACTTGCTTACTTACATTATAAGTCAGTACCACCTGTGGTGTCTAGGCCAGAAAGCATCCACCTGTATAAAGAAAATTCCCCATAAAACAGCAGACATTTTTTAGTTGAAACGCTGCTGCATTCGGGATGCTAACCTGTCAGCTTCCAAATGTGGGATTCCATCTGAAATCAGTGCCCACTTCTTGGCGTGGAAACATCAGACGTGTGTGTAGAACAAGAGGAAGAACAACATTTGCAGTGCGAGCAGCTCCCAGCGCGATACACAGCACGCACCTGCATGGCAAAGCACTGCCTGTTCTCAGGGCCAGGAGCTCCCAGCAGGCTGTGGCTGTGGCTCTGCCCTAGCCCATCTGCAGCCTCAGACCAACAGATCCATTGCCTTCATTGTTCTTTTGGAGTAAGCTCTGCTCTTCAGAGGTACGCACTGAGCCTGGTGTCTCTTGCTAGCTTTGTGCAAAATCAGGTCTGAGTGCTCTGTGGTTTATTGGCTTATTTGGAAAACACTGAGCAACTGAAAAAAAAATAGCTAAAGATACTATTTTTTTTTTTATGGAGATGTACAAATTAATTCTGTCTTGCTTCTTGGCTGAAATGAAAACAAGGACTGCGGTTACGACGCAGAGTTTCTATGCCCTCATAAGTCTTTCTCCAAGTTCACATCATTTATATGAGTTTGTAGTCTGTGAAGTTGTGTTTAAAAACAAAGAAAGAAAAACCCACACCAAAACCCAGAATGTAGCCACCGCTGGGACCTCTTCAGCTAGCACAGCCCGGCTCTTCTCCTGGTCTCTGAGATCATAACTCTTACGCTTCTGATTCCCTTAGTCCTGAAACTATAAAACCCTTATTTCTATAAGGTCTTTTATTGTCATCCACATAGTCAATGGTGTCATTTTCATTCATATCATTCTGTAGGGAAGTTAGAGGAAATGAACCAGACGGAACAGAGCTATAAATAAGATGCAGCTACTCTGTTCCCAGTGCAGATTCAACAGCATTCTTGTAAAGCCACAAAAATACAGATTGGGAATTATGGGAAGTTTTCTTCTCACTCGACTTCGGAGATTGCATTCACGCGGTGGCCAGTCTTTATTATTGACTTCTGTGAATAAAAGGTGCATTTGCTTAAAACCAGCTCTATGAGTACAAACAACACAGCAGGCACACACTGCATGCGCACATTAGCTCGTGCTTATGAGAAAAATTCAAGAATCACAGAACTCTTAAATACAAAGGATTCCACTTTGAATTCTTCCTTAATGAAAAGAATCTTTAGGGTGAAGAGGAGAATTTCACAGCAAGTGGATTACCACTGGTTTCCTTAAGGGCTTGGCGTGCAATACGATGGATTTCTTGCTTCGAGCATGACCAGGGTGGGTAACACTGAGTACCTTTTTGTGTGAAATGCTGGGGGAAAAATAAAAAGAAGTGCAGAAATCCAATGGCAATTTTGTTGTGCTGACAAAATGCTGCAAATACCGGCTTCATGTAAATCTTTAGGAACAAAACAGGACTACGGGTGCTCCTACGGATGCCTCACATGAGAGCAGGTTTCATCCACGCTCAGCTGGGTGCCACCCATCCTTTGCGCTGTGGTAACTGGAGGGACTTTTAAGTTACAAGGAATAGGTTGTGCAGAAATAAAGCATTAATGAAAAAGGGAATTTAATGACCTAGAGAGAAACCTGACAGTACGGCTAAAACCACACAGGAGTGACAACATCAACTCTGAGCATCTCACCTGTAATTAAAGTGCCGAGAAGCCCAGGTGTCACTGCTCATTAATATTCACCTGTAAAAACAGAAGGCAGAGAGGCAATCCTAGCATGCTAATGCTGGGTCCTCTCTGCACACATGGGTCATACTTTCCTGGTGGGCCAGGGGCACCTTGGGGCTCTGCCATGCTGGGCACGATGCAGCAGATGGCCGCAGGAAAGCCGAGGTAGCGGCACACTGGGGAAGTTTAGGGAGAACTTTCTGCTCTGTTTAATTTATGCTGGGCTACGAACTCAGTATCTAAGGATGAGTCTTTTGTCATATCATGCATCGCTGAGAGATACTCCAGAGATGAATGATATATAAAAAACAGAAAGCGCTGCTTGTTGCCCAAGGCATGTGCTAGTTTGTTGCTGGTTTATGTTTCACTCAGGATGGCTCCATTAGCTCCAACAACCTCAAAAATAAAGCAGTGAAGCGCAATGCTGGTACCTTTGGGACCATCACGATGTTCCAGAAAGGGGAAGCCTTCCTGAGATCCAAGTCTTACCTCCAGACACCAGCACAAACTGCTGCTCTGGGCTGATGAGCGAAGACATTCCTATTACCATGATTTGTGCAGAACAGGTTAGGAGAAGGGGATCTGAAGAATATGACTCTGCATATTCATCCACTTCTGATTACTGAATGAATGCTTATCTTAACATTCAAACTTCCTCAATTTTGGCAAAATGTGCAAGCAGTATGCAAAATGCGTGAAGAGGGAAGCCTGATGCAGAGTAGATAGGCAGGAGGGGCGGGAGTCTGAATTTTAGTATTTCTCCTGTTACCTCTTTTATGGGAACTATTAGCTGTAATTTAAGCCCCAAATGTTAAAAGTGGTATACAGATTTAAGGATTCTTTCATACCAATTAGAAATCATTTCTAGCCGCACTTCAATGAAAAGGCTTTTATCTTTTGTTGTAGTGGGAAATCACTTATCCACTGTAGCACTGGGCATCTGCATAGATTTATTTCTTCTTATCTTTAATGGCATTGGCAAATACAGAGTTAACACATTTCTGCAGCTGTTGGAATACCAGGCTTCTAAGAAAATCACAAGCTTAAGTATTCAGTTAAACCCAAGTTACAATTTAATTAACGTACCAGTGGAATATTCAAGGATGATGTCACTTCACTGCTCCCACTGCACTTGGAGGCAAATGGGAGGACCCCCTGACCTCACCCACGAGCAACCCAGGAGCAGCACCACTGCAATCCCTAACTTGCTGGACAATGCTGATGTATGAAAGGCCAATGCGTGCTATTACAATTTTGTTTCTGCTTTGTCTTTAAGCTTTATTTTCACTCCTTTCCTGCAGGTGAAACTGCGCTTAAATTGAGGGGAAAAAAAAAAAACCAACAAAACCAACCCCCATCACTGATTAAAAATAATTATTTCCTATCGAATTTTAACCGACCGTACAGGAATCACGAAGAGCAATGTGAAGTATTCACTGTCATGCTGGTTCCTTGGTGGTCTTTGTCAAACACCAAGGTTAACCTAAAGCGGAGAGTTAAAGGATGCATCTTTGTCCTGTGATGTCTCTGTGCTGTCCCCCCAAACAGGCCGGGCACGGCGCTCTGTGTGGGCTGTGACCTCCACGCTCTCTGCAGGCCACAAGATCACGACCTTAGGAAAATTGTTTCTCTTTCCTCTGTCACTGTGAATCATTTTCTTAGCTTAACGGAGAAGAGATTTGAAAGAGAGCGATCACCGTTTTTGGAAAAACAATTCAGCTATCAGATCATAACAGGAACAGCTATTTGCCTAGCCTTAGCTTGTATGTATATATTGTAAAGATCTTCTGCTCTAGCTGGCAAACTGAAGACAAGGGCTCAATAGTGGCGTGCTTCACCCGACATTTCTGTACAGCACCTCACACAGCAAGAGGCGACAGAGGAGAGCCAGTGGACTCTTTGGGTGCAGCACTAAGAAGACTGCTGCTAACATAGAAGGTGAAATCATTGGGAAAAGGTGTTTTTAGCAAGTAGGAAACCTGGGGCTTTTAGCACCTGCCCAGTGTCAGCCTCTCTCCTGGGGCCCTCCTGGCACTGAATCCTGCAACGGCCAAACTTTGTGGCTTGGGTCCCACTGCTTTCCCTCCTTCTCCTCCTCCAGCCAGGAGAAATCTGATAATAATAATAATAATAATAGACGCCTCACACCCCAAAGTTCTTTGAAAAAAAAACAAAAAAAAAAAAAAAAAAACCTTGGGACCCCCCATTAATGCTAATACAGCTATATTAACAGGGTTCTCCCAAAACCTTTGGCTATATTTTGAAAGGAAAAAAAACCTGTACCGTCAACTACTGTCTTTATTCTCATTAGCTTTTTTTTTTCTTTATTAGCTCTATACTCTTTTTTTTTTTCCAGCTCCACTTCAGTGACTACATATAATCACAGAAATTTATTTTACATTCATCCTTTATATTGTTCCCTGGCCATCCCTTTGGGCTGCCTCTGCTGTCTCCCTACATGCTGTTGCAGAATATATTACAGAAGCAATTCTGGCCAACTGCTCCCACAAGAGTGGGCTCTTGTCAATGCATTGCATTGATCCGACAGAACGAAGGAAGAGGACTCTGCTCACATCTCCCTCATGCCTGCTGCATGATGCCACCTCCAAGAAATTACTTTCAAATGCTTTATTTTGACCATAGTAACACAACTTTTTGCTTTTGTTGTTTTGTTTGCCCTCCAAAATTACAAAGGTTTCCTGCAAAACACAAAGTCTGAAAGAATCAAATCGATTAGAACCAGCTCACAGATGATCTGGTGAGGACTGCCTTAATTCAGCATGCATTCACTGTGCCATTACAGCTATCACAACGCACAGAGCAGCTCCAGCTCGCCCTCCCACACACCATGCACAAGGACATCAGAACCACAATACTTTTGCAAAACTTCAAGCCAGTTGAGCTCATCCACACCACTTAAATGTATGAGGACGACACCAGCTGAGTTTGGTTTGCTCACTGTTGCACACAGAACAACGGGTCTCTAATACTGATAATGCAGATGGGGCTTTAATACCACTAATTCCACCTGCAAGAGACTGAGAACCTTCCTCATATTCCTCAGAGTGCTGTAACAACAAACTGCATAAAAGGTAGGCTCCTATCAAAACCAGATTGTAAAATGTAAAGCAGATAGGTTAGAAACGTACAGCTTGTAGTTATATGTATTGCAGTAACTTACAATAGATATTGCAGAATACACAGGAATCATTGAAAACAATCAGGGGATATTATCCTCATATGGGAAATGATGTTGCATGGACGCTTCTTTGTCCCCCAAACTATTTTGAGCTGAGAATGTACTTAACAAGAAACATGGGAGGTAGCCTTGGAGTGCATTACAATATCATGATTGGGTGCAGAAACTTCATAGTTTTGTTTCTCATTTTCATTTAAAAATGCTCAGCATTTGTCTTCATCCTGACTTTACTTTCTCCATTCTTGCATGCCAAGTGATGACAAATCTCATCACTTCTGGGCCAACTGGATATTACAGCTGCACAGAAGACACGAGAGTACTTTCAGATGTATAGAAGCTGTCACACCTCCCTGCTGTCTCATCTCCGAGAAGAGCAGAGGCGAGCCTGCAGCACAGGGCTCGGGCAGGACATTGCCTCTGGCACATCCAGCAGTAACGCCAATGAAGGATGATTCTAGCAGGACAGGCTAGTCTGGCTCTTTTCAATATTATAAATAAATGGTGAAACTGCATTATGAGTTTTGCATTACTCTTAAAGAACTCTCTGCGAGAGGCCACTGAAACTGAGAAACGCTGCCGTCAAGATTTTACAGGAGGTTCTCAGTCTCAGGGGATTAGGATTTGGATAATGCACAAAAGAAGCCAGCAGGGATATCCTCTTGAACAAGAACAGGGCTGCAACATTCAGAATGCGATGCTACTTCAAGGATTGCCTGGGCTTTGCCGTGCTTTCTTGTCCCCTCTTCTGGCACTGGGAAGCAGAAGCTAGGAAGGCAGATCAGCCTTCAGGTGCCCACGAAAGGATTGTGGGGAGGAGACATAAATACTTGTCCTGGGACAACTCCTCAGAGCTCCATTTTTCTCTTCAATAACAACAAGGGAATTTTTTCTTATTGATTGCTTTTTGCAATTGAGCTTACCAAATAGAGCTTCCCTCAAATGATTCTTCCAGCTAACCTGATAGAAAACTAACCTTGTTATATTTATTGACAGAACATTGAAATAAATATTATAGGTCTAGAGGGAATGTTTCAGTCCATTGATTTTTTTTTTTTAAAGGAAAAAACAAATGCACCATATTCCCCTTAGCATATTATGCTGGGAATAATCTGAAAAAATGCTTACCCTGTTCAAAATACGTCTCAAAAATTTCTTCCAGTCTCAAAGAGCTCGCACCCTTTTGAATAAATCTGATCTTGAGCAAACAAGCAATTCGCAATTTTAATTATTTTGCAAAATTCTCCTTCTGTGATTTCAGGAAATGAGAAAGAAATCAGTTCACGCCTTTATCTATAGCAGTGAGAAGATGTGAAGTTTTGGTGAACCTCAATGGCAGGAGCATAAAAGCAGCAGAGAACGAGTTGGATGGTAAATCAGCCAAGAGAGTTTGGGGGACAAAGAGGAGAAGGACGCAAAGAAAAAGCACTGAGGGCTCTTGAAGAAAGGGGAAGAAACTTGGAAAATCTATGCAAAGAGCTCCAGGTCTGAAGAAAAATCCATGAAGCTCAGCAGAATTTTGCTTGGTTTTGATAAATATTGTACTTGGTATGAAAATGCCATTCAGAGACAATGCAACACTCAGATGCTTAGCGAGACTGTCTCTCTTCAGCAGCATGAACCAAAGAGCCACCACACAAGCAGCCAAATTGTCTCCTCTGCGAGATTTGTGGGCAGCACACTGAGATTTGGTCACATAAACTCCCAGGGCAGAGGATCTGACTTCCTAAAGACAAACATTTGAAATAATCTGAGATGATAAATGCAAATGTATCACAGTACAATGCCACAAAGCTCCCCCAAACACTGTCACTTTCATTATCCGTGCAGCCTGATGTTACCTATTTCACTCTAAGAACCAAAAAAGACACTAATCTTCTTAGAGGTTTAAAAACCTGAAACTAGACCTTGGAACAGACAATAACGGATAGCACAACTAAAGCCTGTCCCACACTGCAGAAATGCTACAAGCTGCATCTCGATTTTATTTACCTAGAGGGTCCTTCACAGAGTCAAAAGCATTGCTAACGTTGTGAGGAAGCTTTCTGTGATTAGAAGGCCAATGCCCTGCCCAAGCGCAGACAGAATAGCATTATACACATCCCACAGGACTGGGCACAAACCCTGTATGTGTGTGGCTCCAAGCTAAGGGTGCTGCTTCAGGTGGAGCTTGGAGCCTTCCAAGGTTACATCCAACATCTCGTAGGTGGGCATTATGTGCAACAGCTCTGCACACCAGTGGAAAAAGGAGACGTGCAAGGCCTTCTGGATAGCAGTTGTTCATTAAGAAACAAGCAGGATTCTTCTCAGCTCTTTTCACTGTTGGAGCTTTATTTAGGAGAGGCGGAAATGGAGAACAGCAGGGCTGCCTTTTCTAGAACGTTTTCCTGATCCTTAAAGATAGGACTGCAGTCCTTCCAATGGACAGAACTCATACTTTGGGCATCAACATTTTTGAGCACGTACAGACCACCAGTGCATGAGAGTATGAAGTAGCCTTTGTGAAAACAGGAATCCCTTGGTGCTTTTGCGTGACCTTTTAACATGCATTTCCTGGGCAATGTGATAACAAACTTCAAGCAAAGTACTACAACCAGCGTGTCCTTCAGACCTTGCACAGTGCCACCTCGTGGTAATCCAGACCCACATTCTAGAGCTACACCATCTCCAAACACTAAACATCCTCTTAAAATTTGAATACAAAAAGCCAACAATATTTCCTGGCATCATCTCCTGGAAACATCAATGAGCCAAAATAAATATGCAAGTTATACAAAACCTAGTGCTGCTTTCTCCTTTAAAGGAGCTGCTCTTGTTGCATCATAGTAGTTGGCTCAAAAGACCAACTCACAAATTTCTGGCTTTTCCGTACACAGTCAGCATCTGTTACACTGAGGGTCTGTGAATTCCTACAGCACCATTCACAGCAGACTCATTACTAGGGCTGTATGCTGGAAGGTAGACTACCACGTAAAATGCCATCTTGGTTAAAGCTAAACTAAAGCAAGGCAGTCAAATGACTATTCCAAACTCCCAGATGTATAGAAATGGAAATAGGAAACAACGGAGCTGACTGGTAACGGTTACACAAGCTCAAACCTATGTTAATGACACTGTTTGAGATCTTCTCACTGGAGTGAAGGCAAGATGTTTGTAAAGCTTGTAAGAAAAAAATAAAAGAGCAGAATACGAAGAGGTCTGTCCCAATACCAGGGCCAGCAGCCATAACAGTGAGATCAAGAAATACGTGCGAGTGCGCACACCAAGCCTAAAACAAACAACTGAACAACTAAAGCTACATATATTACATGTCTAACAGAGACTAACAGCACCCACTCAAGAAAGTCTGCACAAACCACAGAAGCATTGTGTCACTCAGATACTTCCTGGTATCCAGCAACCAGTGCAAGAATATTCTAAATCAGAAGCAGCATTCTTTTGCTCAGTAGCATCCCATGGCTTCTTCCTCCATGAGTTTGTCCAGTTTTCAAAACACATGGACACTGAATTGAGGTAAAGAGAAGAGAGGGCAGGTCCTCATCTAGTGTGGGTTGGCACAATCCCACTGACCCCACTGGAGATACACAGGTCTGCAGCTAGCAGTGAGCTGGAACACTGTGTTAAACAAAGACAGTTTGCACTTTATGTCTTAAAGAAAGACCAACAGCTGTACAACAATGTCCATTTTGGTACACATTTAGCCAAGTTTTGTTGTACTGTCTCACTCCTCTGTACGTCAAAGATAATTCACAAGAGTTGTTCAAATGATACAAAGATAATTATTACATCTTTTTTTAAACATATATATTTTGAAAATGTAGAATGTAGACAAGCCAAATATTTTTTGTAACACTTTCCTAACAGTAGCTTTGAGGTTGTGTGTATTTCTACTCGTGCATAGGCTGAATCGTACTGCTGTACATTTTGCTTTCTAGAACCCTGGGTAATTGGCAGCAGAAGGTAACCCTTTACAACAGAATGCCTTGTGCTGGGCCACCACAGCATGAGGCCACAGAGCTGATAACTCACCTAACCAGGGGCTGACAGACTACACTGAAAATTGAAAAAAAAAAAAAAAAAAAAAGAAGGAAAGAAAGAAAGAAAGAGGGGGAGGGTGACAGAGAGAGAGAAATACATTTTTAAAGATAACCTGGAGGCAAATATAATATTTATACTTATTTATCCTCACAGCACAATCATAAGCCCCAAAACATGTCTAATGAGGTGGAATTGCAAAATGGCCATGAGTCCTACTTACTTGGCTTCTCAGTGGTCTCTTAGCAGTCACATGGATCCATATTTTTCAACTATGTGACTGCTGCAGGCAAAACTCCTATAAGTAAGAGTGAGAGTCACAGCAAGTCCTTAACTCCCAGTGGTATTCATCCACAAAAATGCCAACCTAGGAAAAATGAGTAGACAGAAAAATAAAAGTTGCAGGGGCAATTAAACACAGCAGACTGTTGCACTTAATGCTTGGTTCGCCTTTGTGGTGCATCCTCTGCTCAAATGAACTTTCATTCCCAGCTTTCCAGTTTGAATGGCCTCAACTCTTCAAGCCTTCAGAAAATACCACAAATATGAAAGAAATGAAAACATGGCAGAAAGTTCCTCGGTCTGGTCACTGTTGTGTCCTCCACCTGTCAATTAGCAGATTCCAGGTTTATTTCAATCCCTCTTAGAAAGTATCTGAAATCTCTTAGGCGCTCTGGATTTTTCCCTTAATGTAACTGAACCTGTACATTAAATCAGTCCTGAGGTAACCAGGTTAACTATTACAGTTTCCAAAAGATGGTCCCAGATTCCTAACATGCTCAAAACATTTCCTTTTGTCTTCATGTCCTGGTACTCTTTTTTAGATGCAAACTATTCAATTGTTAGATGTTTGGTGTACAGCACTTCAGAACCAAAAAAAAAAAAAAAACGCTACAAAAAACCCGTACTGCCTATAGATAGCTTCATCCATGGCCCTACAGAATTGTAGGAGTCCAAGACAGTACATCACCACCTCAGGACTTGGACACTGAAGTATTTTGCTGTGGTTCTGAGGAGCTGGTGTTTCTCACAAGAGCAGAGCAAACTGCTGCTGCTCCAGAGCATTTCAAGGCACTCCCAGATGCGCCCAGTGACCTCAGTGCAGGCTCTGGGACTGGGGAAGCAGCTCTGTAGGGATTAGATTTTCCCTTTCTGAACACCTAAGAAATTCTAGAGTGACTTGCCTATTTTTAAATGAGTTTTCAGGCATGTTTTAGCTCTGCAGTTCAGGTACTGCACAGCTACCAGGGCATGATTTGGGTACATAAATACAATCCAAACTGAACTTTCAGTTGGGGAAGCATCATCAGAAAGAAATGGGAAAAATGTTCAGAATACGGCGTCGAAATAAATCACAACCTCCCAAAAAGTCCACTTCGCAGTCTGAAATTAGGAGCTTGAAGGAAAAATCCAAACCCCCCAGCTAGCAAAGTTCCTGACAGCTTTAGCTGTTACTGTTTGACTATCTTCAGAACTGACGATCAAGCCTCGTCCTGCCACGACACCTGCAGAGCCCCGGGCTGCAGCTCTGACAGACTGACGGACATGAGCGGCCCAGGCTCAGGCCCAGACCCCGATCCAGCCCCAGGCCCAGGCATAGCCCCAGGCCTAGGCATAGCCCCAGCCCCAGCCCCAGGCCCAGGCCCAGGCCCAGGCCCAGCCCCAGGGCAGTGCTCTCCACAGGGCCATGGGCACTGTGCACCAGGCTCCTCCCTGCCATTGCCCTCCTTGTTACAGCTCCATAGACATAAAAAAAAAAATGAAACTGATACCTACCAGGAGCTGTGGAATACAGTGCAAAGCTACTTTTGAAGCTATGAAATGAATGACGTTCATTTCAGCATTCACGTTGACTTGGGAGAGACAGCCTGAGATGACAGAAATGGGTCCCCAAGAAGCATCGTGTCATAGTACTGAGTGTTGGAAAGCTGCATTCTAATCTCCATTTACACTTAGCATGGCAATTAAGTTTTGTCATCAGTGAGCTTAATATCTTATAAACTCTCTCTGATACTGAAGATTTCTCCTTCCTATCCAATTTATGAGCGTTTGTTATGAGAGAGTAAGAATAAGCATTACCCTTTCTCTTTGGAAAATAAGAAATACGCTCTCCTATTTCAGCTTTATTTATAGACATTTATTTAACTAAACAGTAAGTGTAACAGAGAGCTTGCATTACTCTGATACAGAGCTGTTTGGTGCCGGTTTGAGTTCCTGTGAGGTACAAGTTGACCTCTTATTCACCAAACCAGCCTGAAAGCTCTGTTTAGTAATATTTGTAATTAACAAAATATTTAACTGTTTGGTGGGATATGATAAACACATTTTTTTCATTTATTTGCGATCTCCTGTAGAAAACAGAGTACTACAAGGCTGAAGCCAATAACCCACGTTAATCTTCTCGATTCATTCACTGTGTCTTTCACTTCTAAGACATAATTTCAAATCTAGCCCAGACCAAAGTGACAGGAAATCTTTGTGATCTGATTCACAGGAAAGGTCACCGTTAAAAGAATTTCCTAAGCTTTAGTCTGATTTGAACCACAGCAGCCTGTGATGTGGAACAAGTACCAGGGCCACAGCATCACACCCAGGAAAGCTCCTGCTGTCCTTGGTCTTCCCATGCAAAATCACACCGCTCCCTGGGATACAAACATCTCCTAACAAGGAAAGAACGTGCAGCTCCATGCAGACACCTGCTTGTTCCCAGGCCTCCTGACACCGGGCTCTTTGAGGGCTATGCGTGTTCGCCGGCTGCTGCCCAGGCACTCCAGAGGCCCTTGTGCACTCAGCTCATGACATTGCCACCTGTGCCTGGGGAGCTGACCTTTTCAAGCCATCGAGGCTGGCAGCTGTGACACAGGTTACACCTCCTCGGTGCAGAGCTGGTGACAGTCACTTGACCCTCCTTAGCAGCGAGCGAACGCATTGTCTGCAGACAGAGGGGAAAATGAAGTCTGCTTTACGGATTCCTCACCCCACACACACCGAGCCATTTATCTTCGCCTGTGTGCCCCATGTAGAGTCATATTTATGTACCTGTGGGGGCTGTAAGGAGCTTGTTTACTATTTGTTTTCATTTAATGATCTCTGTCATTCTCCCCTAGGAATACCCATATGCACTATGCAAATCATATTAAGCCCTTGGCAATAGTGAGAATGCCTTGAGCAGTAATATCTTGTACATTAGCTCTTTGAATGTAGGCAACTTGGTTACTGAACCAAGCCCTCCCCGTGCTCCCCCCAGCCAGCTCCAATTGCTGATGGAGTCATTCCCCCCAGCCCAGCCCTTCCCAGTGCCTGCTCCAGGCTCCGGGTTCCCAAAGTGTGGTCTGCGGTCCCATCTCTCCAGAAAGCCAGCTGCTTTGCATGCTGAGTGTTCACAGGAGGAGAAAAGCAAACTGATCACTTTTTCTAGCAATATCTTCATTTCAGGCAATGGCTTTGATTGGATGGTACAGATATGATCTGATCGCATATCAGAAGGAAAGTGGTAGAAGTAGAGGTCAGCAAATCATAATTAATCCCTATGGTAAAAGAGCATCCATATTGTGGAGAAAAGGCATCGGAATTGACAAGAATTCCTTTTCTTTAAATGCAGCACTGCAGAAACTTCAGGATTAGCTCTCTGACCCTGAGATCAGAAATACATGTTTCCTGGTAATGACTCCCCTGTAACCTTTGCCAGTCCACTTAACCTTTCTAGATCACATTTTCTTATCTGTGATACAGGGATAAAAATCTTGAGTCACCCTCGTAGAAATCTGGGAGGCCTAAATTGCAAACAAATACGTGATCATAGAATCACCACTTTTGTTGAGGGAAAAAAAATGATGTTTCTCATAACCCCTTGTCACAAGCTTTGCAGTCCCCAGAGTCTGAGTTAGACCTTGTCAGGTCTAACAAGTCAAACAGTGCTTTCAAATGCATTATTTTGAAAATATATATTTCATTTCAACTTATCCTTCATTATCCTTATCCCTGTCTCCTTTTAGCTCTCCCCACTGCTGCTTTGCTATTCTAGTCCACATGATCTGCACTTTGATTAATTAATTTATTCTGATTATTTAACTCCTTTTTCATTTTTCCATACTCTTCTTCCCCGATTTTTTTTTTTTTTGCTTATCTCCCTGTCAGTCTTTTCTTTGTATCTCTTTCTATTTCTGCCCTCAAGTAATTGTTTTTCTTTTCATCTCCGCTTCTTCCATTTATTATCTTCATATATGGAAAAATATACACTAATACCTCCGGGGAAAATAATCCACAATGCAGACACTCAGCGAGAGAGAGGAGATCCAAAGAAGCTGCAGAGCTGAAAGAGATCTAGCCAAGACAGCAAAGTGAAGATTAGATATGCTTCTGCAAGAAGATACGGCTACAGAAAAGGCTAATGAAATCTTGTCAACAGATGCAGAGGCATCACCTTGTGTTACAGACCAGATAGACTTAAATCCCACCTTATACGATTTCTTGTTAGTTCTTATGGAAGACTGCATTACTTTGTGTGTGGCGTGCTGCCTTAGCAATACACCTGTCTATCCAGGTAGGTATATGGACCAAGTCCCCAGCACTCACTATAAAGCTGACAAGGGGAGGCAAAGAGGGTTAGTAAAAAATTAGCTGCAAGGAAAACTGATGGAAAATGCAGAATAGAACTCTCAGCTCGGTCAGGAAGTGGTTAAAGAGCTCGCAAAAAAAGTGGCAAATATAGGACATATCTGATTATCAGGGAGGAGAAATGCATTTTCACACCATGAATAAGGAGATAAAAAAGAAAACAGGGTAACCTAGGTTAAATGTAATGAAAAACATGAGACTGTGGAACTGTGTCTTAGATAAGAGGGCTGTAAGATCCATCACTTGGATCTTTAGTGGCAAGATACAGAGATATAATTATTGTTGTCATTTTAAATTATCCCCAACCAGGTTCTGTACTGCGTGAAATCTTGCCTACCTGCACAAACAGTATAGAGAGGAACTGAGGTTTTCAGAGCCACGGAATGAGGGCAGACCAGGTTTGTTTTCTGCACGCTTCTGTTAGAAACAGCAATTTTTAGTTTAACATGCCCCCAAATATTAGAATCTCTCCCCAAAATGATCAAGTCAACAAGCACGCCACTGCAGTGAATTTCTCCCAGATTCACTCTCACCGACATCAATACAGAATGAAACCATGGAAGTTTCAGCACTATTTTCCATTCAGCCGCAATAATGTTGTGTGAGATGCATGTTCAAACTTGGAACATAATGAGCTTTGTCTGCTACATAGCCACGCTGCAAGTCAGTGTTAATAAAAATATACTATAAATAATTAACAATAATTTAAATATTCATATGTTGTTGGGGGCAAGGCCTTTTATCAGGCAGTTGAGGATACATTAGTGAGCCATAATACATTTTGCAAGGTTAACTTTATCCCAAAAATGCTACCCTAGTGCATAGTGCAATAAGGCACCGGAACGGCCATCAGACAGCTTGCAAATATGTAACTACAATATTCATACTTGATGAGATACCGTTTCATAAATGCTTGATGCACATGAGTAAGCTTTAAAAAAAAATATTGGAAGCATTAATTTCATTTGTCTAATGCTGATACCGTGCCTTTATACCTTTGTTTTATAAAGCGTTATTTCTTTTTTTATCCAGAGAGGCGATTTTTCTTCCGCGGCATTGGAAATGTCACCTTAAATTGTCACTTGAAGGTAGAATTGCTCCTGAGCCAAATGATACTGTATATAACTGCAAACATCGTCTCCCCCAGGTGAGTTTAGGAGCTATGGTTTCCTGTTTTGTAAGTGCTCAGATATGTGGCTTTGCCTCTGGAGCAGAACAGAAAGCCCGTGTTGAGTGTATGCTCTCCTATCCATATGCACATGTAACTTGGTATTAACATGATCCGTACCCACACAGTGATAAAAGGCAGCAAAAAGGTCTTTGTCTAAATATAGAAGCGATGCTGGAAAACCTCTACAACGCTCCCTCTGCACGTAGCTGTGCTGCGAGACTCCTCTCCCTGGGAAGGGATGCAGTCCCGCCAGCACGCTGCATTCAGCGGTGCTGTTAACCCCCTGCTACAGCATCATTAGAGGATGTTCCTAAGCACTTTGGGGAAAAAAAAAAAAACCACAAGGTGGTAATTGTTACATTTCAAGAAGTCCGAAATAAATATGGAAAGTCAGCGTTCCAATAACACCGATGGTTCATTTGCATTTCTCATCTCTAACACTGACTACTCAAGCTTTTCCTGTTAAATGAACGGTCTGCTGCTGTTCAGTTTGTGTTAAGCTTATTAACTAAAGTACACAGAACAGACTTCCTCAGAGGAAGGCGGCGTGGTTAGCTCCGCCTTGCGATACCACCAAAGTGCTGCTTTGGAATAGACCAAACAAAACACAACCACAGAAAAACAAATGCAGCTACCGATAGAAATCATCTCACATACCGAAAAAAATAAATTATTTCCTAATACGCGTGCAGAGACAGTGAGCAGCAATAACTGCAAGCAGGTTTCCAACACGGAAATTAATCTCGAATGCCAACTCTAATTGATTTGGCAGGAGAGGTCCGGCGCCGTTCGGCAGCACCGCTCTGGCCCTGACAGCCAGTGCTCGCACCCCAGTCCTGCCATTGAGGACTTGTAGCCAAATTTAAAAGTTTGAAGTTCTCGCTTCACCTCTGGAGGGATTTTACTCAAATCCTCACAGCACCTCCTGCTTGCTTGAACAGGAAGTCGGACACCTACCCTTAACATGAATGGCCGCCCAGCATCCAAGAGGAGCTACAATGTGATTTGAATTCATTTCTCTGGCAGACGCATTCAAAACAAAGGAGTCGAGCTGACCTTTCCAGAACAACTTGTATCAGGAATACAGATTCAGGAAGTCTTGGGTTTCCTTCCCCCTCACATTTTATCCCATGGTAAGACCCCAAGTGCTCTGACCCTCTGCACAGAACACAAAGCATTGTTTTCGCAGTTAATTTGCAAATGAGCAACGCTGACAAACAGCATACAAAGCATCCTTCAGGAACTGGGTCGTTTTTCCCCATTATCCTGGGAGTAAACCAACAGAAGATCTCATGCAGAGCAAGCAGAAGGAAGAGCTCAATGTGGACCAGATGCTCCACCATGCGTACCTGAGTCCATCCCGACAGCTTGGCACCGCTCCGCCAACCGCTGACCGGGGACATCAGCTCCTATCCAGGAACGCTGACAAATCCCTTTCCCTTTCCATTCTCACTCCTACGTTTCCATTGGTATTATTTGTTCTGAATTAATTCACAGCTAATCAACTACTTAACAAAGGAACAACACGCCAGACAGCAGCTTTTGCACTTGCTTCCTAATCCTCATATAGTAAGCGTGTATCCACTCCATGTTTGGAGAGAAAGGTCAGTCAATGGTTTGCACAGAAGAGAAAGAGACAGAAGATCTCGATCTCATTCCTGAGTTTGCTACACCACTGGGCAAAGCACTGCCTGACCCAAACAACACATCCATATAACAGGAATAATTAAACTACCATTGACAAAGTCAAGCAAGTAAAGTGTTTTCTGATCCCTGATTGCCCAGCACTATGAAAGAATAAAGCGTACTGCTGCAGAGAGGAAAATCATAGCCATATGGATACAAGCACAACATTTTTGCATTAAAAACAGAAGGAAAAAAAGGAGGAGTATGTTACTTCTCTTGCACGGCTGCGAGGTGCTAGTCACAAGGGCACAGCTACCCCTGACATGCCCTTGCCTTTCATTGAACTCTGAGATCTTACAAAATAAGTGAGCTCAAGAATTGCCTTTTCAGATCCAGGGTGTCAGAGTTCATCACCTGGACCCAGGGACACACTGTGAAGTCACCTTCTGGTCCTCAAAGCCTCTGCTCAGCCTGCCCTGCTGTAATTACCGGGCAGCCACTGCCTCCAGATAAATCTAATAGACTTTTTGGCGCTGTCAGATTAAAACTTACCTATCAACTCACTGCAGTGCTTTAGCTCTCCCTAAATCTGTGCTTGGGAGAGAATTTATGACCAGGAATTGCACTTTGCAAAATGATTAAAGTTACCAAACATCCATAAAAAGTTGCAGTAGTAGATATCATTTTTTTTGAACGTCTGCTTAATTTATGAGAGGTGGAAGGTTTATTGTCATTTAGAGTCCACAGTGATGCAGCAATTTAGCATTTTGCTGAAGCTGTACACAGCTGCTTTCTCACTTATGATTTTTACATGTTTTTAAATTGCCATGTTTTTAACTGGAGGCGGCTGCGTGCGGGGAAATGGGAACAGCCTCTCCTTGTTCCCTGCCCTGCATGCAAAGCAGGTCGTGTTGCTCCTCACAGGACTGTGGGCCATGCAGCAAGCATCAGCACTTACTCTAAAGCCCATGTCTTTCTCTCTCTCTCTCTCTCTCGCACTCTTCTGAGTACAATACAATTAATCAGGCATGTAAACGCCTCTGCTGCAGGTCTGGGGTTGGAGATCCTACATGCAAGGACACTGACCTGCCACATTAACACCAGTGGGAAGTGTTGTGTCAGCCTGCTCCTGCAGCGGAGCTTCTGTCTGGCAGACACAAGCCAGCAAGCTCTGCACCAAAAAGCAGGGTCCTCCAGCTCTGCATGGTGCTGAGCTCTGTGCTCCTAACACAAGACATCACCTACTGCTGCCCTGCATTGTGGTTCTCACCCACAATACAGACTGCTCAGGACAGGAGTCCTTCCACCATCACCAGTTTACAGTCAATTGCCCATTGTTTCAAATGAAATTGTCAGAGTGAAAGCTAGACATTGAAAATGTATGGACGTCTGTTATCTCTTGCTTTAGAACTTTTACTCCCACTGGCAAATTGAGCCAGTCAGAGCCTTGAGGTTGGACACAAGCCTTGATCAACACCCAGGCACCCCCAGCTGCTCTCTGTGCAGGCTGCAGCTTGCTAACAACTCAGGTTCTGACAAACATCTGTACCACGTGCTCATCAAAACTGTGCTGCTGAGATTTCCAAGGTCCGACCAGCGCAGCATGCACATCTCTGAGCTGAGAGCTGTGCAGTGGAGTGTGGGGATGCCTCACCTATCCGCCTACCCTGCTGTTATCAGTTATTCCCTTATCTTATGTTTTGTTCCTTTTTTTTTTCCATTTTCTTCATTTTATATTTTACAAAGCTAGCCTTCTGTTTATAACTGAAAACTAATTAAAGATATTTTGGTTTATCTTAGTAAGAAATCCAGTCTCTCCCCTTGAGCATTTTAGTTTTCCTGCTTAATTGAATTCTACATTGTGTTTATAATGTAATTTTAAGAATCACTAAAAACAAACTCGAAAAGCTCTTTTCATTAATTCTGAATTTCTTTTGCAAGAGGCAGCGTTTTATCTATGGAGAAGGCTGGAGTTCCTGTCAATTGTAATAAAATCCAAATGCTTCTTAATAACTGGAGTGAAGTCAAAAGGAACCACAACAATGAGGAATTAGAGATTAGCAGCTGTAATCATGGACTAATTGAAACAATAGCCTATTAACTGGTGTCTTGGCGGTCCTTGCAGATGCAGGAAGCAATACGTAACTGAAGTTGGCATTACTAAGCACAGGGACTCGTCCTTCATAATGAAACCCTTGCCTTGCCAGGAAGAGACCTCACACCTTCCCTTTCAGTGAGAATATGCAGAGTAATGACTTCCTCAGAGCGTATGGAAGTCTTAAATGCTAATCGCTGGCATTTAGTTAAGTTCCACAATTAGGAAAACATTTCATGCTGAAGAACTACAAACCCAGCTTAGCTCTGTACCATCAACAGTCAGAGATGCAAACTCTCGCTCTGTAAACAAATTATTTTGTTGTCTGAGTTTGTTTCCGAAGTAGGTAGATATCACATCATTACGACAGGGCATGTTTAAGTAACTCAATCAATATTAATGGAGTGAATATTAACATGTCAGCTTCAGCAAAGCAGCTGCGGGGAGCGTTTGGAAAGGTCACCTCTTCCGAGGATGCCCACCAGCAGCAATCCCCTCCAGTTTGGAGCGTGGACCTGTTTGCTGCACGGGGGGAGCTGCGGCTAGTATGGAAGGCTGGCTGCAATGCAGGGAGCCTTTGGGTCACCTCGCAGAGATGGAGCACTCCGAGCAAGCAGCCCTTCAGGTGCCTGCTGAAGGAACACGCACACCCATGCTCTTGCTCGTGGCAGCTGCCCGCAGCCAAGAGAGGCACTGCAGAACTCTGCCTAGATGCCGAAATGACACGTTATTTCCTGGGCAGCCTGTTGGTTAACACAGCTGGTGCTGGAGAAGAAAGGACCTGGCGGAGTTCAACCCTTCAAAAATAAACGCTCCTTGGGGAAAGGAAAGGAGGGAAAACGGTCATGATTTACCTCAACAACACCAGAAAGGGGCCTGGCAGCAGGGAAGCAGTCCCACGGAGCAGCAGTGCCGGAGCTGACAGGGCAGCGGCCTGAAATCTGTAGCGCCGAGCGGGATATGATGTAAATGTTGTCCATCATAAAAATCAATGGGTCTTTTGCTAAGTGGTCAATATTTATTTAGCTTTAGCATTGTTTAATTCAATGCATCAATTAAAGATAGTGTAATGTCTGATTTGGTCCCAAGCTGCTGTTTCTGTTTGTCGTTACCTCATCTGTTTGATATCACTCATGTCTTTAAGTCCCTGCTCTTTTGTCCCCTTGCATAACTCAAGGACAGGAGTAATTGACGTGAAACTTTTAAAAATTAATTTCACCGCATATGCCACTAACAGAGAGTGCAAGTCCTCAGAATCATTTATAACTTCATGGTGATTGGCCCTGACAAAACAATACCTTAAAAACTCACGAAAGTAAATTATGGTCCAGGCAAATGGCTGAGCCCGCGCTGGGCCCGGGGCTTGGAGCGTGGCCAGGCAAAAACAAAGTAATGCGCTTTTGATATTAATAACAGAGATGATATTGATCCGCAAGCCAGTGTCACTTCTGCGCTCAGGCAAGGAGATTGCTTCAGGCATTTAGACCACTGAAAGCCACTTTCCATATAGGCCATTTAATTCTGGGAGTCTTTAATTATATGAAATGGAAGCCAGTTAAAGGGCCAGATACCTATTTACTCATCTTAGATGTGGGCTGTGATTCAGGAAGCTGTCAAAAAGGTATATAACTCAATTCTTAGATTGCAAAATGCAGTCGTCTTTTCAAATGTTTATTTCATCTGCGTATTTCTTTGGCTCAGAGCCTGTTGGGAATTTGTAGGAACATGGACTCAAATTATAGGATGTTATTTTTCAAAAGACCTGAAGCTAATTTTCCTATTTTTTGTATGCAACAAAGGCAGCAACTCAGACAAGCCAACTTCTCTTACTGAAACGCAGGGAGCGGTGGAAAAGAGACCGTAGAGATCTACAGCTTGAAAATACTCTCCATCACATGTGAGACTGTGAATACCTGAAAATGCACTCGTTATCCCCAAACAAAAAAAAAAAAAAGATCAGATCTGCATAAATAAATTACTTGCTTTAAATCTACTGGGAGAGGTTGCTCCCTAAGTTGTTTCCCCAGGGAAGGATACTGAGGAGGGCTGGGGACTGTTTGTATTCTTGCTGTGTCCTCCCCTTCTCAGAGGACAGATTTTCCTAAGGTAGGGGGAAGTGGAGCGCGTATGGGGCACAGAAAGGGGTAAGCAGTGCAACCTGTGATGGAAGGTATGCTGCAAAACCATATTTCTGTCTGGCTTCTGCCTACAGACACGATCCTCATCGAGGATCCCTCAAAATCAATCGTGTTCTCTCCTTCCCATCCAACTCTGAATCAGCATGAGGAAGGTAAAGGAGATCATGTGCTTGGTGCCAAAAGTGGAGCCAAGCTGCCATGATGCTAAACAATCCGTCTGCTACTGTATAACATATAAAGATTCTGTCTAGCTATGAAAAACAAGTTGTTGGCTGGATGGATTGAGCTGAGCCCTAAATGCAGCTGTGGCATTTTAACAACCCTGTGCACCGGAATACGTAATACAGTATGAAATACATTCTTCACCATTCTTGTGTTTCTTGATGGCAATGTTTATGCCAGAGGATTTCAATACACAGGGCACCTTATCCTCTTCATTTCAGAGTCAGATTCTGAGTAATCATGAATTACAAAGCAGCTTAAAAGAGTGGGAGGAAAAGAAATCTAAAAAGCACGAGGCTCAGAGGTGCCTCAGCAGCAGAATGCTAGAGCAGATACAAACTGCATTCAAGAGGTGACAAGGTGAGCTCTTAAAACTTGGCAGTCCCCTCTGACACTGAGAAAAGCAGTTAATGAAGATTTACATTGCTACCAGCTTTCGGTGGATGATGATACTTCAATTTAACAAAAAGAGAAAGTGCAAAATGAAACAACCCTACCACCATTACGCCACTTTGTATATCAGTAGTATGATGTTGCCCCGATCACCTCCTGCCAAAAGGCCCAAGTAGACCTTGGGAAGATCAGCAAAGTGACTGTGATGTCAGAGAATCAAATCACAGAATGGTTTGAGTTGGAAGGGACCATTAAAAGTCATCTAGTCCAACTCCCTTGCAATGAACAGGGACACCCACAGCTACTTCAAGCAGTGTGGAACAACTCCCTTCAGCATGAGATGAACTGGATTAACTGGATCACTATGGGGGAAAATGAGCATTATGCTGACATACTATCCAGGTGTCTTCACTCTCCCCCCTCGCTGAACCTCCCAGAAATGGTCAGGGAGATCATTTGGGGAAAAGGAATATCCTTTTCTCTACTGCAGCATTTAATTGCTTTACAAAACTCACTGCCACGTGCTGTCATGGAGGCAATAATTATAATTAGCTACTAAGAAGGGATTAGACAAACTCACACTAACTTCCACATACTACTAGATTCTAGGGAATCCCCTAAACAAGAGTGCATCACAGAGGAAAAAAAAACCATGTTATAATTAAAATCATACAATCGTCTGGGCTGGAAAGGGTATACAGATGTTACCTCATCCTGCTCAAAACAGAGTTGATTTTGAGTCAGACTGCTTTGCACAGGGCTCAGCACAGGACAGCCTGACCCGGCCGCGCTCCCCCCAGCAGCTGCATCCAGTGCCCAGCCTTAGGAACAGCGTGGGCAGACCCTGCCCACTGCAGGTCTGTGTGGCAGAACATGGCCCCACTGCATCCCAGCACCCTGCTAATTAATAGCAGGAATGCGAGGCAGTATCTCATAATCTAATACTGCAAATTGCGTGCTTTGAGGACAAGAAGATGAATCTTTGCTTAGTAATAATTTCAGGGCACCACCTGAATGGCCTGCCCATCCTTGTTCCAAAGACTTTTGTATTTCTCAGTGGCACTTTGTCATCCCCAGCTGTTGGGGTGAGCCCAAGCAGGAAGCCTGCAACTCCTCAGCCGGTGTGGGGTCAACTCAGGCCTATCGATGGGGAAAATGATGGGGAAAAATGAACTGGTGCATTACAAGACTTCAGATTCTAAATGCTGTCATGTGCTAGTGGGATTCTTTTGCCATTCTACTCACATTTGGACATGGGATCTCCCAGAAATGACATCGGTTTATTGGTAGATTCAGGTATTGAAGAGGTTGCAAGAAAGAGAGTCTGCTGCATCACCTGAAAGGTCCCAATGCTGCATTTCTCAAATAGATGGTTACAAAACGAGCAAAACACCAAAAGGCAACATGTGTCTGAAAACGAGAACAAAAACACTGCACCTCAAATGCTACCAGCCCAACATCCACAAATATCTGCAGTCAACATCCACTCAATTTAATAAGACTAACTGGGAGGAGGAGAGGTAGATGGGGTTTGGTGCTATGTCAGCACACATTTCCCCTCTGTAATCCATCATGTTTCTCTTTTAATTTCTGTAAATAAACAAGACTGGGCCTCTGCCTACTTTGGGTGAGGTATCTGTGTGCCCTCTCACATTCTCTTCTGGTTTTGGACTGGAAACCTCCAAAATGAAAGAGTTAACTCACTTCCTGGATTAAATATTTACATAAAAATGTTCAGGAAGGTGTGTGTAAATTATAAATAATGTAAGGCAGGACTGGTCTCGGTTAGAGCTAAGAGACCCAAATTGTATCATCATAATACATTATTCACATATAATGCATCTATTCTCCTCCATTAGTGTTACTAGAAAAAGCCCCTGAGTGCTTAACTTGAATTTAGAGGAGTGTAATAAATGTGAGATAAACAAATAGCAGTGGGGATGCATCTGTAGTTAAACAAGTGTAAATTGGAGCTCAGCCTAATTCCTCCGAACTACACCTTGAACAAACATGGCGCTCCAGAAACAAGAGATCAGTTACACATTGCAAAAAGAAAAAAAGACACGTTAAACCCAAATTATCTGATATAGCTCCCTAAAAAAAAAAATAATAATAAATAAGAAACAAAAGGAGTTTCCATGGAGAAAAACATTCTGCTGAATATCCTCTGGTGGAGCTCTACTTAAATAACCTTCATGTTGTGACAGAAAATGACAAATGTAGAGAATGCGGTGCTAAAATCCCACTTGCTCCTCACGCCCAATGTTTTAAATTTTAAATAATTTAATAATAATTTAATAACAATAATTTAATGATTTAATTTTAAAATCAGGGACTGAAAAGGGCTGTCGCTCTTCCTTCTTAGTATAAAGTACAATGAGTGGGCTCGTCTGGAGGTATTTGCTCAGGGCTGTGTCTGCTCATGCCTACTTTATATCAATTTTCTTTGTAATTTACGCTCTGATTAAATCTTTTAATTCCAGTTTTAATTTTTTCTTGCTTAAGCCTTTAGATATTTCCTCCCTGTCATCAGCTCAGCCCCCTGGACAAGGGGCAGCGGGCAGAGATGTGTCCGTGGAGCAGACAGGTGGGGACTGAGGGCAGAGGCAGAGAGCTGCTGTGCTTCCATACAGCTCCAACACACGGAGCAGCGCTCGTGTCTCTGCAGATCCCTGCAATTCCTTACGTTCTTCTTGACGAGAGGTAAAATGCAGAATCGAAAAATAAATAAATAAATAAATCTGCAGTGTAGAATTGTATTAAAAAAATAGTTCAACAGAGCCAAACGTATTTTCAGCACTGAAAAAAGAACTGAATTCAAAAGCACACGTGTAAAAAGGTCGCATTTCCAACAGCCCCCACAAGTGACCAACACCCACTGCAGTGATGACCAAAGGCTCCTGGTCCAAACACGGCCACAGCCAAAACCAAAAACCAATACCTCCAAACTGGGGGAGCAGCCCCACCTTCCCCCCACCCAATGGAAACAGGCAGAGCAGATCCTGCTGGGGGGGGTCACGGCGGTGACATAAGCTCCCAGGCTCCTGCCAGCCCAGAAGAGCTGCCCTGCCTGCTGTCCCACGTTATCTTTTCAAGTAGAGAGCTTCTTTTCCCCGGGCCCAGAGACATATCATCAGCTGCTGATTGCTGAGAGCTTGAGAAGTGATTTATTAATTCCCCGCTCGCTCTCGGGCTGGGAAAAGGACTGCACTCAATAGCTGCCACCTGACTCCTTGGGCTGCTCCTGCCAGGTGTCTCCTGGTGCCTGGAGCCTCTCTACTGCTTTTTCACACGGGTTTATATTACTGCAATATACAGAGCTGTTTCAGTATTTCTTGGGGCAATTTTTTGCTTTTTTAACATTTTCCTGGAAGTGAAATGATTAACTGTCCCCTTTTCCCTCAACAACGCAAATATTTCTTCCTGCTTTGAGCTCTGACTTGTATCTACTCGGTAACAGTTCAGTTTCATAGAATCATAGAATGGCTTGGGTTGGAAGGGACCCCAAGCATCACCAAGTTCCAATACCCCTGCCACAGGCAGGGCCACCAACCTCCAGATCTGGTACTAGACCAGCTTGCTCAGGGCTCCATCCAACCTGGTCTTGAACACCTCCAGGGATGGGGCATCCACAGCCACTCTGGGCAGCCGGAACATTCCCATCCCCTTTCCTGAACTGCCCACAAGAAGACCACGGAGCCAACACTGGACACTGCTATCAGAGGGACATCATCCAAAGTGCCCTCCATTTCCATCCTGAGCTGCTTTCAACATCCCTTGCAGACCACATAGGTCTCTCTTTCCATTGGGGTTGGCCAGAAGGAAGAACAATGCTTCAGATGAACTAAGTGAGATTTTTCTCATGCTATGCCTAACGCTGTTGGTCTGACAGCAGGGCAGCTGCCTGGTGGCATGCTTCTTTGTTGCAAATGGTGCCCGAAACGCCCAACCTGAAACATGAATACACACAGTTCTGGTGAAAAACAAATGGTGTGTCACACAGCCTGAAAGTCACGGTGCTAGAGCAAAAATAGTGCTGCTTCAGGGCAGCTTCTTCATTTGCTGTAGGTCAAAGAGCTGGAAAAAAAATCACTTGTTGCAAGTGTGGCACAAAGAATGTGCATTCAGCAAATGGGATTGGGTAGCACCAACACCACCACTACGGATGTACGTTCTGGTGTCAGAGTGCCACTGAAGAATCTCAGGTTTCCCTTTCTACCGGCGATACCAGCTCTGCTTTCTCATCTGTGAGGCGAAAGAAACGTTTCCTGGGCCTGGAAAGTGTTTATAGATCTCCAGGGGAAAGTGCTGCTGTCAGCACACTGCACCTTCTTGGTGCTAATTACCAGCACACGTTGGAGGAATAGCAGCGCAGCGCACTCAGTCCAGCAGGTCCTCCAACACCACAGCGTGGTGCACAGATGGAAAGTTTGCATTCCGGCTCAGGTGCTTCTCAGCAGAGAAACCCCCCACAATCCTGCCTTGCACTGAGGGTCACACGGATGTATTGGGCAGCACAAAGATCTGGAGGATCTGTCACACCTCCTCCTATTCCAGATCCTTCCTCCAACATTCATGCACTGATCGAAAAGCATGCGTGGAATTAAAGCCTGTATGCACACCGATGTGAGTGCCGGGAGGGAGGCACCTCTGGAAACATTACCAAAATCTCCTTTTTTGAAATAGGCAGGTAACACATGAGGCAGTGCTTTCCTTACCAGCACGTTTCCTCAGCCAGCTTTATCGCTGCTGAATATGCAGCTCTGTGCTGTTCTCTTCAGGCTTCATATTGAGATGAAGATCTAAGAATTTCACGAACAACTGGCATCACAAACAACCAGCTTGGATAACGGCAGATGTAAGGATGACTACAGCAACACCCCAGTTCCACTATCTCACTAAAATCAGCTAAATTATACCACAAAGTTAATTACACGAAGCAAATTCATCAAGTTATGTAAAACAAAAAGGAGAGGGAGAACGAGGTGGAGCTGAGGATCTCCTATTTTAGAAGAGCTGCTGATGGAAAATAGCAGGTCAATCACATTTAAGTGTTCAGATTTATTTATATTCTTTAACTTACAATACCAAGCCTTAGCAAATACTCTTTTTTGGCCGCTTTCCATAAACAATTCACTAGAAATAGAACAGTTCTAAGCCTGAATGCTCCCCTACGATGTTTGCATCCCCGTCTCCCAGTGGGGCAGCACACGTTATTCAGACCCCGAACGCTGACTAAAAACAAACAGCAAAATGACTGACCTGTTTTCCTGGCTCTCAAAAAGTGCTATGTAAAGAACAGCCCGAAGTGTGAAAAATGACACGACTTCCCCAATTACCGCATTGCAAGCAGATGACGGTCTTAACTAACGGCAGCAAGGAAAACATTTCTTTTTTTTTCCTCCAATATTTCTAGAGGAATAATATTATTTATAGGTATACCCGTGTACTTATTTAATGTGATAGTGTCCCTTTAAGTAAACTTGTCACAGAAGATTTATTTTTTTCCTCATTGTCTGTGAGAGCAGTGCAAGAGCACAGAAGGTCCCCTGGCCAGGACACAGCCCCAGAGGCTCTGGCTAACAAAGCAGCTGACGGGGAGAGACTGGGTGACACAATGGATGAAGTGTTCCCAAGATCCTGCTGTTACAGATAGAGGAAATGTAAAAACAACCAATATTTGATTCAAAGGAATTACAAATAACGTTAGCATCAAAAATATTAAAATTGCAGCGTCGGAGAACTGGGAAAGGTTGTGGATATCAACTATTTAATTATTTCCAAATACTTTATCATATATCTAGATGTAATAACTCAATTTTATGCCACTTTCATGGAAATCTATTTCATTCTTTTCTTACGTTTTTTTAGCTTTTCCATCATTCTGTTCCATTTAATGAATACACGGATTTTGAATATTAGGTGAATAGTCCTTGCAACTGAACACAAAAGGGAAATGATGCAGATAGCATTATGGTCCCGCTTCTTCTCCTTGCATTAGGTTGGAAATGATATGCAGTGGGGATTATGCTTTGTTTAAAGCTGAGCCTCTGCCTCTAAAAGAATACATTATACAAATCTTCTAATGTTGTTGAAATTCCCCAAAACTTGATTGTGTCAGACATAATGTGGCAATGAGGTTCTTATCCCTACCTTATGCCGAATAAATATCTAATATCAGAGAGTATAACCTTGGAAAAGTATACACCAGGGACCATCCCTCATGTCAATAATTCATCGTGCTGGTGGTGGGAAGGTGCATTCAGCTCGCCCCTAACATTACACGGAATACATTAATGCCCACACAGCTACAGCTCCCGGGAAGGCAGAGGGGGAAGGGGAGAGCGCAGGAAGGACGGACAGACAGACAGACAGATTCCCATCAGCCCCGTTTAAAGAAATTCCGAATTATTCAACGGAGCACTCTCTCTGCAAAATGCAAAACAAACAAGCCCCCTCCTTGGGCAGTCCATCACCAGGCTCATTTGCAGGACGCAGCGTGCACTGCGCACCTTGTTACACATGCACGCACTGCAGAGATTTGTTTTGCGTCCCCTAATTGCCACAGACGAAGCTTTGCTCCCTGGCTCAGTGCAGGAGGAATCGCTGCTGGGAACCTGGCACAACGCACTGACCCAGGGAGTCCCATATTAATTCCACTAACGTTGATCCTAAAATCAATACGATCGGGTTCTGTGGTGTTTCTATAGGCATAAATACAGCTGCCATGCAAATGAGCTCAAATAAATAATTTTCTGATAGCACATATTCGCCTTAAAGATGATTGTGGTTTTGATTAAGGACCCAAAATGAGAGTGAATTTTAATACAGCTTGGGGTCTTTCACGTTCCCATTTGCTCTTTAACTGTTTTAGCCTTAATGATTTAGGAACCAAAAGACTAACTAAGAAACCCAGCAGTCATTATCTCAAATAATGAGACTTTTTAATGCAAAATCAATGTTTGTTATAATGAAAATAGATTCCTCAGCTCCTACAGGGCGATACGTACCATTCTTTTTCGCCATTAAATGGAATGTGATTGCTTATTTTCACCAACGCGATGAGCATTTTTATTCAGAGCAAAAATAAAATGTCAGATTGTATTTACTGTTACTAAGCACACATATTTAACCAGAAGTGCCCACCGTATGACTGAAGCTGAAGAAATTGGGAATAATTTTCTGTGAACTTTCAGAAGCTTGGGGAAGAAATGCTGAATTTCCAGCAAATAATGAAAAAGCTCTGGGAAAGAATTGTCAGGTTGTGTTCCAGCTCCTGCTCAGATGGTTGGCCAAAGTCTCTGTTATGTCAGCCAAACCAAACTCAACTGCTAATGGCAAATATCTAAAGATTTAGTGAAGTAAAATAAAACGCTTCTTCCATAACGAGATATCAGAACTGTTACCAATGCTGTACGGTTTTTGTATGTCTTTATGGTGAGTTTTGATCTCCGAACATTAGGATAAACAGTGATTATAATAGTCCAGAGCTATTTGCTATTAAGAGCCTAGATATCTATAACAACGCATACAAATTCAGGGGTTAAATGCTTCCTTCTGAAACACTTTGTGTATCTCTGAATACTCCCATTTGGGCTGTTTATTCACGCAATACCTAAAGCGTGTGAAATCAGAACAAAAAGGTGACAGAATTTGCAGCGGAGCCACCAATATCCTTTAAAATATTGACTTGGGTTGTCTATAGGTATCAGATGAAGAACAAGTTCTCACTAGGGGAGACCCACAACTGGGGGCAGATCCACACGGGAACCTTCAGACACTGCTCAGCCATACATCTGGGCCTAACTATAATTAACTCTAATTGGTGTGAAGAGTACAAGTGATACCCTTCAGTAACAATAAAGAAAAGATCAGTAAAACAAATTGCAATCCACACAGAGGCACCTGGGCAAATAACTCAGGAGTTCCGTGAGCAAGAAATGCTGAATGGAAAATATTTTGTGCTCATTCGGTAAAATACAGCATTAATTTTATGACAGAAAATAACTTCGGTCACAGCTAAACTTCACAGGTCAAATCCGATGGTTTATTGTCAGGGGTGATAAAAAATATTGGCAAAATATATTCAAGGAGGAGTGTTACTTATATTTTGAGATACACAGACAGGAGAAAGGCCTAAATTCTTAGAGTAAATTGCTCATTATCTCTGAAGATTACACCTCTGAGATCTTACAGCAATGACCCTAATGCTCCTCCTTGGCAAGACATCCAAAACACCTCAGAGTGGGTATTTCTAAGATGAACAACAGTGAAGTTTCAGGATGGGACCACTTTCAGTGAAGGAGTTTCCCTCATACGATTCATCTTCAGTTTAGAGATCACACACTTCAGTAAGAAATGGGGAAGATCGAAAATTATAAGCAGGAGTCATACAGCGAGGCAGCTTTCAACAGAGCTTGGAATAAACATCATGTATATGAAAAACCGAGCACTGGCCTCTCTTGGAGCCTTGCCTGCCAGGGAACAGCTTTTCTCTTGAACTCCTTTCTCCCTTCTTCTTAGCATTTAGGAGTTTGAAAATCTGCAATGCATCTTTTTCCACACGCAGGTGCATTCACTCTCAGCTAAACTGAAGGCCCAATCAGCATACATAAACTCTGCCCCTGAGCAGTCTGTACTGGTTTATACGGAGATTAGGATTGCTTTGAATTACACATGCAATCAGGACATTTCATACAGCAAATTGTGGTCATTTTGACAACTATACAGCAAGCTTAATTTCAGGCCCAAGTATATATGATATTCAGAGATAGAATGAGGTAATTTAACATTTTAAAAGGGAAGTATATGGTATGAATTAGTAGAAAAATCTTGACACTCGCAAACCTGTTCTAAAGATGTATTGTTCCTTCTTTTTCAGGAAAAAATATATCCATTTCTATTAAGAATAAATTAACCACTAAAGAAGAATTCAATTGATGGTCAATTCATACTGGGAACCTCTGTTAAACTTGAAAAAGAAGGGTGGGAAAGAGGGAGGGAGACAAGGAGGCATGCAGGTAGAAAGATGCATGCAGAAACACAGCGCTGCTGGCACACAGCCTGCAGAGCAGTGGCCCCATGGCTGCAAACTCAGAGGACATTGGCAGCTCCTCTAACAGCAAGAGCTTCAGAGTACGCACACAGTCTGCTCTGTGACATACAGAGAATGATGCATGCATGCATGCACAAACACACCTAGCTATGATGGAAGAAAGTTGCCTTCTTTTCTGAGGTGTGGGAATCCTAAGCATGGAGGAGATCTAACATGACGGGCTTGCTCCTGCTCTGTAAACCTGTGGTGATGAACAGAATACTGATCTAGATGTTGCTTGTGACTTTTACTCCCTAAACATCCGTAAAAACAAATAAAAATCTGACTTGCCTTTGAACCCTGATCTCTTTGATGCGACCTTTTTTCTCTGTCAACTCTGAAGTCAAACCTATGCTACTTTCTATGTATACTTTCATTGCTCTCTGCTTCTCCAAAATAAAATAATTCCTGCTCAGTGAGACTCCATATGGACGTGAAGTTAGTGCACATGTGTGCACTCCATCAGGTATCCTGAAGGCAAATGGCAAAAAGCTGTATATACAATCTGAATTCCTACAGTAAAAATTTCAGCTTTAACACCTTCCAAGGCTCAAAAGAATTTCTCACCATTTTTCTCCTACAATTAAGTGAAGATTTGTCATAATTCATGTCTATGCCAAACGAGTGTCATGCTTAGGCTTGTGAGTAAGAGCTGGGCTGCATGGACATAGCACGTCGTCATGTTCTCATACTTCACAAATCTGCATAGCCCCGCTTCAGCTCTCAGCTCATCTGCTCTACAGAAGCTCCTCTTGCTCAAAAGACACATTAGGTTGAAGTTAAGTTATGTGCTGTCAGCTGGTGCACTCTGGAGGAGTGTTTTCTGCCTTCAAACAGCTGGGAAACTTAACGAATTTTTGTTCAGTTCCATAAACATTGCAACAGTGAGAGATCAAATGCCAAGAAAAGAACATGCAAGATTCATTACTAGGACCTACCATGGCATTTAGCAAAGATAATACAGCTATCCACAACACAACTTTTGTATTGGAAGCATCAGTGTTTTTTTCCTCAATTTCTGGTAGAGTCTGCCATCCAGTATGCCATCTCTTTTCAATTCATGTTGGAAGGAACAAAAACTAAGCTAGTTTTATAACACTTGTGTTATTTGGAATTATGGAGTTTGTTCACACTTTGATTGATGGCAACACCATCATTTTAATCTAATTTATCACTCAACATTTTATACTCCTGCCAAAAAGGGTTAAAAGCCCTTTCTCTTTGAGACCATTCAGTACCTGACCTTTTACATGGCTGATTTTATTACTCTGGCAGAATTTTTAGATTTCTCTATTCTTTCAATTGTGCCATGATATTGACCAGAATCTTTTAATTTCTTCAAACTGTGTCTTCCCAATTATTTATTTAAAAGCTGTGTAGATAAGCTCTCCGTTCTCACCTAGACCAGAGATAAGAGAGAAAATGGCCTTTTTAGAGTGTCGCCGCTTTTTAAGGCAGATAGAAATAATAAGGTTGACAAAGGAAAAGGGAAAATTGAGCATTATGAGGGTAATAACTTAGAAAGTGTCAGATTCAGAATAATTGAATTCAATGACATTTAATGCTATGGAAAACAATAGCAGCAGCCCAGCCGCCCATCTGATTCATGTCTAGTTCATGTTTAACAAAACAAGGCTAAGGGTCACGCAGTCATGAGTCCCATAAATAACCTGTTAATGGGATTTCCAAACAAGCTGTCCTCAAAATGGTTTTTCGTCTCACAGAAAGAATATTAAAATGCAAATGGATTCGGGCTGTGTCCTCATAAACAACCATGTTCATTTAACCTCTGACCTCAGCGTTTAACTGTCCATTCCAGCAATTTGTATGGTATTAGCCACAGCACACCACTCCAAAGTGCTAACTTTGAGGAGAGAGCACTCAATGAATGGGTTACTGTCTGTGATGCTCAGTTAATCACGTCAAAATGATTTTATAGGCAGGAAACCATTCTTTTAAAACTTCCTTTTATTTGGTTGACGTGTTTGCTAAGGGAGGAAAAAGGCTCAGCAACAACAACATGACCACGAGGAGTGGGAGGAGAGGCTGTGCTCGTGCCAAGGCCTCAGCATTGCGGCCTGCAGTCCCGCAGCACACGGAGCCTGCAGCACTGCTGGGTCACAGCTCTAAGGAATGGGGCTTCTTTTAATGCATTGCTACAGAAAGCCCCCACAGCCTGTCACAAATAACACATGCATTTTTGTTCCAGTTCAGCCCCATCTCTCCTCACACTCAAGACGAGCTCTTCAAAAGGCCTACAGGCCCAGGCCCAGCGTAACCTTACAACGGCAGCAAGCAAAACATCTGGGAGTTGTTCCCAGTTAGAACTACAAGGAAAATGAAATACTCAAAGCATTCTAAAGTGTACATGTAGCATGGAGTCCGCGCTGAGCAGGCTAAAATAACAACAGTGCACATCATGCTGCTCTGGTAGACAAGACTCAAAGTAAATCATTGATTGAATTTAGTATTTATCCTATAATACATTATTTCATATTTTGTGAAAGTGTACTGCGAGGTGTCGGAAGGAAACGTTGTCAGAGATGCTCACAGCATTTAGCTTTCAGTTGACTCCTATTTCAAAAGCTGTTTTCCCACTGTGTATGTGCAGTCACCATGAAGTTCTGGAACTTTGTTCCAAAGTTGGTATCATAGATGAATAGAAATTAATTTGGGTGACAGATGCATTAAGCACCCAACTGTCCAAATCTTAGCAGAATTAGGTAAAGCAAAGAAGGACAAAGCGATCATCGGAGACACTGGCTGCATTTCATGTAATAGGGGGACCAAATGGACAACTTCAGCTGAGAAAGGAGACAACAAAGGAGAAAATACAATATTATCGTAAGTATAAGATCAGAATGACATGTCCAAAGTCAGCAGATATGGATTATTCGGTACAAGAGACATAAGTAAACACATTAAAATCCCCCAGTAGTTAGAGGATGTGCTGATTACTCAGGCACTTCTAACAGCCACTAAAACTAGTTCTTTATGTTTTTTAATCAAGCTGCCTCACTCCTTTCTGAATGATTCTTTCTATCCCACTTTTCTCTGCTTTTAGATCTGTTGTCCTTGACACGCTCATTTCCTCCTCTCCTCTTTCTCGGTTTGCCCCACTAACTCATTGCTAAGCCTTCGGAAAGTCCATGTATTCAGGAAATCTGACTCTGGCCATCAGAGTCTGCACAGAGCCCCCGGACCATGCAGTGACTTCATGAACACAGTGTGGGCCAGGATCCGTGCCCAGTTAGCCACAGCTCCAGATGAGAGAAGTCCATTCCTTTTAAGTTGTGTCTCAGCCCCCTAAAGTTAGAGCTGGAAACTTTTTTTTTCCTGTAACGAGCTGAAAGCAGAGTCATTAATGCTGCGATCGGTCTAATCCAGAGCATTTGTCGCTGCTAATTATTACGGACAAGCCTCTTTATTGAACCACATCCTCTTATCGACATTAGGATGCATGAGCCGAGGCTGTTGTTTTAAACGCACTCATTAACCACACAAATCAGCCCTGTTGACAGAGCGCTTTTGAATTAAGCTTCAGACTGTAGTCATTGGACAAGGAGCAATTTATAATGCCATTAGCAACACTTGCGAAGGTTACAGGCATCAAAAATTGTTCAGCCGTAATTATTCTTAATGGATACAAGGAATAAACTGACGCAGGACAGCTTTTTCATTAGCTTTCAATCAAGGCTGATGGCTTTGAGAAATGTACAGTAAGTGTGTTTTGGGGAGAAATAATGATGTTGCAGCACCTTTCATTGCAAAATGCTCTCAGTTTAGAACTTAACTTTTAATAACCTTAATTTGATATAATTAAAAAATCTGATTTGCTTTGAAGATCTTGCAATGAATGTTTTTGCTGCTGTTTAACCCTTTTTGAAGTACTCATCCTGAAGATGGCTAAAAAAATATCTTTATAGGTACTTTGAATTCTCATGGATAGCATTAGACCTGTGATTTCCTACACATCTACCAACCAGTACAGACATTTACAATTAACCTGGAGCAGAAGGAGGATTGAGGGAATTTTACAAAGTATACCCACACCAGAAAAAAATGGAAGACTGGGACTCAGGAGGGTAAGAAACTTTGCTTCAATCAAGAGATGCTACTGCACTATACTGTGATACAAAAAGAGAACCTTTGCGGTTATCATGTAACCACTTCTACTTATACCCTATATGCAAAATGTACTCATCGGGTCGCAAACAGGAATTCCCCACACACATACACTAAATCCACTAAAAATTTTCCTCAAGCCATAAATTTGCCTCTGCATCAATGCATGTGTGTAAATTGGGCCTTTTAAAATAAATCATTTGGAGAATCCACAGCTTGAGTCACCCAGCAAGATTCCATGGAAACCACGCTCCACAATCCAGAATGGGGCCCTGGGGGGAGCATTCTGATCAGATTGGTACGTGCTTAATTGCAGCCCATGCGATCACTCAGCACTACCCACTATTCTGCGCTAGATAAAAGCCAACTATTTGCGATGTGAATCCGAACATGTAACCGCTTATTTGGAAAGAGATGTCATGGAAGGATTTAGGCAGAATTATTTTTCAGCAATGTACTCCGGTGGTGATACCAAAAGGAGAGAGACAGTTTTCCAAAAAGCAGTGGTAGATAGCTGAATTCCTACCCAGTTGCTCAAACTTAGGGGAAAAAAAATGAAAAGCCAACTCAGTGTTTCAATAGATTTACATATCAAAGTGTTAAAAGTCAGGAAAACCAATATTCTATAGAAAAAGCCTATTTACTAATTTACCACTTGGCCTTCATAATGACTTCAACACATAACAGCCTTTCTGAAAATACTGGTTCAATTTTTTAGCAAATATATATTTCAGCTCAGGAGAACATGGCCTGCAGTCCTCTGTCCTAGCACTATGAGTGAGGAGCAGCTGCTTTTACATATTTTTTACCCCCAAATGTGGTAGAACTGACAGGTAAGCACACGGGTCAGCTGCCAGCTGAAGCCCTACAAATCAGTCCCTCCTTTGCCTTCTAAAATTTCTAATGTTTTGAAGCACAAATGACATGAAGGTATTTTTAAAAATGGGAAGGTCACTGAAGAAGTGTGAAGAAAGGGTTAGAAAAGAGTTCTCCCTGGTGCTCCAGTTGGTAACATTCAGCCCCTCCAGGCCATAGCGATGAGTAAAGCTGGGAGAGATGTCTCCGTTGGGAAGAACATAAATATCTTTCCAGCTCTTCTGGTGATTAAGGTGTCAGAGGTCGTGCTTCTCTCAAACAAATGAACTAAGAGGTGAGATTTTAGACATTAATAGTAAATTTGACCAACACTGCAAGAGAGCTCAGCAGAGGACCAGCAATGTCAAAAGCAGACAGAATGAGGCAATACTGGTTACTGTAGCATTAGCAGCATAACATTTGGTCACCAGGAAGCAAAGGGCTTGAGAACAGAGGTAGCAGATCTCAGAATTTAAGTCACAGTGGGTTCAGCAGAAGGACACGGTTCTGAGACTACACAAATCCCTTGACAAACTGATTTTAGGATGCAGTAAGTCTTGGAACCTCTTAGACAGCAGTCAGTACTTAAAGATATCCAAATTCCCTGGCAATACAGATAAAGAGCATTCCCATATGCAAGCAAAGAAGCTGTAGAGAAAGGGCATAATCTTGAAAGAATTCAAATGGCAAAGGCAGAGTATTGAACCCAATCTCATTACTCCTGCAAGGAAAGCCCTTGGAGCTGATCTTGGGAGAGAAGTTTCTCAGTGAGTGGAAGGAATATTTAATAGCTAATCCTGGTCTTGTAGACATTAAAAGCTTATTATGCAGTCTTGTGGTTCACATATTTGGCAATTGGCTTGCATGAGTTAGAACTACATCCCTTGTAAAAGGATGTAAAACCTTATTCAACAACTGTTCCTTGATGCGACTGCTCTCTGCATCTCTCAGTTCAGCACGGAATTACTGAAAGCTTTCCTTTGCTTTCCATTTCAAGAACCATACAGCCATACTTATCTTTGAGGTTATTTCCCATGGCCTTTCTTCCAACCCACATGAATTCACATCTCTCTGTAGGGCATCAAAACCCACTCGCTGACCCACCCAGCTCAAGACTTTACATTCTCACTGTCATATCAGAAGACCTAAGTTTTTCCATTTGATGTTAAAATAACATTCAGGACAGAAGGCATTCCCTACCTGTCTATTTCAGTGTCTCAGGACTTTAATGACAGATTACATCCGACACACATAGGTTTGCACTCTACTGTGTACCTGAAGTTCCACAGTGCAGGGAGAGATCCCTTCCTGAGCCAAGAAGGCACCACTGAACAGCCCCCTGCTACTGACAACAGATTTCATTAGTTATAATCACTATCGTCAATTCTATTATTGGCTCATATTCAAAATGTCTTTTAGTAAGCTCTTATGCCTACACAAGACTAGTAACTGTTTCCTTGTCATCATGCCAAACTAGCCAAGAATATTACCCACCCAGAACAGCTTTGTATGCTCAGGATAACTTCCCATTATTGAGCAACACAAGGTTTGCCTAGCGCTGATACAAAAATACTCATATGCCAGCAGCTCCCCTACTATCAGCACATGCACTGAAGAAGACCAACACAGCTGGCTATCCTATTACAAAACTGAAGGCCACGGAAGAGGAAAGAAATAGCTTCCACTTGCCCTCAGGGATATCGGAGGTCTAGGCTGCAGTCTTTAACACACCATCAGGACCTGAACTTTCTGAAGACACCCATGGGTCATCAGGTGGGAGTCTTCTCCAACCCATAGCCTCTGTGGCTGATTATCAGGCAGGAGGAATGTATTTTGCCTAGAAACTCATGGTGACTGTTCAATAAGATGTAGAAAGAGCACTGAGTAGAATGTACAGAATCAAGGACTACATCTATTAGCTTAAGTAGGTCCCTGCAAAATGTGCCCACACACAAACTCTGCATAATCAACTTTTTATTCCTCAACAGTACTTTCCAAAAACAAATCGAAACTTTTCAAATAGGCAAGTCTAGAGGATCCATCTATTTACCATCTTCCCTTCACACTAGCTAGGCCTGTTCTCTTTTACCTCTCCTCTTCTCCATCCCCTCTTCTGCATGCTAACTGAAAGACAAGCACTGAACATGTAGCAACAGGATTGCTGTGAATCGTTGCCCAGCTTAAGCTGATTTAGTAAGGATGATCTTGACCCTTGATGAAAGAGACAAACAGTGGGGTTTTTATGTAGGGAGCAAATTTTACCCTTATGCTGTGAGTTTTAAAGTACTACTTGTTTTAATAAAATAAATTTTGAAGCCCATTTACAATAACAACAGCATAGCGGATTCTAATGCTGCGCTCAGCTCCTAACAGCGGATGGGATAAAGGTCCTGCTCCTGTCTATTAGAAGAATTTAATGACCATTAAGAGGCAAGCAGAGATTTGTATCACTCAGTTGCTCAGTGTCGTTGTTCCAGTCTTCACAGTGGAGAAGCAACACATTTCTTTTAAGTAAAATATTGCTGGGAACTCATTGCTTCAGCAATTACCTCTGAAACACATTGTTTCCTCAAAGCCATTAACATGTCAGATCATGGCAGTGCTTGACATCCAAACACGCCTTGGAGGGCTGCAATTCAATTTAAGGATAACCTCCTCTGAACAGGACAACCTGCAAATTTTACAAAATCGAGGAGAAATTCTCAGGGTGCACTTTGATCATGCTGCTTCCTAAATTAAAAACAAAACTGTAAGTGTTAAACATCTTTAACCAGACATTAAACCCCAGCCATAATCCAGGAAGAGTCCCTTAATGAGTAATGACATATGTTGTGAAGGCAGTTATCTCCTAATGTTCAATACTGAAACAGTACGATGGAATGGCACGGTGTTCAAAAGGGATGTATCGCCACTAATGAGAGGATAATTTGAAGCTGCTCTTCTGAGAACCCCAGAGGAGACTTTCTAATGCTGCAGGATAGCAAAGGATGCAGTTCTCCATCTTACCGCACACTTTCAAGAGGAATGGGAAGTGACAACGTTTCTCTGAGTGGCAAAACGAAAGATGGGATGGAGACAGAAGATGGGCATTTGGAGGGGCCTTAGAAGGGCTGCAATCCTTTCGTCCCCAAGGCAGGACTTGGTGCAAATCAGTCATCTCTCTCTGCTCTTCTTTACACCCACGGACCACCAAAGGCCTGCGAGATAGCAGAGAGCACCAAAATCTTTAACCTCGCACTTCCAGACTGCTGCCCATTTGATGCAGCTTCAATGCTGCAAGCCCACATGTAAAGCAGAGGGAGCGGGTGTTCTTCTGAGCTTTGTCTTGCAGAATAAAATAAGCTGTTTGTGAAGACAAAGTAATTATGAAATAATAAGTAATTCTACGAGTTTAATAAGAAGCATGAGTATCTACCAGGAATTCTGTGTATGTGTGATAAGTTCGGTTCCGGCTCACGCATGGCTTACAAACTGCATAGGATGGGATTCGCCATGTACAAATTAGAGAGAAACAGAGACAATCTTATTGGGCAAGAATTGACAAAGAACAAGACGAGGGACCTGATCATTTTGCACACATTTCTTTATGAGGAAAGCTGTTAAAGTCCACGGAATCAATGAATCCCCACACATTCCATTACGAGAGCTTTTACAGAATTCCAATGATTTTTTTTCTCCTGATCAAAGAGCCTTGTGCTCTCTGACACAGCACCTCCTTAGGGACCAACTCCTTGCTCAGCAGGACAGTTTGGCACATAGAGAGATGTCAGTGGGCTCTCTGCTCTCACCAGCTGATTTGAAGCCAGCATAGCCAGGGGTGGTGCATGGCCAAGAACAAGGGACACTCGAGTGGAAGCCTGCCTGCAACTGTATCAGTACTCATGCAAAATTATCCATCCCTGGCTGGCACCTATTTTGCTTGTGTTGCTATTTTTAAAGTTTATCTTCAGATATATAAAGGGAAAGCTGCTGGACGGCAATCATAAAGGCTTCTTGCATTACCAGAAAAGCCCTGATTTGGTGACGGAAGAGTATTTCATAATCATTGATACAAAACACGTAACTCAGCCCTCCTCCCCTGACCCTTCCCCTCATGTAATGACATATGCAAATTAAGTGAATAACAATCAATTAGACACGTTGCCATATGCTGAAGCAGGCATTACTGGTTTCTACTTGCTCATCCCTGCTTCTAGACCAAGGAACCACTGCCAGAGACGGCAACAACTTGCCACTGCACTGCAGGAGTTACACCCAGCACTGGAGCCAGCAGAGCTTGGGTGAACCCACCTTGCATTGACTAAATTCCAATAGTTCCTTCTGGTCCACCCTTGGGCTCTGTAGCACCTTTCAGATGAAGACCCAGCCAGCCTAACAGCCTGTCCCCAGCAGGAGTTAAGAACTTACATCTCAGGCACAGCCTAAGAACAGGCAAAGTCCACAGTAATATTTTATTCTTTTCCACAGATTCTTTCCCACCTTCCAGTATTTTGCAACCTGAGGACTTTTTGAGGCAAGGTTGCATGTCCTGATGTAAGAACTTCTACAGCCACCTCCTCCTGTTAATTTTGTACGTGGTAAATAACAGCTTCATTTGATGGCCTCCAGACTGTACACTGAAAGAAACAGCACTCACTATTTTTTTTTTTTATTTAAGATTATCTGTGTCATTCTATCATGTCTTTGCCCATTTGTCTTTTCCAGGCTCTAAGTCTTAACTTACTCTGTCATTTCTCATGTAGAAACAGTGCCATGCCTTTATCTATTGCTGGTGTCATTTGCTGGTTTGTTTCCAGTTCTGTTATGTCCCTTTCAGACAGCAGAGCTGCACAGTATTTTCTGTGCAGGAGGCCTCAGACTTGCACACTGTCATAACAACACATTTCCACTTTGCTGCCTGTTCCTTTCCCATCAGTTTCTAGTATTTGGATTCCTTTTTTGGCTACTGTTGAGTGCCAGTTTGACATTTTCACAGATGTATCTATCATAGCTTCAACATCTTAACCCTCAGCAACAGCAAGCAGTTGGGAGCACAGCGTTTTATATGCGGCACTGAGACATTTTTAATTTTTTTCCCTCTTATGCGTCGCTTCACATTAATTTACACTGATCTGCATTTGCTGTTCAGTGCCTACTCAGTCTCATAAGGACTGTTTGTTTGCAATCTCTCGCGGTTATTTCACTTCTCTATACCATGGGTAACTTAGAAGGTGAAACAAATGGCTTCAGGAGTGGCTCAGAGGAATCTTGTAGCCAAAGACAGAACCTCTGCCACATTTCCCAGTTCTTTCAGTCAACTTTCCTGAGTTTGCTGGTCTACCTTAAACTCTACCCCCAAAAATGCCTCATCTAACATCAGAACAGAGATGAAAATGTCAATCTTCAGTGTCCTCAGTGTTCTAGATATTTCCTTAAACTTTGCACCAATGTGCGCTTTATCCCCAAAGAAAGGAAACAACTACACGACCAGCTGCAACAACAACCACTACCAGAAACCTCTGATGCAGAACTTAACAGCTCTCTATCAAATTCACTGATGTTTTTCATGTGCACATTCCAGACCATCGGACAGCACCATTCCACGTTCAAACAATGGCGTTTTGTAGGAGAGAAGAAAAATGTCTGTAGCCACGTGGCAGGGCAGTGGCAGCAGCTGGAAGAGAATCCAGACCAGCACATTCCTTCTCAGAGTTGCATCCCTCTATCCAGCATTTCTCTGAGATAACATGGGAAGGGTTGGAGGAGGAATAACTAGGACCAATTAAGAGCTGCAGTATCTAGCACCTGTGATGCTGATGTGAAATTCACAAAGTCCAAACTCGAATTGTTGACCTAGATGTCTCCACCTCTTGTTTTTGTTTGGTTTGGTTGTTGTTTTCTTTTTCTTTTGTTTCGTTCTGGTCGCCCGATTTCCCCGTTTTCTAAATGAGTGCCCTACTTTAAAGAGGGGAGAGAGAGAGCTCTTTTTTCACCGTGTGGTGCGCAGCGCTCACCCCCTCCCTAAGTGGAGTAACAGCGGGGGTCTTCAGCACTCACAGGGACAGAAAAAAGGACAAGAAAACCGTCTTTGTTCCAGACAGACAGTACAAGGTCACGTTACTATGGCAGCATGAACCATTTCCCCTCATTCTAGCTAGTAGTTCAACACTGCCCATAGTTTATTCCCTGGGAAGCCTAATCCAGAGTTCAGGTTTGTATATGTGGGGTTAGAGGTCAACAGCAATATGACAATGGCCTAGTCAAAAGAAAAGAAAGCTATGATATAGCAGAATCAAAGAGTCGGTTCACCAATCACTGGGGGCTGGCTGGGATGGAGGAGCTGGAATTCATCCTCTCGCTTCAGCCTAAGGTTCTTGATTCAACTATTTTGTTTTCAGCCTACGGAATGCCTGCACGGTGAACAATAGAGATGACACTGGAGCAAGCAGTGAAGGATGAGAAGGCAGAGCAGACAGAAACTGTGCAGCACCTGCCCAGCTCTGTACCATACTTTCTAACGAAATTACTATTGCGTCGGCAGGCATCTTGATCTAACGTGGGCATTTTCCCTATATCATCCCTTAGAACTATGAATTATTATTGGTATATTTTGGTGAGGTATAAACTCTTCACTCAGGGGCTGCCAGAAGAGAAGCCAGAGTTTCTGATTAAATGTGTATGTGAGCATTTGCCGATGTAGAGCTTCAACTCTGCAATAGAACTGAACAAACATAGATTCTCAAATATTTTTAGGGGAGCAGAAGGTAAAGCATGTGCGTGAGTTAAAACACTCATGTCACAAGTCTTAAAGGAAAATAAAGAATTATGATTGATTGTCTTTCATGCAGTGTGCCCAGGTACTCATCTTCCATGCCATTTACACATTCCTTTCCCATCTAATTCCTATTTTGTTTTAGAAATCATGAACTGTCTCATGTCCTATAGGGGAGTTTTCTGAAAAATGAGCCCATAATTAATGTTTTATTAGGCAAGTATCTAGAAAAGGAGAAAAATCCAGCTCCAGTTGTACCAGCTTCAAGAAGCTGGCTGTCCCACCCAGCAAAGGGCACAACTCCAGGTTCTGCCCCCCCAACTCAATTAAGCCATTCAGTATTAGTTAGTATTTTCTGAGCTAAACTACGTTCCAGGTCCTTTCAAGCCTCTCTGGCTTCTCTGTCCTGCATCCTCTGCAGGCTCACTGCTTATCTGCAGCAATTAAAAGCAAATCAACCATTCCAATTTTTTAAGTGCTGAGCCAGACACACCCAACACCAAACCTCTGAAGGCATCACGAAAAGCATTACAAAACAAAAACTTAACATCACCAGTACAGCGCTTTCCCAGAGGATCACTCCAGCAAGACTCATTGCCAGACCACTCACCTTCCCACCCAGGATGCCATCACCCCAACATCTGTGTTCCAGCACAGATTGTGGCTCTCAGGTGCCTAACCCACCTGTAAGAGCTGCACATCAGGTGTATTCAGTTTGCCAAGTTAGAATCAAGCAGGACTGACAGTGAGAAGTGCACAGACCTCAATATAACTTTAGTAGCAGTAAGGACCTTCTACAGTGAAATAGCTTTCTGGAGGTGTTCTCCTGTTCTCCGTGCCTTCCCCACCTGCGTGCTGCCCTGGTAAGTGACCAGGAGTCTGAGGGCTGTGTTTAATTTGCATAAATCAGAGCTGATTACGATTACATTCCTCATTAATACACTGAGTACTGATTAATAATCGGTAATACAGGGAATGTTCTGATGCGTTTGTGTGGTGTTGAATGCACAGCACATACCAGAAATGTTTACAAAAACAAAACCAAAGTGCTCTGTCTCAACACAAAGGACAAAAACACACATCAGGATGTGATCTTTGCTCCAAAAGGAAGAGAAAGAGCTGAGAGTCCTGGCAGCTCTTCCAGGGCATGCCTTCATTTTAGCAGCCCGGACCTTCAGTGCTAATTGCAGGGATGCGCTCACCAGGAGCACATGTTGAGCACAGGAGGAGCAAAGTGTTTTCCTCCCACCCTCACTGGACAGGAGCAGGAAACCTACTGACACTGCACGTCTCTCATTTCAATATGACAAAAGACATTATCTACCAGCATATTTCTTGCTTACGTAGATGTGAGTTATTTACATGGGAAATTGATTTATCTATCAAATAATTAGTAAACTTCAATAATTGCAAAATCCTCTTAGCAATCTGTTGGCATTTAATTAACATACAATAACTGTCTTATTAAATCTCCATTAAAAAACTACTGAAGGTAATTAAAACCCATATGTAGGATTCCACAGTTCCAGGGGAAACCTCATTACAGCTCAACAATAAAAGCCTGGAGCTGAGCATCTCTCTGATTTCTGTGGCACAAGTTGCTCTGGTTTAAGGTTAGGACAGCTCTGTGCACCTTATGTGAAAAATGGCATGAAGAACATGAGCAAAAAGCAACAAAATGCTCCAAGACTGATGGCTGGACCCAATGTGAACTATCATGGTTTTCTTACACGCTTGTTACAGAGACACTGGGAGAAGCAAGAAGTTCATGTGGGGGCTTGGTTCCTCTCAGCTCCCTTCACTCTTATTGAGGCTCATGGCACCTGAGTCTCCAAAACTTTTGTTTGTCATACTAATGAGTTTATTTGGAATTCGCAATGACTTGGTCAAAATTTGTCCCCTAAATCACTGAGACCTACATTGTTGCCTTCTGCTGGGCCCAAAACGTCTGCTTCTGTGCAATGAGGAGGACTCTAGAGGGATACAGGGAACTTCCAAGCACTACGGAGGACACATCATACACATGGAGTTTGCTTCCAACCCAACCAACAGCACTGACTGTTCATAAAATTAAAATGCAAATAAATATTCTGTCTTTCCCTCGTTCCACTGGAATTAAATTGCCAGCATTTTACCACTGCTGTTCCACCTGCAGCATGTGAGAAACTGTGAGCAAGTAGAAGATCTGTTACAACAGAAACCGAGCACGTAATGGGATATGCATTTGTGCATGTTGCTGCTCACTCCAAAGCAAGTCAAAGTCAGAATAAAGTCAGATCGCAGGAAACATCAGCAATCAGAATGGGGAAATCCACCTCCTTGTTGTTGACCTAGCCTCATAGTATTCAGGACTTCTCTTCTACATACAGTCATTTTCTGAACACCTAAGCATATGTATAAAAGTGAAATCAAATGACTGCCTCAGACTTGACAGAAGTGCTGAACTAAGAACCACGCGTTGTCCTCTGCTGAAGGGCATCACCTTCAGAACGTGAAGCTTTGTGAATATTGCTCTCTGCTATTGGCTATTCTACCCATTTAGAGTGGGATTAATAACAATCTCCAATGAATGTTGCTGCTTTACAACACCTCATGCAAGCTGTACAGACCCCAGAAATCAGTGGTCATTAAGCAGGAATACCACTTTATCCCTATCAAGGTACTAATGTGTATCTGAAAAGGATCTTGTTTTTGAAAATAGCCAAATAGATACTGAAAAGGAAAACAAACCTCTAATCAGACAGAAAACGCTGCTCTGAGAGCAGGGGCAATGCTCGCAGTAATTTAGCAACATTCAGGTTATAATGAGAGCCCGCGATGCATTATTTGAGACCTAACTTATTTTAGTCTGAGGTCCCTGAATAATTAACCTGCTTTGTTTCAGTTCATTTCAATATCCGTATCCCACTGCTTATGAAATCTGAGCGTGTGCCACACAGCAAACAGCCCCACCACATCCCAAGCGCATCGTAATGCCAGCGTACAGAGACTGACACAGAACAACGTGATTCTTAGGATTCCAGGATTTAGACACGTCATACTCAAAACAAAAATTAAATTGCTTTGTTAAAAAATAAAACTACTTTCGAGAGCGCGATGTTCATCCCAACTGCAAAAGAATACAATTTGGTGTTTTGATGCTGGCGTTACGTCCGATTTATTGCTTATAAAATCCCAAATGAAACAGGTTATTTTATAAAACGATCCCCATTTAGAAATTAAGTGGTTTAAAAATAATAAATTGGTGTGCAATGGCAAACTGCAGCTATATAAGGATTTGAACACATCTAATAATGCTGTAATTCACCGTCACTGATGACGTGAGGCTGAAAGTGTCCTCTGCTCTTGTAAGCAGCAGCTAAAGTAAAGGCTTATGTTCACCCACCAGCCTCCTGGTTGTGCCATGGAGGATACTGAACAGTTCAAGCATTTCTCTCAACGTTATGACCCTATTTTGTTTTGTTTTTGATTCTCTTATTCTTCTTCACGGTGGCATCTTTGCCATACCAACCTGCTTTACTATTAGGAAATGTCATTGCTGCTGGAAATTCATCTGTCATTTTACAAGTCTCTTTCAAAGGGAGAAATAACAGGTTGTCTCGGTGAGAGGAAATAGCACGGAAACAAAAATAGTGCGCTCTTTGCTCCCACAGGGACAAACCAAGTAATGTTTAACTCTGACACAATAAACAAAAGATCAAAAAGGATTAGAACTAATGGCTCTGTAAACAGTATACTCATCAGAGAGGGATCCTGCCAGAATCACGAGGAAATTGTACCCATTTTCGGCTGCCAATTTTGGAGGAACATCCTGATTTCTTAACTCTGTATTTATGGAACAGTGGATGACGGCTACAGCTCTGCTATCACCATCATCCTCATCTTTTTCTTACGTTGTTGCCAGGATTTTTCCTGAAGAATTATTAACAGTCTTCTGTGCAGAAGCGACAATGACAGGTTCCACAGAGGTCACTGTCAATGTCAGCCACATTTCTGAGAGCCAAAGTGTTTCCAGAAAAAGAGCCTGCCTTCCAAAAGGGACATTCGGGCACTCAAGCCACAGGGACCTCGGACAGGGAGGATCATAGAATCATAGAATGGCTTGGGTTGGAAGGGACCCCAAGCATCACCAAGTTCCAACCCCCCATTGCCACAGGCAGGGCCACCAACCTCCAGATCTGGAGCTAGACCAGGTTGCCCAGGGCCCCATCCAACCTGGTCTTGAACAGCTCCAGGGCTGGGGCATCCACAGCCTCTCTGGGTAGCCTGTGCCAGCACCTCACCACTCTCTCTGTGAAGAACTTCCCCCTGACATCCAGTCTAAACCTTCCCTTGGATGAAGCATTTCCCAATTTCTCCACAGCTGTGGGACAAGGCAGGGGCAGGAACACCTCAGCACAGCACTGCGGGTACACAGGAGTGGTTGGGAACCAAAGACAGACCTGCCATGTCCTCTCGGTCTATGTAACCTGTCTGGGTCAGCTAAAGGTGAGCAGCAGGGAGGGCAAGGCTGGAGTACTTTATCAAACACCTGCAGATATTCCAAGAGAAGTAGAACTGAAATTCTGCTTATTTGCAGATAAACTCTCAGCATCACATCTGTGAACATTATGCTCTCAGAAAATCTCTCAATCAAGTATTCTCCATGAAGCATGTTACTTCTCTGTTCCAAACTTGTGTGATTTCTGACATCAGCACCAATGCTACAAGGGCCACACATCCGAAATGGAAAACTCTGCAGTGCCGCTGTGCCCCAGGTGCACAGACAACGTGTTTCACTTTGCTCCCAGTGTGCTACAACAAGCCTAAGTTGGGAAGAGCCTTCATTTCCCTCTCCCCTGCAGTGCCAGGTGGGTAACAACGAGCACAGCCCACACCAAAGGGCAGCACGCCATCGTGTAAAGCCTTCCAGTGTCTTTCCATTCACCGCGTATGGACGCGAGGTCTTCTTGCAGCACTTGCAATATAATTAGAATTCAATACTAAGGGAAAAAAAAAAAATGTCCAGAAGAAAGGATGCAAAGATTACAATCTAAATACAATGTTGCTAGTTGAAAGAAATGAATGTAGAGTATTGAATGTTCAAAATTGTGTTGAATTAGATAAGCAAATCCCATGTAGACTTTGTTAATGATTCATAATCAGCTAATAAGCTCATCTCTAGTAGAATAATGATCCATGGACCTGTTAGCTCATTTATCACTATGTTTTACAACACCAGCAAAGAAACTAATTAAATCCCAGCATCATTACACAGAATTCCTTTTAATAGAGATACAATGATGCACTAGAGGCTACAGATTACACTGCAAATTGTACCAAGAGATTCCGGACAGCGAGTTTTAATTAACATGTTAGCGAGAAGCTGCTCACTTAAATAATAACTAACCAGGAAACATCTGCACACTCAAAAACATCGGAGGAAGAACAGAATAAGCTGAGCAGCGACACATGAGGTATTGCAGTTGTCGACGCCTTTGCTCCCTGCGTGCGTTCCCCAGCAGAGAGCAGAGCAGAGCCTTGGTTCACTATGCAGTGCTGGAGGTGCCAGCAGGATCCATGCAACAGAGGACAGAGAAAGGGTCGGTGCAGCACCAGCACCTCATTGTGCTCCTTGTGCTCACTGGGGGACAGAACATACACAGCTGCTCCCGGTGTGCAAGCAAGAGAAATGAGTTCTTTTTGTGTAAGTAAAGGCAGAACTCAGAGAATGAAGAAGTGGTGGAGTGACCAAGCAGCCCACCAATAGTGGGGTTCAGAAATAAGATGGCTCTACAGCAAGAAAACAACAGAAAGTGATCATTAGTTCTCCTTTCTCATTTGAACCTCCAAACCGGAGTAAGAAGCGTGTAGAACTTACGGAGTTTCTCTGAGGCAAGAAATGGTGTTTGCAAATATGTTTCAAATGCATATGTAGAGAAATGTGCAGCCCCAAGTCACAAGCAGATGTTACAGCTATCGGAAAAGTAATCTAGAAGGCACCAATCTGCAGCAAAACTCCCAGCTCACCCTGCCTTTGCCCCTCAGCTCCCTGAGTGCACTGCTCTGCTCTGGGCAGTGCTTCCCACCTGCACCAGCTGCACTTCTTTGACACTTCTATCCCTTCTACTTCACATGTTTACCCTCATCCTCAGATCCAGCCTCATCCTCAGATAAGGACAAAGAGTCCATCACTCCCATGCTTCTCTCCTTACGGAGCAAAGAGAGATTCTGGTGTGGCTCAACCTCCAGTCTCCCACCCTTCTGTCCACTGCTGTGGTTTGAACACTTTACGTGGTCTCCTTCCAGCACCACCCCCCAGATTCCTACCTTATCAGCCAATGTAATTATAGGCCACATGCAAAAATAAAGTACTTGTAGATAACTCAGCATAAATTCAACTATTTTGCTATAAAAGTGGTAATTCTGACTTCAAAATGGGAACGAATTCTTTTTAATTTAACGATAAACTATTCCTCATTGTCAGCGAAAGGAGAATGTTTGCATGGCTGCAAAACCCATGTGGATCTCATCTGCTGCGCAGATTATTCCAAGCACTGTACTTCAGAAAATTTTTGCCACACATGTAGTGAAATCCCTAAAAGAACAAAACTTAACTGTTAGGAAATAATCCCAGCTGGTTACCCCAAAAGAGATGCATCGCTTCTGTTGAGTGTGATCTACATCATTCGTTATCTTTTAGGACCCAGTAAAGATATGATGACAATATACCAGGAACCGAAGGAATAAAGAGTTTCTCCAGATTAAATCTAAATGCCTACTCAAATTAAATCAAATGCTTCCTTTCAATGAAAATAGAAATTAAAATTAAAAACAGTGGGAAATACAAACTTAGGCTTGGTCTCATGCTCTGCCACAAAACCCACAATAACAGGGATAGTAATGGTAACTTGCCCTATCTCAAATGTTATTTTCCATCCAAATGCAGTTTGATAAAAACTTCAGCGAATTTTAAAAAACAAAGATCACTCATTATTTAAACTCAGATTAATATCTAATTAAAATAAAGTGAATAAATAGGATAACCTCTCTGACGCTTATTAACACATATAAGCATCTGAATGGAAGAATATAAACTGCCAAGTCCAAAATATGGGCAGACTGGAACTGGAAATCAGTGCCTTACCACTTCTAAAAATCTACTGGTACACTTTCTTAATAAATAATCTTCAAAAGTAAACACATAGAATAGACTGAGTTGCTCTGATAGATCTCCTGTGTCTATAAACTCCTTAGGAGGGACACATTCCCTCTCCAGAACGGTTCCCAAACCACGAGTCCGTCCCGTGAATAAGATCAACACAAACATTGGGACTACCTTTTTTTTCCCCAAAGCTGTGGACATGAAAACTTTGTGTGAGATAAACACACAATGCAATCAGTGGGAAACACAGAGGAAAGAGGAAAAGGCTTGACTTGAGCTTGGTCCATTTTAAACATAGCCCCTCTCAAAGGATTTTTACAGGAATTCACTGCTGAAGATTGCAGCATCCATTGGAAGTGTCCATTAGAGCAACTGGTCACTCCGGCAAGATCCTCAGCTTCTCCTCATTGATTTCTCCGAGATTTTTATTGTCTGATGAAATGTAATTAAAGACTCCAATGGTGCCAATTAAATATTTGAAGGGACTGAAGTTGGTGCTCACATTATCACATGGCGAAATGCAGCGATGCTGTAAACATCCATTAGCCATTACAGTTCTCATTAGTCCCTGAAAACAACTCATTAGTGTACTCAGACATGACAGATAAGTGTAACAAATGAGATAAATCTATCAATATATTCATTGTTACAGAATCAGGGCTTCCACCATCACGTCTATACATCTATACGTACAATGGAGGTTGGGTTTGCTGTGGTCCATCACAGCTGTTCAATCAAGGCTAAATTTTAGAAAGAAAATTGATTTTCTGTAGCTTAAAATACTACCTTTTTACAAAGCTGTTCAAATGTTCAGCTATTTCAGAAATGGGATGCAGGTTCTCAGGTTCAGATCTTTCTATGTAATGCAAGTTCTGGTTCCCTATAGTCAGGAGATACACACACCAGTGTGACACAGCCACCCCAGCACACGAACCACGGTGATGCTGCACACTGCTGAGGATGCCCTGTTCCTGCCAAACTGAGATGCTGAGGCTTTGATCATCACTAATTATGTTTGGAGTACAGACAGACAGCTGCATGGATGCATCTCACCACTGACCAGCTATTTTTCACTCTTCCTTCTCCGGACCTGCAGCAGCTTTGGGACCACATCTGACAAGGGCTGTCATAAGCTCCTTTCTGTGTATCTGCTGCTCCTTAGCACCAAATCTGTACCCTTTCAGCATTCCCCTTTCCACACCCACCTCTCTAACCGGAGTGCAACAGCTTTGCACATCACTGCAGGAGAACTCTACAACGTCTACCGCAGAAGAGCAGTGCAACAGCAGAGCAGAATGCTTGTTGGCACGCGTATGGACGGAGATGGAAACAACAGTGCGAATGTTAATGCCACACTGTGAATCACCACGTTTCAGAGCCGTGTTATTGAAGGTGACTGCAGACCATTTCCACACCCGGCCCATACGGAGCCCCTCACCGTGCTGCCAGAGGTGCGGCCCGACTCAAAAGCAAAGGCGCAGCCATTCTAAACAATATTAACACCGTATATTCCAGCAGTAACAGAACAAAAAGCGTTCAAGGAATATTGTGACCTTACTGCCCCCTATTCTGAAGCATAGAAAATTACAGCTTTCCACAAAGCGCATATTCTGAGCAGCTCACAGAGGCAGGAAAGCCTTCCTCTGGCAGGCACTGACTGGAGATGGATTTCTGTTGGTTCCATGGGACCAACCTCTCCTACACGCTGCCTGCGTGCTCTGACGTGTGGCCACTGAACGCAGTAAGCACTGTGAGGAAACAGCCCATTTTTACCCAGAACTACTCTTTATAACTCTTAGAAAACCAGATTAAGGGAGACCTCATTGTGGTCTTCCAGTACTTGAAGAGAGCATATAAACAGGAGGGGGAACGACTGCTTACATGGGTTGATAGGGATAGAACAAGGGGGAATGTTTTTGAACTGAGACAGGGGAGATTTACATTCGATATTAGGAGGAAGTTTCTCACTCAGAGGGTGGTGACGCACTGGAACAGGTTGCCCAAGGAGGTTATGGATGCCTCATCCCTGGAGGCATTCAAGGCCAGGCTGGACGTGGCTCTGGGCAGCCTGGTCTAGTGGCTGATGACCCTGCACTCAGCAGGGGGGTTGAAACTCGATGATCATAAAGGTCCTTTTCAACCCAGGCCATTCTATGATTAACAGCATCCAAACGTGACCACTCAAACAAACCCGAGACACACAGGGCACGTCACCCAAACACTCTACTTGTCAGGTATTTGTCTCTTCCTGACGCACAGAATGTATTACTCAGTCACTCGCAAAGAAAACTCAGAAGTCCAAAGCTTCTACATTCCCCCACACTTGAACCCCTGCCCGTGAAACACATGCCAGCACCTCTGCTGGCCACGTTGGCCCTTCTTTCCCTCCACTACTCTGCTGCCCACCACCACCACTTTGTGTGACCTTAGGGGATGGATGCAAGCACACTGCAGCACAGCTACCAGCAGTTCGACTCAGAACACTCTGAACCATTTCTTTGAATGACCGAGTGCTCTATGTATCAGAACAGAGGGTGCTCAGCAAACTGTGCAGAAGAATCAACAGACAAGACCTCAAGGTCCAGTGTGTAACAGAGATGGACATTTGCACGCATCCACACACAGACAGTCTATTTCCATTGGTACCATTTCCCTGCAATAAGGATTGCTATCAGTAATCATTGCAGGTGGCCAAAACCCCCATGATATAACAGAGATAGTACATACAAAACAAGACTATGTCAACCATTTATTTTCCCTGCCTGCTTACTGCATTCTACCTGGGGACTGATTTGTTCATTCTGTTCCTTAATATGTGCAAGAGCAAACTCAAATTTCGCTGTTGTATATTCTCTATGTTCAACCCCAGATGTGAGCACAGAGCTACCAGAGAGGTCTCTTCATTTTAGTACAGAGATCCTTTTGGGTTCAAAGAAGAACTGAAGAATTTGAAGATTTAACTTTGGAATTAAATATGAACTGTTCATAACATTTAGGATTTTTTGTAAATACAGAGAAGTTCTTTTCACTCTCCTTTCATCATAAAGAATTGCCAAAAAAATTTAAGTACAATTCATACAAGAAACAATCCCAGAGCACAGCCCTAATTCACAATTAAGTGAATTAACACAAAGTAATAAGGTTGCTTGTAAGAACACCTAATTCAGGGGATGAGCAATTATGGATTACATTCCTCATTAGGTTGTAAATATTAAACCACATTTCCTCTAGAATTTTTCCTCATTTTCTCTCTTCCTACCCCCTTCCTCCTCATGCCAATATCCCCTCCCCTCTCTCAGTCTCATGGATTTTGCCTACATTCATTACATGTAAGAATTTCTGCGCCAGTTCTCCCATGAGCAAGAACTTCCCAAATAAAACAAAGCATGAACAAATGACCTTTATTGTCTCAAAACTTACGGGGCAAACCACACAGCCTCTTTGTTGGATTTTGAAGGGGATTCTGGCCGAAGAATGAAGCTTAGGTTTTGAGCAAAGGTAATTTCTGAAGGTGGAATCACAGCTTAAGAAACTCTCCAGAGAATTTTCTTGATGCAAAGCTAACAAGACTTTGTGATAATTTCTTAGAAACTGGCCTCATTCCAAGTTGGGTTTTAAACACAGATTATAAAGCAAACACCATCCCCCACAAGTATTAAGGAAGAAGAAAATAACAGAACGGGGGCTGCAGAAATGGTCTCTATTGTGGGACCAAAACCTGTCAATCAAGTGAGTTGACAGGCATCAAAGATTGACAGACAGGCCCTCTCTCTTGACTTCAGTTATCTGGGGGAATGGGAAAAGTGTCTGCAAGAACATGTTAAATTGCCAAAGTCATTACCAGTCACCAATTACCAAAGAAAAGATAACAAGGTGTATTTTAGAAAAATCGATGCAACAACATGCATTTCAATAAAGCGAGTTTTTCCGAACTTTAGAAAACAAAATGAACTATTTAGGGAATACATGATGGTTTTTTCGTGGAATCCCAAGCACTTTGCTATGCCAGCAGGCTTTGGAGATTCATCACTATTCTCTCTATATATTGTACAGGGGCCAGAGGTCAACTAACAAGTATTTCCCTTTGTCTCTTCTTAAGCTTAACTTAAAGAAGAACAGCAAGCTCTGTGCCCCAGCGGTTACACCGAGGCTCCACGCCAAGCCGGCCACAGCCCAAAAGCCATTTGGGTTGCCAAGTGCACTTCATCTAGGTGCAGGAACAAAGTATATTCTATGTAAATAAGGTACAAAAGAGAGACCAAAGGATGCTTACCACCAGGTTTGACTTTTCCCTTCACCCAGGCTGAAGAGGCCCCTTATGAATTGCGTCAAACCTACAGCAAGATCTCAAGATGTGTGCCTGGGCTGGGAATGCCACATTTCCCCCACGTCACTCTATTCACAACTTTTCTGTAGTCGTGACATGAGTCAACCAAAAAGAAAATTCTTCTGACAGAAGAGTTAAGAAGCCTCCAAGTCAGGCTGGGAGGGAGTGAAGGCTTTGCTGCATGGAAGGGGTGGCTCCTTGTTTCTGTCACTTGTCTTCTGCCAGCACAGCCATCAGCAAAGGAAGAGAACCCTTTTCAACATATATGTTCACTTATGCTGAATTAAAGCGTACTTGCATTCAGATTTACCAAGCTCTCATTATAGTAATCAAATATCATCACAAATATGTTGAACATAGAAAATTATTTTTTTCCTAGATTTCTGCGCACTTATTGTTTGTTGGATTATTCTGAGTGTTTTCCTTCTTCTAGCATAGCTGGTGTTATAAGCTTCACTTTCAGGAGGTGCCTACACTTTCAGTGGGAAGAAGTTGCCAGTGCTTCAGCCACGATCTGTAAGCGGGGTCTGCATGGCTGCACAGCCAGCACTGAGATTGAAGAGGATGGGGAATCACCACCTGAAGCTCTCCCTGCTGTGTCCAGCATCACAATGGTCTGATACCATCTTCTGTTCCTCTGTGATGGTCCCTGGAAGGAAGAATGGAACCTGCTTCTCCAGGCTTTACTTGCCCTCCTCTTGGATACCTTTCCAGCCTTGCAGTGGCTTCTTCTCATCTGACTTATGATCCCACAGGTACCCCTTTAACAGATCTTGCTGATTCTTCTCAGATCACAGCTCCCTCAAATTCTTTTGGACAGCAACAGGGAACTCAACACTTCACCTCAGGAGCCAACAGAGGACAGCAAATTTCATTGGCAGTTTCTGCTTCTCGTGGTTGCCTCCAGCCTGACATTGAGCCCAATGAGCCACATTCAGGATCCCATCCCATTAACTGAGATACAGAAAGCGGAGAGCCTTACTGTATCTCCTCACACCTGGAAATGGGGCACAGACCTGCCACTTCCTGTTAGTACACTGAACATCACTCTCCATATATGCGGGAAGTACAAGCACAATTCATGCTGCTTGAGTCTTGGCACACCTTGGAACCCTCAGATCGTTCACTCTTGCCATTAAAGGTAAAATTTGTGCCTTCAGGAAAGTAACAGCAACCTGCATTTTAACTAAAAATGTGGGTCATTCCTAATTTATACACCCAGTGTAAAGAAATATATTCATCCCCAATTATCAACAACATGAACAGGATCTGGCAATTATCTCTATATAAAAACTACCTAGTAGTAAGAGAAACTAAATGATTATTACAAAGTCAGACCAAGCTCCAAGAATAATTCACATTAAAGAGCTAATTATTACTTGTAATTCACCCATGAGAAGTAAGGCTGGCACAAGGGACACAGCACAGGACTGGCCTGCGTTTCCTAATGGCCACATCTTATTAATACGGCTGCGATGTCAAGCACACGGATTAGCAGTAAAGTGACGCTCTGAAAAAATAACAGTCTTTCTGGAATAATCAGATGTCAATGAAAACATAAACAGAATTGTGCTCCTTTTAAAAGATAAGCAGATCGGCAGAACACTGAAAGTAAATGCTTCGTATTTCCCCACCACCAGTGCTGCTCTCACTGCCCCCGAGGTCACTGTGCACTGTTATTGCACATCAGCCCCAGGGCTCACCCTCTGAGCAGCCCTGGAGGGCACTACTTGAGTTGCAGGAAACCAAACCAGAGGTTGCTCCCAACTTGCTGTAAGCAGCCAGGTTACAGGACCAGACTGCTGCAATGCACAGCTCAACCCCCAGCACCCACTGAACAGGTTGCTCAGAGAGGCTGAGGATGCCCCAGCCCTGGAGGTGTTCAAGACCTGGTTGGATGGAGCCCTGGGCAACCTGGTCTAGTACCAGATCTGGAGGTTGGTGGCCCTGCCTGTGGCAATGGGGGGTTGGAACTCAATGATCCTTGGGGTCCCTTCCAACCCAAGCCATTCTATGATTCTACTGCACAAATCCACACTCACTGGGCTCCACTGGTTCCAGCACACACATAGAGCAGAGCTCTTTGACAAAAGAGTTTTTTTGAGTGACATACCAAGCATGCACATAGACACGGTGCCTATAGTTCAGATGCAGGGCTGTTGTCTCTAATTTTGCACTGAGTTAATCAAATCAATTCTATTTTCCCCAGTTTACAGCAGGTTTGAGCCAGTCCAAGCAGATGTACTCTGTTTTGCAATGCTCCCAGCTCTGTGAGAAGCACTCAGCAGCAGATTTCAGGTGGTGGCACAACATCGCTACACTGCAACTCCTGACTCGGAAGATCTGAATTTACACTCTTGATCTTCTGCAGCCTCTGCAGCAGCAGCAGGCTGACATTTGATGTATGTAGCTCTGCCTTCCAGCAGAACCCTCACACCAGATAATGTGATCAAATCAAAACTACTTTCCATACAATTATAAAACATAACAGGCTACAGCAAAAAAATGTAAAACCTCCAAAGCAGCTCAAAGCTAATTAATTTCTATTACTAGTGAAAGAAGAACCACTTAACGTGTCTTTTCTTATTTAAATTGCCGTTGACGGCACCTGCTTTTTTTTTTTTTTTTCATTCTTGGGAAATCCTGCTACAATACTAGTTAAATTATGTAAGACTGTAGAATTTATGAAGATAAGGCAATTAGCATTACAAAAACAATTCCAGGTTACAATTTATGGCGGAAAGAAAAGAGTTACGATGCTCTGTTAAATCATTCGGTGATGCATTACATACTTAGTTAATCCTTCCAGTTGCGAAAATTTAGGGCTAAATGGTGTCATTGTGTTCAGCAATTAATTATTTTGTTTCATTTAGTGGATACTTCATCTATATTGTGAAGGCATAACTCGAGTTAACAAACTACTGATGCCCAAGTGCACGTGGCAGCCATGCAGCACCTGCAGAACCCAACAGGAGCAGGAGCCGTGGGCAGAGCCCCACACATGGCACCCAGCAGCTCAGTCTGAACATTGTTAAGATTGCTGCTGTATCACAGGGGCTGTGCAATGCTAAAGTCATGCTTAAAGGGCGAAATTAATATTCTGAAATGGTCACTGCGCTCTGAAGACTGCAACCTACAACGTGAGCTTGGTAATGCCTCTATGGCAGTGACTCAAGAAAAAGGTCCTGTGTAAAAAAAGCAAATGGGATGAAAGCAAACTGGATGTCATGATGTAAAACTGGAATAATTTCTTGACTTAATATTTAACATCTAGTTTGATTCGATTTTCTTTTAATCGCCTCTAAGCGATGTTATCTGGGAAGGACTGGTGCAGTGAAAAATGCTATGGAACAAACGTCCTCACCTGCACTGAGAAGTATCTCTGTTGTCCTGGAGCACGGGGCTGCTCTCTGACTAAGAGAACTGAACAGAATCCAAGATGTGCACAGCACGCTGAAGGACAACATTCTGTACAATGAAAACAATTCTATGATTATTTATCAACCTTTCAAAGAGGATCCATGGCAGCAATCCTCAGCTGGGGCTCTCTCCCTCTCCACCTCTTACTCTTCCCCCAAATTCAGTTCCAAGTCCACTTCAGAAATGAAAGAGTGCCTCTTCATTTCTTGGCGCTCATTAAATAATGTATGGGATTTGGCCTCAAGTCAGAGCAGCCTCAGCGCCGAACGTCAGCTACGTACGGACACCAACTGCACCAGGAGATTCGACAGCCTTGTTTTCAATCATTTCATGACTTCTTAATTTTTTATTTGTTAATAACGATGTTTCCGTAAATAGAACATTTTTAGATACAAGAGTGGCTCTACCTCCTCCAGTAACAAATATCACAATGTTAAGGCCTTTTAGGTACCAGCCAGCCTGCTCCATAATGGAATTATGGGATAACGTGGTGTTTAACAGAGACTCTTTTGCCCTCCAAAGACTTGCCTGAATTTTGCCGAGCTCATTTCACAGGAGACCTCACAGAGATCAGTTATGACTTCTATTAAAGTCAAACCAATACCTGTTTCCATATCAGCCTAAAGGAAATTTCTTTCTGTATCTCTGATTGAAGTTTAATGGGTACTGCACAAAGAAAATGCACTTAACCTCCTCACCCAGCTCTTCCACGGAGGAAGTCGACTCAACACGTGTTCCACTCTCCTGAGACAAAATCAAAGCCAGAGCTTCTCAATTTTATAATATTTCTCAGAGTAAAACATAGCAGACAGCTTCATACTCTGCCACTACATGAGACTCTCGCGTGTATTGGACTTCGATAACCTTAATAAATCAATCACTGCTGAAAAGGAATACAAATAAATATGGTATGCATTAAAGAGGGAAAACAAGCAGATCTTAAATGTAGATTTATGTTAACGTGTATAAATACATGTGCAATGTCAGAATTTTAGAACTCCAGAAAAGATATCATCCTAAGATGCAATTTTCATATTGATAAAGGTTAAAATGAAGCTGCAACATCAATTATCCCGCTAAGATAAAGCAGCTCTGATTGGAAGGAAACCTTGCTGCAGGAAACTGCGCCTGGTATGGCTGCACAGCGCTGCCACTGACCAGTGCCACACAGTAACTCGTCCCTCACAGCTGAAAAGATGCTCCCTTTAGACTCAGCCATTGGGGCAGGCACACAGCTAATCCTTCAGACCTTTCTAAATGGCAGCGATGATTTGATCTGCAAAAAAACCCTGATGCTCAGAAGAAGGGAAACAGATCACAGCCACTTCCTTGGCCACAGTGCACTGCCAGGAATCGGAGGTAGGCAATACGCAAAGATTGTGGAAATAAAAATGAACAGAGAAATATATAAATCGATAAAAGCAGAGAAGCCAGAGAGAAATAATACGTGGAGGAAAGCAATACACTTGAAAAAATAGCAGAGTTCACGCTCATCCATTCCCAGATGAGTTGATGGAGAACGTGAGAGCTCGCAGATCTCAGTGCCACCCCCCATCAGAACCGGGACGTGCTGCCTTATGTGTGCCCATGTCCCTGCCCACACCACCGTGCTGGGCTGGGGGGAAATGATGTGGAAAAGCGAGTGGCAGTCATCCCTTCTTGTAATCACATCAGTGCCTCGGAATGTGCCTCGTAAGAGAGGAGGCTCAGCGGGTTCATCTTTCTGAACACCCCTCTTAAATACCTGGTCTTATTTTAATGCAGATTTTGTGCCATGAATAAATATGTTACAGAGCAGTAGACTTTAAGAGTCTGTTCTCTAAAGTTTTATCAACTTTTATGCTAAGAAACGTCAAAGACTTTTCAGTAATTTTCACTATGAAAGAGAGAGGAAGCTCCTTCTGTCTTGTTTCTATTCCCCAGCCTCAAAGCAAGAATCTCTTAGCAATTTAGATAGAGCAGGCCAAAGGAAAGGGAAGTCTCAATGACTTGAACATTTTATTTTAGAGAAAACTATTTTTCTTTCATACTTGTCTCTAAATTGCGAGCTGCAGGTCGTTGTATACTCGGTGGCTTCTACATCAAAATGGTTGCAAACTGGTTTATTCCATAGCAGTCATACATCTCACACTCTAGCAGTATTTTTACATTCGGTTTCTAGTTTGAACGAGATATTTCTAATCATGGAGATAATTTCTGCCCTTTGAGCCCTACATGATGCTCTTTAATGCAAAAAAAAAAAAAAAATTAGACAAAAGTAGCATGTGCCTATCTCATAGCCTTAGATATGAGATAACTTAGGCTAGAAATAAAATGAAAACAAAAATCTTGCATTTATTTCATGCTATTTTTCCAATTGCTCTCTGGAACTAAAGACCCTGTCAGGACCACGGTCATCACTGTGTGCTCTACGAACCCAAAGGGAAGAGACGGGGGGGATAAATGAGAAAAACAAACCAACAGAAAACCAACAGCATCAAATGAGAGATAACCAACAGACTCCTTCTCCAAGATGAGTCTCAAAGGGCAAAGGAAGTTAATGTTGGAATTTCAGATTTAATCCATTCTTGAGCAGGAAGAGCAATCACTTTGGCCTTAACCTTAGCTTTGAAAACCCTGTTTTGCATACATGCTGTTTCAACATTTCTGGGTTGCAATTCAGCATCAAATAATCAATATTCAGCCTGTTCCCCTTGCAGCCTCTGACACACAGACCCAATCCCACCCCCCAACAGAGCGCTGACAATATTTGCAATTGAGGAACACATTTCCAGCAGCCTTAGAGGATAAACGCTTCTCCACCTATTAAAGAACACTGCCGTGTGTACAGAGCAGACATTGCAAACTTCTGCAGGTTGCTGGTACGTGTGCACTGACTGATCTCTGCATTCCTTCCATTGCTGCAACTGCTTTCCACGCTCCCCAGACAGGAACAGGGATGTAGCACTGCAAGTGCTGCAAACGTAAGAAAATTTGGACGGAGAGAAATGGAAATAAATACTCAGATGATAAAAGTAATGCTCTCTACAGTATTTAGCAGGTTTTTTTAGAAGATTTCCTCAAACTTCAGTGCAGAAATCCGGAGATTATCTGCAGTTTTAACACCAACTCCTGGTTCAGCGATAGGTACTCCATCGTTTCACAGCTGGCATGTGCTGTAGGCAATCTGCAGATGTAGTTCTGTGAGAAACTACTTTGTCTTCATTCAGACAAGTTTTTGCTATTTACAGCATTGCCATAATGCCCAAACCTTAACTGGGAATTCATGAGCAACATTTCTACCTAGCAGGACCATACCTGGAACTATATTTAGACAGGTGTAAACCAGACAAACCATCAGCTCTATATTTCCAATACAAAACCTCTCAAGCACACACTGTCCTAATTAAGAAGAACAAATTCCAGGCTTGCAGCAAGAATTTAGAAATGGATGTGTGGTGCCAATTCCATCTCCTGTTGTCACTGAACACAAAAAGAGCTTCAGGAAACCACTCCGTCATGGCTGTGCTGTGCCTTCATTCCACAACTCAGCCCTTGCTGTATATTTTCCCACTCAGCAAAGTTTCCCTGGTGAGACTGAAGGTACCTGTGAGAGTTCTCTGAACGACACTACAGATTTAAACAGGTTCTTTTAAAGTGAAACATAAGCTGTGTGATCAGCTCTGAGACCAAAGGACAAAAAGAAAGAAATAAAACTAACCTAGAGCCTAACAGAGGCAAAGCATGAGCAAAGCAGAGCCAAAGCCGCTCTGGTATCTGTCAGATATCTGTATCTCAGCTCCTCATACCCCTTCAGTTCTAAGAGCACTTCCAGGCCTTTGAGGATGTACAGATCAGAAACAGAGGGCACCCAAAGCAACGTGGGCATTGTCACACACACTTCAGAACCAGGGGATGTGACTTAACCTGTACTTCTCAGTTCTGTGAGTTGCACCACTTTCATTAAGTCCGTTCTTATCTGGGCACATGTTTTAGATTCCCTTTTGGTGAAAGAGATTGCTCCACCTGCACATCCCATATCATACCAGGTATACAGCTCGGCAGAACTATGAACGAGAGTAACACCTCAGTCTCCATCGCTTTCAGTTACAGAGGTGCTGCGTTCCCTAAAGTGACTATTGCAAAAAAAAAAGCACAATATAGGATGCTTGACTTTTGTTTCTCACATTACAAAAGAAAGATGTATAGAAAAGAGAAAGCCATTCTGACATAAAAATCCCTGGAGAACTTCAGAAAACCCTCAGAGTTTAAGCACCGTCCCTCTGTGCAGGAAACAACCCAGCACACAGCCAAACACTTGCTGCCCACCTGCATGGGGAGCAAGGTATAGAATCCCAGTTTGGGGGAAAGGAACCTTAAAGAACACCTGGTTCCAACCTGCTGCTTTGGGCAGGGCCACCTCCCACTAGACCAGGTGGCTCCAAGTCCCCCAGAACCATTTCTGGACTTGCTGCGGTAATATTCTACTTACACCCCATTTTCCAAAATCACGATGCTCCCACGTGTCCTTGCAGCCAGCCCCATGACCCAGCTGGTGCAGAGCTGGAGGCACAGGGCTGACCACCCCACCCCCAGCAGCCCCATGGCAGCTCCTGCACACTGAGCTCAGTCCCATGGCCCCGCAGCAGCACCGAAATGGTTAAGGTCACAACACAGCGGTCCTATGTAAAGGAGAAATTTCCCTGTCCTTGCCTAAGTGAATGGCTGGGATTAAACTGACAGCCCACCTTAGTGATGGTGGAATAATTGGTTGTTCAGCTCTGTCCTTGTCAGAGCGGTGACAGTTCTGCAGATGTCCTGCTCGGCTCTCCAAAGGTTAGCCTCAGCTGGAGCTGCTGTTCATTAATCATTCCTTGCTGACAGGGCTCTGAGCAGCCCACATCTGCCACTCGGTCCCCCTCAATCCCTGCTGCACCCAGCTTGTGTGTAATCACTGCTGGTTTTCTTAAGAGGCTGTTTGATAAGGGAATATGCATCTGGTGCGAGGCGCGCGGCGGCCGCCGCTCCTGGCGGCTCCTTCAGCCAAGAGCTGATAACAGGAATTTAGTGTCTTTGTCCAAGACAGCCTGCTACGAAAACACCGAGCTGTGGACTGGGTGTACAAATAGTAGAGAGCATCGCTGGTTTTTTACACTGCTTGTAAAGCCCTCGTGCACTAACAAGCATCAGACTCCAGTGAAGCTGGAGGGAAGTGGGATCCCAACAACCTCACCTGGGCATGCGGCACAGGAAGCTGTGCCTGATGCCGAGAGAATGGGAAAAGTCCCCGTGCAGCTCCCACCGGGAAAGAAAAGCCCGGAGGCGTTTTTCTCACCTGGACATTTCTGATTTCCAGCAGCTGGGTCTCAGCAGCTGCCTTGCTGAGACGTATACCAAAATCCAGCACTGCCTTGGGCCGGGTGGGCTGGGTAATTTCAAGATGATCACACACAACTAATTAATTCTTCTGTTAGATTCGCCCATGATTGGTAGCTTAGGAAAAACAGAGGAAGGACTACTGGGACAGGACTCAACAGCTGGCCGTGCCACAGCCCCAGCATCAGCAGTGAACATTTTGGCAGCACAGAACATTTAGAGTTGCACTGCAAAGGAGTGCAAGCCATTGTAATTACAACACACAGCCTTCAAGCAGTTTCCAAAGTCTGTTAGCTGTACGTGTGCAGGTTTGAAAAAGAAAAATCCAAAGCTGGGTTGGGGTTCTGCATCACTCGTGCCCTCCCAGCCCCAAAGCCCTGGACAAAAAGTCAGATGGAAAAGCGACCAGAGCTAAGGAAGGGAAAAGAATTACTTTCAGAAAACCAGAAAAAGCAAAGGACGTACATCATAGCTACTGTCCCCTGGAGGGCTGTGGATGGGTTTTGTTCGGGGAAGCTGCAGTGGGGGAGGGGATTGCTTCTAATTCTCAGTTTCATTCATTAATGTGTGAATAAACTCCACATCCGACAGTTAGAAAAGATACAAATATACATTTGCTATGAATCTTGATTATAATAAAATAAGCATCAGCACACAGACTAGCACTGTATTATAGCTAGATAGACCGTGCTAGAAATTAAATTATTACCCACTTCCCAATCTTATTACAAGATTGCCCACTGACTTTTCTTAGGGTGCTGCTGTTAATATGTGAGCAATGCAGGAATCATCATTCCAAACAATTGATTAACTGTCTAGTCCACAAAGTTTAAAAAGGAACAAACAAGGACACTAAGTGATTAGCATTCCTCTTTTAATTTGCAAATCCTGTCTTTGCAGCTAAAAAGCCCAATGCCTCAGGCTCCATCCAGCACACGGATCCTCTCCTGACAGAGGAAAGGAGGTGCTGCACACTCACGCAGCTGACACGCTGGATTAAAGCAATCAGCACATTGACCATTAATCACAACCGAAGGCCTTACAGTGCACACGTGGGATGGCAGTGGGCACGTTCCCGAAGCGAGCAGCAGCCGAGCCGCATTTCAAAATGCTGAGCCAATCCAGCGCTGGGGTCTGGGGACTGTGAGCTGTTACAGCTGCAGATCCTTGGTTCACTTGAGTAAAGTTTGGATTTGGATGTGAAAATGAAGTGCCAGGCAGTGGAATGCCTTTTGATTCCCACCTTGCAAAGGGAAATTCAACAATGTAACCCAGCCCGAATGGCACACACAGAACCACATCCCCATCAGGTAAAGCTGAAGCAGCGGACACAGCTCTGCAGGGGATGAAGGAAACTTCTGAAACACCACAGAATTAGGAGCACTCAGCAGTCAAAAAAAGACATCTGTCCCAATGCTGGATGGCACACGAACACCTATCCACTGTTAGCCCCAATGCCAGGGATTGCACTAGGAGCCAAAAAAGGCCTTGAATATAAGAGGTGAACACAGATGAAGAGCAAAACTGGAAGAGAAGACAACCAACCCATTGTCTTACTAATTATTTTCTCATTATTGTTATTCCTACATATGGCAGCGGTGCCCAGTTCACTGAGTCACACAAATGCAAAACAAAGCATTGGACAGCGACCTGGAAAATGCCGGTTCCAAAGGAGCAGGATACAGCTACTGTTGTTTTTCATAAACACTAAGAAACTCTCAGATGCAAATTCTTCACTGAGGTGCATATACAACCGAAAGACTTCCTTCTACAAAAGGCGCGTGCGCTGCCTCTGATTTTCCTCTGACCTACTGGGCACCCTGCAAAACAATTGAAGTAGTAAGGCACGTTTTCAAGTCAGTAGGAATTCTGTTTGTCATGAGTCAACAAGGGTCCCACAGACCACTGAATTACTATGGTCTACTGCATTAGATTATCTCGCGTTTCGGCACAAAATATTGCTATTTCTTCGTGTATCCTCAGCGGCAAAATGCTACTTTTTGCTTTGAAACTCACAGCTGCATCCCCACCCTTCTGCTCCTTGCACCGGTGCTCCCCCCTCCCCGCACACCCCCATGGGTCAGGGGCATAGGAGCTGCAGCACTGCCACAGTGAGAACGCTTTCCCATTCTCAGACTTCAGCAGTAAGATGTGTGCGATCACTTCTATTAATGTGCTCCCTCTGCTGGTCCTAAGGAAATCACTGCTGGCAAAAAATGGTCTGCGGAGCCGTGCCAACACCTGCACTCGCCAACACAAAAAGCCGGACACTGTAAATGCCCCAAATCTCAGCTTAAGTTTCTTAAGGTTCAGAGGAAGAGACTTGAGGGTTTTTCCAAAGACACAGTAAGAGAGCACCAAGAGCAAAGTGCTCCCCAAAAAAACACTGCCAGCTGTTGGGGATACGGCTGTGCAGAGGCCGGAGGGATACCCGCTGGCACCTGTAACCTGGGTGGATGGAGACTCCAGAAGATGTAAAGTGAAGAAAAGAGGCAGATAAGTTCTCTATTTTGCAAATGTTATGAAAGAGAATATATTTAGTACAGCTTCTAATAGGAAAACTAGAGTTAGCAGTTTGACATGAAAATAAACCGGATTTGGTATTCAGAGAGGGGTCAGACATAATCCAGATTACAAATTCTTGGAGGGCTATCTAACACCTTGTCAGTGCAAAAATGTCATATGTTAAATGGCTTGGAAACCATGACAACATGAAACCATGACATCACTGGCTGTCTGAAGCTCACACAAGCTCAATCAAGCCATAATCAAGGATTTTCTTACATGATTGTCCATTATCTCCTTCTCAGTCAGAGATGCACATTATAGGAGTAAAAGGATCAGAGCGGAATCACCAGCATTAATTGCATGCTAGACTCTCTTTCACCCTTAAGCATCTGCCAAAATGAATTTGGAGTATCTCTTGGCCGTTCGGAGGAGTCCTGCCCTGATCCCACACAGCCCATAAACACTAAAAAGCATTAACACAGATCAGCACTGCTGAAAACAGATGGAGTTCTTCATATCCAAGACAGACAACTCCCATTCAACTCTGTGAATAAGATGAATTCCATAACGACAGCAAAAAGGACCGTGATCTCAAGAGAAATAGAAGATCTTTTGCTGAGCTTGCAGTAGCACAGGTTGTTTTGCTTGAGCCACTCAGATAGAACCAAGTGATACCACATCAGCACAGGAGGCAGAAGCCCTTCTCCTGTGCAGCCAGGCACACATGCAGATGCAAGCTGAAACATCCCAAGTCTTTTTCTGTTCACGTGAGCACCACTCTTGAAGTCAGACTCAACAAAACCAGTTGATTGCATTGGTTCCTCCCCTACCCTACCTATCCATTCATTATGTGATACCAGACGTCCACCAGGAACCAAAGCCCCACATTCCCCAGCACCACTGCAGCAGCCCCAGGCAAACAGGCCACAAAGCCCAGTTCACATCACAGCTGCAGGCTGGTTGTGCCATAGAACACATTTCTTCCCCGCAGAATGACAACGGCATCACAATTTGTCTCAGGCACAGGCAGCAGAACCAGCAGAGCAGGAGCTGCAGGATTACTGCTGTTCAGAGTGTTTTTCCCCATAATACAAGAAATAGTGGGTTTGATGATTGCTAGTGGCTGTTTATCAAATGAAGAATCCACCTCAGTGCTGGGGGATTAAGTGTTCCAAGGAGAACACCTGAGACAAGTATGGGGGTGCTACAAAAGTAAAGAAAAGCAACATACAGAGAAAATGCTCCATTCATTCCCACTTAACTCCATCCAGATGGGCCTAAGGATTAAGAAAATTCAGTGGATTCATTAAGCAGATCGGCATAACCTTGAGAGATGTCTCCCATTCAAGTTACATTAAACTTTCTTCACCTCTGGGGTGCTTCATAGCACCCACACCCCAGCACGCAGCACTCTGCTGCTGCCACAGGTTTCTAGAAATCCCCAGCTGCACCAGCTTCCCAGGAGGGGCCACGCTTTGGTTGGAGGCCGGGGTGCAGGAACGACAAGTTAGCTGTAAAATAGGTAAAAACAATCCCCCAACACTTCTCCAGCCCTGCACGCTGCGCTGCCCTCCCCGCAGCCTCCTGCTCGCGCGGGCTGTGTGAGCGGCCGCGGTCGGCAGTAATTGCTGTTGACATTGTTCGGAGCCTTGCCTCACTGCCAGAGACAAATCTTTCATTCATGAAGAAGTGCTTGTTAGGCCAGCACCAGCCTCCAAACCCACTTAATTAAATTGTAGGGGGGAAAAAAAAAAAAAAAAGAAGATGCTTGGCTCTGGTGGGAAATTTACACACAAAGGCCCGGTGTCTGGCGCTTCTCCTCACCATTGTGTGTCCGGAGCAGTCGCACAATGCAGCAGCATCTCTCCCCCTTCCCCTTCCTTCCAGGCACCGCAAAGGCAGCAGTGACCCTCATTAAAGCCCGGTTTGTTACGGAATGTTTTCCCAATGATTCACCAACAGGGATTTTCTCCTTCGCAATCAAGGGCACTAAGCGCTGGGTAAGGGCTCTCCATGGGCTGATTGCTTAAAGAATTTCAAAAGTAAGGAGCGTAAACAGGTCCGTGGAAAAAGCCTCTTTTGAGCAGTTATGTAAACATTCCCCACCCGGCCGGCAAGGCCCCGTGCTGGAGCTGCATCCCCAGCCTTTCCCCACCTCCATTCCCGCACACAGCGCAGCGCTGCAACTCAAAACCAAAGCAGCAAACCGCACCGCCTCCCCCAGACGCGCACTGCAGCAGCAAGCGGACACGGCCACACGTCTGCATGGAATCCCGGGGGCACAGGGTGCTCTCCAGTGGGTTGGGAAGAGGAGCACGGCGGGTACAGCACTGCCCAGCACAAAGCAAAGCACCAGCACCACCAATGGATTGCCACCACCGCTCAGGAGGAGCACACGGCGACCATCGCTAATGTTGAATCATCGTAAATGCTCTCCTCTGCAAGTAACATTCCTTGCTGTATGAATAACAGCAATCCGTTCTATACTAACGTATCATCACTGAATAATTTTTCTATTATATGGTAAGTAATGTTCAGGGTAAAATTGCCTAATTCTGGATGACAGCTGCATTCAGCCGTTTCCGCACACTTCTCTGCTGTAATTGAGCACTGAGTTACATAAAAGAAAATGTTTATGTCTTTATGCGAAGCACAATAAATTAATAGGAACAATACTGTCTTTATTCCTTGAGATTCTATATAATCAATATGAAATTCCAAGAGTAAAACATTAAGAAAAGTTAATTAAGAAGGCGGAGCTAGGAGTCAAAGAAAAGCATCAAACCAGCCCATGATTCACACCACAGGATTCCACCCTTACCAAATATTTAATCATTTCTGCAGAAAACCAAGAGTCAAGCATTTCTCTAAACTTAACTGTCTGCACCCAAAGTCAGCAATAGGAAGCTGTGCTCCGGACTTGCATTTCTCCATGTGAAGTTCAAAATGGCTCCATTTGTTTTTGCTGTTGCAACGCACACTGCAAATAGCTCAGCTTGATGCATGGCTTTGGAGTTTTGTCCATTTAGGATGAAACTTTCCCTGGCAGGAACCCTGCACATATCCTGCTTTGCCTGTCTGGGGGCCCCATACAAATACTGAAACACAGCATATCTGAATCTATTAGCAAGATGTGAAGTTGAATGCTCCACCAACTGCTTCCCTGAACAGACAGCATTAATGGCACGAGAAGAACACGACGTTATAACCTGAGCATTACATGGAAGTCAGCGCTGATGCTGCTGGAAGGCAGCTGGTAGAGCTGTGCAGTGCCTCTGGGGTTGGCATCTGGCAGCAGTGGTTGCTAGAACGCTGTGCATGGGCATTCCTGCAGTGACATACTCTGTGGACAGCATTTGAACACGATCAAGCTTTGAGCATTTCACAAGAAGAGCAGGTGATGAAACAGAGTGGCTTATTTTGAATACCTGCATGCCTTCACTTTAACATCAGTTAGAGTGAGAAATTATATCCAGCAAGCTAGGCTTACTCTCGATCACTGAACATAAATCCTCGAATGTGTAAATTTTGAGGATCTGCTCCAAAATCTCAGTGATCTGCTACTGAGAGCTCATCTTCCACAGCTGGATAGAAATGACCTGTCTTTAACCCACAGCGTGGCTTTGCAGTACTGATGAATGCCACTCACCCGATCCATTAGGCAAAATGATTCACACCCCATTATTTAACAGGAGCAAAGAGACTGTGGCAGAACGCTGTCACAGAAGGAAGGTGTTCCATTTTAGGGTAAAACCTTTGATTTAGTTGAGGCATTAATCTAGCAGCAGGAAACCAGTAACCCCGTGACAACGTTCCTTTCAATTTATTTTATCTCCTAATTATCCGCCTGCGAATTAATTTGTTCTGTTTTTGAGACAGGGTAAGGAACAATCAGTCCAAAGTGCTAAAACGTGCAGTATGTGAGTTGAGCACACGGAGGTGGCTCAGACATCAGAGCTGCACTACGATTATAGGAAGCTTCCTCGGTCCTTTACGGGTGCAGAGATGTCTGCTGTACCTAAATGATCAGCAGTGGAGCTCATTACAGCATAATGGGAAGTCCAGAGATGATGGCTTAACCTTCCCAATAATCACACCCCATCCTTGCCATGCTGCCTTCTCCTTACCGGCCTCATCATCTCCCGTTAATCTCGTTTTAGCATAGATCTTGAAGTCTGGGGTGAAAGCTGTTCTGATCTGCAAGGCAGCTTGCATTTGTGCTTCGTTCCAAATAGGAGCACGCAATGCTGCACAGGGTGCACACATCCCATCACGCTTGCACTCATTCTGTTTGCCCACCTTTCTCACAGAGCACACGTGGCACATGCATCCAGAAAGCCAACAAGTTTTCTTGTCAATGGTACGTAACCAAAAAGCAGCTAGGGTTTGGAGAGGATTCATTTTACCTATTAAAAGAAATTAATTTTCTACACAAAAATTATGATTTATGAGATGCCCCTGCAGAATCAAATCCAACAACAATGGAGCAATGTCGTTACTCTTCCTTGATTGAGTAATATTCTTACTCTTGGTTCTTAATTAAACCAATTATTCGGTTTATACTCAGCAGGGGGTTGGAAATAAATAGATGATCTTAAAGGACCCTTCCAACCCAAACCATTCTATGATTCTATGATTTTCTGTTCCTCAGCCTGTTCATTCACTCTTCCATGAGTTAGGCTACATTACTATTTTGATTTGTTTTCATTATTAGTATCCTTCTGGCAATGGAATAGAGTTAAAATCGTTATAATGTGCCTTTTGTACTTGTAATTCACAGGCTTGGAGCAGAAGATGAAAGCATTAATTTGTCAATCAGTCCCACTCCGTATCTGAAACAGACTGAGCACACGCACAGAAATGATCACTGTGCATCTCCCAGAGGTAAAGGAACTTGGAACATTCCGGTGGGTTAGGATTTACTGAGACTATTAGCGACCACTCCAAAATGCATTGGGCAAAGAGGATGTTACAAAATCAAGGAGGTTTTGGTGTGAAATCACCCCTTCCGCCTGGAGATGTGAAAACTTGCTTTGTGCTGCAAGACCTGTTTTCAGATCACAAATCAGACCCCATCCGTTGTCAAATGTGTTTTGGAAACCCTCTGAAACCTGTGCAGAATTCTGGCATGGTCCTGATACCAGGCCTCTGTGCTGTGTTCAGCAAAACCTTGCAGTGTGCAGATGATGACACACCAGCATACAAGGGAGCCTACAGCCCCAAAACAAGAGCACACAAACAGAAAGCTCCAAAGGAGCCTTATTTAAGCTCTGCTGCATTTAAACAAACAACGCCTGGGTGACGTCAGACCTGGTATTAAAACCAGGAGCCCAGAGTGCCCCAATCCCGACCCAAGTGCTGTGGGAGAAAGAACCTTTTGTGAGTGTGCAAGGTATATGATAACAGCATTTTATATATGTATAAATATATTGAATCTCAGCGCATGCCTGGCGGTCTATGGGAGGAAAAACACAACCCCACAACAGCTCAGAGAAAGGCAAACAGCCCCAAACCCTTTCGTGACAACGTCCTTCAGATGCCTGAGGAAATGTTACAAAAATCAGCCTGAAGTTTTCCCCCTTCCACGCAGAAAATGAATAAGAACGTCACTAAAAAACATGAATGAAAATAAAAACCCGTAAAAATAAGTTCCCTTACCTTTTGATACATGGCCTGCATGTGTGGAAAATGCACCTCAAGTGAGACAGGAGGAAAAGAAAAACAGCTCTGAGAGGTTCCCCACGGCCCACACCAGGAGCAGAGGAGCAGGAGCTGCCTTCGGAGCACTGCCATGCTCAGCCTGTGTGCCACAGCACTGTATGCCATAAGCACAAGCTGCAGGGAAACAGGCTCCGTTCCCTTTGCAGAGTTCGTTTCTTTTATTGATGCTCATCTGATGACACATTTGTTTTCGGTTAAGCTGAGCATAAATATGTTTTTATTTCATTCGTTTCGTATTGTTATTTACATAGCCAGATGCCTGCTGTGATCGCTGACAGAGCAATCCCCGCCGAGATATTCACGGAGACTTTTTCCATAGCTCTTTCAAGAAAACACTTCTCTCTCGGTTCTGCTCAGGAGCTGCTTTCTTATTGTGTTCCCCCAATTCCTTCCCTAGACCGCAGCGGGTGCAGAGCTGCAGGGAGCGACACGGGCAGCGCATGGGAAAGCTGAGCAGAGCCGTCATGTCCCTGCACGGTGAAGTGGGTGACACTGTGTTCCCGGGACATCTCCATCCCATTTCCCCTTGTTCCAACACAGCACCAGAAGTGAACACTCACGCGTGCAAGAGACACCGACAGAGTTACTAGGGGACATCGGCAGAGATTTACAAAGCTCCAGTGTATCGACTTCCATTACAACAGTTTTAAATGCTGAGGAATTGTAGCCCTTATCGTGATTTGCTTTCTGTGCAAACGGCATTCCCATGTGAAAGATGGCACCTTACTCATGCGTCAGATTCCCACAAACCGGGGGAATCCGCAATCAGATTTTTGGAGCGGTTGGTTATAAATAAACAGATATCGCTGTTCCTTAAAACAAAGAACACCCCCAGCACGTAACTAATAAAAAGCTTTTCTCAATGGACCTTAACAATATGATAATTTATTTAAAACAGATACAGTCCGGAAAGTGACCCACTTAAAATTATTAAAAAGATACGGCGTTTATTTTTTGCTGTCCATAAAACAGGCGGTGGCTTATGAATATGCAAACTGATCAGATGTAATTAACATGATTGGTTCCTACTGAAATACAATCTTCTGTGTTTAAGGGAGTTGGATGCAGAAACTAATGAGGTCAAGTTAATATGCTTGTGAAGAAAGCATCAGCTGTCAATGCAGCTGACAAGGATGCCTGTACTACGCCTCTTTTCCCAGAAAATAATTTAAAAAGCAGATATACATACAGCAAAATTTTCCTTGATAAACTAGGAAACCACTAGAGCACGGAGTCAAGCAGCATTGATAAATGTGTGATGATTAATAAGGAAGAAGTAAAAGCTCGTGTCCGATTACAGCAACACAATAAACATGGCATTTAATTAACTAGAAAGTTTTCAACAAGTGTTATGGGCAATTAGTTTACTATCACGGCACTGGCCTCATCCATCCTACCCAAAACACACTGTTCCAGCAGATGACCTGCAAACATCTTGCTCCGCTAACCTTAAGGAAAAGGTAAAATGTAACTAAATTGATTATGAAATCAGCAATTAAACCAAGAAGGTTTGACCTCAGCACAAGTCATTAACAAGAAACTGCTGAATGTTTAAGGGCTTACAGGTTTCTTTCCTAGTGGGTAAAATCCCCCCAGACACCAGTCATCTCAAATCACCATTCCTGTCCTTTCTTTGCAAAAAAAAAAAAAGCCACTTGCTTCTACATAAGACACATGGAAAATAATTACTTAGTGGTATTGTAAACATTCCGTTAAATCTGTGCTTGCATTCACTAAATAGGGGGTACAGTGAAACTGCCAGAATAGAATTGAACATCTTCTTATAGGAAAGGACAAAGTTGGAATGGACCCATTTCCATCCTCCTCCCAATTCCAGTTGGAGCTCTTGGGCAGAGGCTGTGGGCATGGAGCAGCTCCAGCATGGCAGCTGAGAGCAGTAAGGCAGAAAACAACCCGTGAGTCTTTCGCTGTTCACTATGCCCTGTTTGGGAGGTATTTATCATCATCCTTTGGAAGTCAAAGTTTTACAGCTTTTCTACCCTTTCTCAAGAGAAATCTGCCTGCCGCTATTCATCTGCCTGAATTCCCTCAACAAAAAGAGTTGTAAATCTGGATCCTTTCCTCAGGCAGTGAACACTTTAGTGAAATTACTGCTCAGCAGTCAGGTGGAAGCTTGCATTTAACCTTGCACGCTTGGGTGAGTTGGATGACCTGCTCTTCTCCCAGCAGGTTACAGTGGATGGTCACACAACGGCCGCTGGCCGTTCCCCTGTGCTGAGCTCCAGGCTGAAGCTGGTGTGCCGGCTGCTGGGGCCCGGAGGGCTGTGAACAACAACTGGTTCTCTTAGCAGAAGCAAAGTTTGGGAACTTGTCTGTGCAGGAGGAACTGAGGATCTGGTCAGTCAGCTGGACAAAGACCTGAATTGACTGATACTAAAAAGGTGTAGTTAATTGTCATCACATCGAGGGGAACGAAGCCAAACAGGAAGCACTTCAGAAAAGGGCACTGAAATGATCAAACACAGGGGATGAAGTGCCATACGAATTTGGAAGGAGCTAAATATTTGTCCAGTTTGGCTCTGTGAGCTCATCTACTGACAAACCTGCGCCAAGCCCATGTGCCTGAGGAGCCAGAGCTGTGCTCATGGAACATAGAGGGGCCCGATGTGAGCATCAAGGGAAGACACGGAAAACAACCTGCTGGGTTAGGGAACCTCTGCAACAGATGTTTGGATAGCAAAGCATTTTCCTGACAGAAGGCAAAGCGACAGATGACAAGGAACTTCCGAGCACCGTCTATGACCAAACATTGCACAGAGTGGAACCAAATGGACGTGATCTAGTGTAGAGAGCCACTGGCAATCTGCAGTTTTCGATATTTCATGAATAACTTCAGTAAAGGAACAGACCATAGCTAAAGCCATTTGCAAATTTCTTCAAAATGATGTTCTGGTAAACTCCCATACATTCTTACTGTACGTATTTATTTGTTTGTTCACTTAAAAAAAATAAATACCGAAAATCCAAAACCAAGCCCTGACAAGTCTGTAGCAAAGAGGAAGGGAAGGTTTGGTTCTTGGTTCCTGCTAGGTGGAACAAGATACAACAACTCACCTACAGGAAAATATATCAAGGCTCAACATTAAGAGAATTCCATGAGATAAGTTAAGTACTGAAAGAGACCAGCAAGAGCACAGAAAATCAGTGTTGTTTTTAAAAACCCATTCATCAGGAGTAGTTTAAGACACAATTGGCCTAAATGAATGGATGAAATGTCCTGTAACAATCCTTTTCAATCTCACTTTGTGCAATTGGAATGTGGTGCCCATCCCTTTGCACTCTGCAGTGTACAACACAAAGGAGCAGCTCTCCACCACCCCCACTGCTCCGTGGAGAGCAGAGGAAAATCCCACTCCTGGTCATTCCCAGAGCTCCACCATGGGCTCCTCAGGAAACACTGCAGAGTTCACGTGCACTGTTAGCAAATACCTTTTGCTGTGCTCTTTGCATACAATAAGTTCCACCAACATCCCAGCACCGCATGCTGCTGTCCTTGGTTCTCAGCAACATCCTCCTGGCATATCACATGCCTCTACAATCCCAGGCCCCAGAAACCCCTTTACCCCAGCTCCCGCAGGGTAACACTGACACCCAGTGACCAGTCGTACACCAGCCTCCTGCAAGCACTCCTGTCTCGAGGTAAGGGACAAAATTAATTTGCCCATCTGTTACCCATCTTCTCTGCATGCTTCCTGAGAAAGCCTGGGCAGGAACTGGGCCAGGAAAGCAAGTACTCTGTTGCACTTTTTGCTTAAATTCTGCATCCAAGGGAGCTCTCCAGCCAACCCCTCCCACAGCACTACTGCTTTTTGCTGACTGCACTCTGGTAACTGGCAAGAAGTAATACAAACGTAGGGCATGTATGTTACCCATCCCGTGAAAAGTCAATACATTTTACATAAATAATCCGAGCAAAGCTTGGAGGAAGTTTTATAAAGAGATGGAGTAAATATAGCTCTTCACTCTGCACACAGCAGATGCTGTTGTACATGCAACGAGCTCTGAGCACACCTACATGGAGCAGCATTCAGACCTGTCCAAATATGAATTTGGTGCTGCCTTTACTCCTTGCAGCACAGCAGCACTCTGCGTTCCCACGGTGCTTCCACTTGCCAATGGGAATTCAACATGAATTGAAGCCTGCAGCACTGCCCTCCACGGGGAGCAGGTACAGCCCTGGGTGTGTAACCACATCCACAGTGGGTGAAGGAAGCAGTCACAAGGCAAATCAAGCAAAATGAGTTGGCTGCAGAAAGCATGATTTGCATGAATAAAATAAAACCATTGCATGCTTTGGAAATTAAAGGCCCTTCTTACTCATAATAGTGCAAAAGCTAATTATAGTTACTGGAGATGTTTGCTGTTTACTCATAATAAGCACCTTGATGCAATATAATTAAAATGACTGCTAGCTCACTGATGTTGACATAGAATCACCTAAGTTGTAAAAGACCTCTGAGATCATCCAGTCCAACCGTCCACCCACCACCAATATTTCCCCACTAAACCACGTCCCTCAGTACAACATCTACACATTTCTTGAACACCTCCAGGGACAGTGACTCAACCACAACACGTGGGCAAAGACAATTCCCAGCTATGTGCACCTTGCCAAGAGCAGCAGAGCTGAACCACGCAGGCTGCCCTCCTGCATGCCACGGTGCCAAACTCACGGTGTTCCCACTATTACAACAAGAAGGACACATCCTTATGGAGTGTTTCAGAGTTCTGGTCAATGCACAAAGCCTGTGTGCACTGCCCTTTGGGCCAAGCACACCTGGGGACCAGAGGCAGTGATGTGGCAGCTGTGAGCCTCAGCCCCGACAGCAGGCAGTACCATGGTGCGGTGATGCTGGCAGCCCCAGGGCACCAAAGTGCTCATGGTCCACAAGGGAGGAGCTCAGGTGGAGCGCTGCCCACTAGCACTGCATCCAGTGACATTTCTGTGAGGCACTCGGATGATTTTTCCAGTCTTGTTCCAAATGAAGTTCTCACAATCATCCGGTCAACACAAGCTGAGAATTGTCCATCAGCTTTCATTTTTTAATCATGGTCACAACAGCCATCCACGTGAGATTCTGGGATGGAAGTGGAATGCAGGCATAGACCGTCCTTTTGCCTGGGCTACAACTACTCCTAATCTGCAGGAAGCCCATTATGAATTCTCCCTCCCTCTTTTCTCTTTATGTGTATTAAATAAAATCATAAATCCCCACAGACGTATGCACTGGAGTCGCAGTAAAGTTCCCTTCCAGAAGATCAAGAATTTTAATAAAAGACATAAATTCTGTTTCAGCCTTGAATCAGAGTGGCAGCTTCTCAGTGCCCAGATCACTGCATGGTTAAAATAGAAAATACTCTACTGCAAACCTGCCTAGACTTCACATTAAATATCAGGCTGTGGCTTCAATTTTGAAGACAGACTTACTTTACTCTTCAATAATTTTTAGCAACTTAGTAAGTCTGCTAAACTGGGATGTATAGAGCTGTGGAAAGGAGTTCAGCTTGCATTCTGGAAGCCACAAGCAGCATGCCATAGAAACACACTCCAGCAAAAGTCCACTTCTGGGCAGACTGCAGAAGTTTGTGTTACATATTGAAGACTAATGCAGCAGCTTGTCACTTGTCACAAAAAGGTATCTTTTTTATGCACGCTTATTCTTTCAAATGAGGGGGATGAAGAAAAATGTTTGCAGTGGTTCATCCATTTAGAACTGACTGCAGATGGAAGAACCCCATGCCTCTCACATCAGCTCACCACATGGGCTGCCATTGTTCCCTCACTAAGGGAAAGGGAGCTGATGATGCTAGAGCCATCCTAAGAGCAGCTTTCTCCTCTCAGAACTGTTAGTAATATTACCCTATCCTTCCTTCACAGATCGTGATTTCAATGCAGAATGGAGCTTTACTTCGTACGTGTGGAAGGCGATCTCTATTTCATTACGCATGTTCAACGACACCTAAATGTTACAACCAAAATCCCAGCAATGACAGATCTTCAAATCCTGGCAATCAACAAAAGAATGTTCGTCAGGACACGCTGATCAAGAGCGTGACATTTGCTGACGCTGCTGCCAGCCTTCTCCCTGGGCTTTAATGAAGCCCCTTGGGAGCAGTGGCACCCTCAGCCCAACAGAGCCGCCCTCGGGACCCATTGCTGATTGCACCTCAGATGTGGGAGGTTGCTTTGCAAAAGTTCACCACTTTCGTTTTGATATTCTGCACTGGGGCAGCTGCCCCGAGGCGATGAACCTGCCCTGAGGTTTTAGCAACATGATTCAAAATAATGGTGCTCAATTCGATTCATTTACCATCTTTGAGTCAATGGATGGATCAAAGTGCCAACACCTGAAAGCAATGGGATCACGAAATTAAACCCGGAGCTTGGTGAGCCACATGAGTCCCTTAATGGAGGAGCTATTGTGAAATTGCCTTTGCCCCTTTGTAAACTGAGAAGCTACCTTTGAGAGTAATTTTAACCATATAAAAACACTGTAATACATAATTAAAAGCACTGGCACAAACAACTCGTCATTCATTTTGCATTTTTCTTTGACAGTATATCTAATTCTTTCATTTTGGTGGGTGGGGTGGGAACTCTTCAATGCGATTAACACCTCCACATTGCTTTAAGCAAGGTGTGTGGCTGTAGCGCATTATTCAGCACCATACAGGCCTAACTTTCCAACCAATGCTCCCACTTAACAGCTTGCATTCCATTCTAATTGAGACACCAGTTCCCTGACAGAGGCAGAATACTACACATCTAATGTATACCCCAAACCAGAATCGAGTCTAATTTACAAACATACCAACCATGCTGTTAAAGTGAAGACAGAACACGTTGTGAATAAAGAAAATGCTGGTAGCCCTTCTAGAGTTCTGTCTGAATAGTAATTAACACATGAAGTCTGAAGACCCAGTCACAATCAGGCAATCTGCCTGATAAGTTTCAGAAGATTTAATTTGGTATCAGAGGCATGAAAGACAAAACCATGCCCTGTGCATTCTCCAAATTGTTGATGATCATGTATTTACCTGTTTACAACAGAGTGGGATAGCAAAGACGAGAGCACAGGCTCGCTGACACGCTGTACTGCAAGTGTGACACTATTTCTGCTCAAAGCTAATTGTCTCACTGTTATCACAGGCATCAAAGTGTGGAAAGATCACAGGCACTTGGACAAATTGATGCTAAATAGTCCACAAAGAGCTGTGCCTTTGCTTGGTCTGTCCTGTTGGGCAGAGCTGTTTTCATGCAGCTCTGCTTAAATATCACAGTTGATAAACAGTTTGATCATCCACAAGCAACCAGGACTTGCCTGGTAGGAGCAGGGAACACACTTTGAAAATGTAATAGCTCTGATCCTTCACAGCTATCCGCAAAGAATGGATTAATTGGAATCATATGAAGACCTTTATCCTTGATCTGTTTTTCCCTGGGCTAAGGATGCTAAAATTCTGGAGGACGATGGTTTATTGTACCTTCAAATTAGATGAGTATTACGATCAAGAGTGTATTCCACCTGTCCAAGCACAGACAATAAATAACGATAATACAACTTTACATAAAAGGCCTTGTGTATCTTCAAAGTTTTTCCACAAACGTTAATTAAAGACTCAACAACAATCCCACTTCAGTATTATCTCCTTCTTTTACCTAGAGAAGTTTTTTTGTTTTCAGAGATCTAGCTTGGCTGGGACAGGATCACTTATGACACATTGCTCTGCATTCATGACTTACCCAAGTGGTAATTCAAGTTTTCCTTCTCAAGCACTAAGATGAAAGCAACAAGTGGTAATGGTAATGAGGAGGTTACTCCAATGCATTTTCTGTGCTTGGAAATCAAGTTGAATGGAACTGGGATCTCAAGAAAGTTCTCAATAAAGCCAAAGGAAGATCTGATGAACATCGCCACATTCAATCACTCAGCACTCCCCTGTGGTATAAGAAAATCACCTTGCTTACTGCTCTTCTCAACTCTGCCAGAGCCGTTCACGAAAAGCATACAGAGAAGAGAAATTCAGTGGACAAACTTTTCAAAGCACATTTCAGCAAGCTCTCACATTAAAACCTCTCACACAAACTGTCCTCCTGTCTCACAGAATGGTCACTATTGAGTTCTAAAGGATTTGAATTGGTGCTTGTATTATTTGAGACACTGATAATCTGAAAAAGAGTGAAGGTTTCCACAACTGGCCTCTCCTGGAGACGTGATGCTGAGCAAAGCGCAGCTTTAATCTTACACTCCTGAAAAATGCCAGCCGCAGCGGGGCATGCAGATTCCTGCCACCAGGAAGACTTATGGTCATGTTTTCCTTTCCTCTGATGACTGGCTGCACGCTTACCATCCCTCCCACAGTGACCTGCAAGCGCCTGTGTGAGACTTTCTTGTGAAAAACTGTGATAAATGAGTCTCAATAGCAACAAATCAGTCTTCGGGAACAGCCTTTGCCTCCCGAATACCTGCTCTTGGCACACACACAGAATACAAACAGCGGATGCATGGACAGGCAGCAGTGGAACAGCCACTGGGCGCTGTCCCCTGACTTGTGGGTGCACTGACTGCCCATGTGTTCAGCTCTGATTTGTGTTCACATCCCTCATAATTACGAAGAAGAGGCAGGGCTTGGCGTCAGCACAGATTTTGATGGCTACAGCATCGATCAATTCAGCTACTACCAATCAGAAAAATGTGTATGCTGTACAAAGCCACAGGTTGGCAGGAAGGGTCAGCTCCGATGCAGCACTGCTTTGATCCAGGCCGGGCTGGGGACACGCGACAGGAGATGGTGATGCCAGCTTGGCAGGCAAAGCAGCCAACAGTCAGAGACTGGGTTCATGTTGTATTTTCATTACATCTACCCTGTTCCCATCTGTAAAGTATTCCTAGTGTGCTGCAGCATGCTGGTGTGCTTTAGGAGACAGTGGGCAGGAACACCGAGTCTGAGAGTATGGCAACAAGCAGCTTCACAGCATCTCGCCAAGCAGCAGAGCTCACAGCACTGTGGAATGAATGCAGGCAATGCAGACACTGCCTATCCGATGTTCTGTCTGAAGCTGAAACCCCCCAGCAAGTTCCTTGAGTTTCCCCTTCATGTAGCAGATGACTTCTCCCTGGCTCATCACAGCTGCCAAACCATGGTCCATTTTCTGAATCTACAGACACACTGACATCTCCATACACATCACTGTGTGACACTTACTCATGACTTAAGTCCAAGTTTTGGAAGCTAACCTACCATTATCTCAGCCATCCCATCTCCTACATGGATAACATCTCGGGCAGCGATTATAGCCGCACATCCCACAGCTTTCCCTTTGCTCCTCTCCCCTCCTACTGCAGGTCTCCCTTTCATCCTTGTTCCCTAAGCTCCTCTGGCCTTCTCCCAGAGCATATGCAGCAAAAAACCTGTTGGAACGGGAGCTCTGTCAAACCTAAATCCAGTGACACATAAAGGAACTCCAACTGTCCTCAAATCAGACTGAAAAGAATCTCTAATGACGGCTTATTTTTAATTCTTCTTAAGTAGAGGACTCTAATGAATTTTCCTGAGATATTGGGGGAGTAAGGCAGATCTAGGTTTTCACAGATTCCTTCATGAATATTTCTCACTACATACTGGATGTCATTATTCTACTGAGAATCAATTAGCCCAAATGTTGTTATGACAGTTGCAGAAAAATTGTATTTTTAGCAACAATTTATAGTGTTCTGTCTCTTCCCAAGAAATCTTCACAGAAACTTCAAACCCAATCAGACGGTGAAAAAACCTCTTTGATGAGGAGGGGATATATGTGATTGGGAAGGTTTCTTAAAGAAAACAGCAGCTTTTGACTCTGAAATGCACCCTCACTTTAGAGGAGTCCAACTGAGCCTATAAGCAGGCCAAAAAGAAAAAATAGGAAAAAAAACCAGCAGCAGAGATTTCTTTTATTTTCTCTCTCTCACTTGACACAGTTGCAGGGATTCAGAAGACCTTTGTCCATGGTGAAATAAGAAGACTTTGCACTCAGACTACACACTGTCACGTGTGCTGTTTTCATAGTGTGTCCCAGCTCAGTTCCCTGCCAACAGCAGGCTCTCCTCGCATCCTGACCTTGAGGTTTAAGCATATTAAAACGAATGCACAGGCAGCAAAGAGATCACAGATCCCAGACTTTCTTGTCTGACCGCTGCAAACTTCTGCTGCAAACAGGCAAAGCAGGCAAACACTCTTTCCGTGGAAAGAAGCCTTAGAGCCATCAGGCTGGCAGCAAAACAGCTTCAGAACATGTCTTAAGAGTCTGAAATGTCAGCAGCACCCTTCAGCAGAACCACTCCTCCCAAGGCAGAATTTAGGAAGACGTGTGAATCCAGGATGTGATTAGCACCTCACACCAGAACTACGTGGGACTGTCACCCCAACTGCAGCTCTTCAATAGAAAAGCCAGAAAAGTCAAAGGTCCCAAATGCTGGAACTAATCCTTTTCCATGCAATTGCACCAAGCTCTCTGTGCTGCTCATGCTTTCTGGGGAAGTATATGCTTTCCTACACTGAATCCAATCTGGAGCCTCTTCCAGAGGCAAGGGTGTACTAATGAGCCCTAGATAACAAAACTAGAATGCCAAAACATATAAAGCAATTCACACATAAGGTTTTGCAATCCCAATGATAACAACAATTTTAAAGTTTTTCCTCTATTTTTCCCCCAATTTTTCCCCCAATTACTCTAACTTATTTCCTTACAGTTATATCACTATAAACAATAACATTAGAACAAAAAAAGGTGGTCATTATTAAAGAGAGACAGAAGTTTTTCCACTGACTCCATACAAGATGTGACAGCCACCAGTAGCCTTACTTTCCATGTTCCAGCCCAGACACAAGGGCCAGATTTCCTTCCTAGCAAGATATTCCACAAAGCAAAGAATTCTGCCTTGTGGATGATCTCGGTGGTTTCTGTAAAGCCATTTGTTGTGACATACAGCTGCATGCATGACACGCTGAGCCCTGCCCCGTGCTATTACTGCTGCACCGCAGTGCCAGAGCCGTGGCACAAGGAAATGCAGGGCAGGATCTATGCCTGGAGACACGAGCAGTCCCAGGAACACGCAGAGTCATTAATCTCATGCTGCACTGGAGAAAAGGGCTCTGTCACAGCATACTGAGCACTGGGAGCAGAGCAGACAGTGAGTAATCCAGGGCGGAAAAGCATACACGGATGTGAAAACAGTCATGAAAAATCCTTTCTCTACAAGACAGCAAGCCCTATGGTTACCAGATGTACGGGGAGCTATCCACTCACTATCGTTTTCAGGGAATTTCTCATTTTGGTAAAAGAAGGTCGAGTTAGAAGTGGCACAAATCAAACTTCCATCACCATCAGCACAAAGAATCCACCGGCTCTACAAAACATCCTCCAGAAACACTGTCCAAAACCACAGTCCGACCTCAAGGATGGTGTTTTAGTAAATACTACGTCTCAATTCTTTGAGTCCTCCGTGTAGAACTGATAAGAATATTTACCTACGTGTTAAAAGAACCATGGAAACGCACCTCCAAAGCCTTTAGGATCTCCCTACCCTGAGCAGTATCGCTCATGTCAGGCAGCACATTCCCACGCAGAGAAATAATCAGTGGGAGGACAGATAATTTGGGAAGTGGAGATGAAGTCTGAGGATGTCTCACTGTGACAGGCGTCTCTCGACAGGTGGTGAATTCAGCATGGAAATCCCCAGGAAAATACAGCTTGGGCCTGGAGATGTTTAAGCAGATAACTGAAAGGGTGAGGAAGGAAGATTTTACTCCAACCCAAAATTCAAAGTGAAGATGCACCGATGTGCATCATGTCAGAGTTTGAATACACTGGAGAGTTGTGACAAAGAAAAGCACCTACAGTGCTGTTTGTGACATGCTAATCTGGAGGAAATGCGAAGTTACGCGCTGATCTTCTGAAAATAGGAGGCTTGTTCATTTAATCAAACTTTCCCTATGTGTAATTAAAAAAAAAGTCAATGGTATATCACTGTGCTTCATTCAATAGAAAAAGAACAATCTGTAAATGAATGTTCTTAAGCACCTTCGTTAAACACAGTTCTTGTAGAGACCTAAAAAGTCATTTTTTCCCTTGGAAAGTTCACAGGACTGGTACAGTTTGCTGTGATCCTTTAAGTCTTTGTTGTCTAAATAGGAGCTACCATTCAAAGCTAATTTGAATAACTGAATCACAGGAAAAATACCCTCCAACCATGAAAAATGAATATTCAACGTTCCCACCTTATCTCATACTCTTTGTAGTTCTGTTTCTCCACTGCATATTAAATGGGCCTCATCACATGAAACTAATGCTGCATTAGCTCTGCAAGAGGGGAAAAACTTGTCTCTGATCCGGAAGGTGCCCCCTGTGGAACCAAGGCCCTCCTTGGTGAGATAATTCAGGACACATACCCGTTTTTCTTCAGATTCTGGAATGAAATGATCAATTGATCAACCTCCCATCAACTACTGTGCAGTGTGAGTACCATGTGCCAATGCTCCAAACACCCACTGGGAGCTCTTCTGTGAAGCCTGACCCTAAAAGCACACTGCAATGTAGCAGATAGGCAAAGTGCCTTGTTGACAAGAACTGAAAAAGATCTGGAAGGCATCACAGGCACAACTCCTTCGTACCTACAGAACCCACTGACCTCTCCAAGAAGAGCTGCACTCGGGAGACTGAAAGTTGGCACTGAAAGGTGGGAGAAAAAGGAAGAGCAGAAAATCAGGGAGAAGAATATGCAAGGAATAAAGAAACCACTGACAGCATGGGAGGATATGTGCGGTTACTGCAGGACAGAGAGCTCCAAGTGACGCGGGGACAGACCGCCTCTAGCATCCCGCAAAGCATTGCCTTTACTTGAAATAGTTTCTAGCTCGAGGGAAATTTAAGGGGAAAGATGCCTTGATGTTACCTTATAAACAGGTTATTTTAAAAGCAGGAAGTTTGCATCGTGACACAGCCTTACCACCAGCACCGGGCATCTCCGGAGCGGACACCTGGAGTCGTCCGCGGAGCCCTCTGCAGTCGGCGCTGGATCACTGAGCGCGAACCACTGCTGCAGACTTCAGGAAGTGTCTGTCACAACTCATCTATTTTGATGTCCATTATGAAACCCTCCTGGGGTTAAATAATACACAGATACAAGACAGTTTCACCTCCACTGGAAGGGTTTTAAAAATGAAATTAGACATGTTTTTGAGGCAAAATCTTTTGCAGTTATCTCCCCAGTTCTGCACGTATTCCTATAGAATCCGTGGCCAAAGGAACCTCCTCTAAACCATTTCCCATCACCTCCTCTGATCTGTCAACTTCAATTGGGCTTCTCCTGTAGCACTGCTCGTCCTGTATTGAGAGGATAACAAACAAACAACTCAACTTATCCTTCTACATTTATAACAGCAGTCCACAATCTATATTTATTCCGCTGGCTTGGAAGCCCAAACTGTTCCAACCATGGGATGCACTACAGCACGTTCTAGACTGGAGTATTTCCACCATTTGTCTCTGCTCTCCCACCAGTTGTAGTACAGAAACATTGGGAGAGTCTTTTTTTCACCCTGACGATGTCCCCTCTAATAAACGGGGGGGGAAGAGATGAATATGCAAATATCTCTCAATTAGCACACTATACTGATCAATGAGACAAAGGGTGGTCAGTTGGAGTCATCTTTTATTTTTTTGTGTTTATTGTTAAATTACCTTGTAGTTTGAAGAAGGGAATGAATTGAATTCTTCTGAATGGAAATGTCCATTCTCCATTCCTCTCAGGGCTTTTTTAGGAGGAAAAATGCATTCCAAATCAGATTAACTTAGAAAGCTAGAGAAGTGTCTTGCTAGCTTAACACGTAAAGCATGAAAGAAAAAAATAGGAAGTCCATGAGACCGTATGTGAGAATACATGAGCAGTATGCAAACATCTTGCTAGAAAAATTTCTAAATGGAGCTAATTGCAAATATAGTAGACCAAAAATAGGAATATTCAAAAGACAACTTGAACTCTCAGAATAAATCATCATTATTTCCCAATAACCCAGAGCAAATGACACATTAAACCTTATGTAGGAGAGTGGGCCAAATCTCACTAATTACAGATTTCCAGCAAGATGTTGTCACGCCCAGGTGAGATAACAGGATTCCCAATGCTTGCCGTCTGTTTTCCATTCCTCAAAGCCACAGCACTCTTGACTGGAAGGCACAACACTGCTACATCTGTAGGACTTGTACCAGATGCTTTGACTGAGGAAAGATTATCTGATTTTTGATTTGTACTCTGAGTTTCTCATCTCTCTGTGTTCTCTCCACTCAACAGCGATTGTTGACAAACATATTACAACTAAGCTTTAAGAGCGGGGGATGAATATTTTGTTAAATGCATCTTCTCACAAGCCAAACTTTTATAAATGAGCAACAGAGCATCACAACTGATGGCAGGAAGGAATAGGCAATTGCTGTCAAGTCATATCTGCATTTTGCACTCAGTAGCCAAAAATAGCAACTTTTCAGTTCCCAATTATGTTGACTAGCAAGCACTGGTGTCAGTAATGGGAGAAACGACGAAGACTTCCTCTGTAATGGTCACTACTACAGCTACTTCTCTTGGGTAATTTCTTATTCGTGGTATGCCAGGAAGGGAGCATACAGAAAATTGCACGATCATAACATAAGCAGCAAATGTTTGGGTAAAATGACTGCAGAGAAATAAGCTTCCTACGCAGTTGTCTGGTGTTTTCTTTTATTTCCTGAATGAAAAGAAGTCCTAGATTAAAACAAACCTGTTCCTTCATTTTTAACTGTTCACCGAAATATTTCCTAACTACTCAAGCACAGCAGGACAAAGGCAATGGAAAAGCCATACCACAAATACCCATTTGAATTAAGAGAAGCAAGGTTGCTTGTGCTGCATTCAACTCTTCATTGTGCCATTAGTATATCAGCAAGTAAGTGATGATTAATGATTACACAATTAAATTTAGGTAAGCAGGTTAATACTGATAAACCGAGCATCTTGCACTCCTATAGAGGGAGCAGACAGTTCCAAGTGATGCCTTTTTTATGACAGTTAAGTAACACTAACTCACATTTGAACTTCAGACTTAAAATTGAGGCAATTAAACTGATAAATTTGAGGAAATTAGACTGATAAACCTCAGAAGAAACTGTCTGCTTATGGACGTTAAATGAGTTACATGCAACCATCTATTTAAAATATTTATGCAGTGGCAGTATAACTATTAAAAGTTCAAATCAGCAATGAACTGCTGGAAGGAATCCATTCCTTTCACTGCTCACCTCAGCAGCAACGTCTATGGCCCAGTGTTGAGAACAAAGCTCCTGATGGGTAACGGAAAGAAATGATTTGCAGCCAGATGCCAACACAGAGGAAATAGATCCTTAAAAGCTCCTTAGGAAATCCCCTATGTTTAGGTTAATAGCAGGATTTGGGTTTCTGTAGAGTCACTGACTACTAGGAAACGTGAAATATCTGGATATATCAGATGCATGTTGTATACTTCTGTAACACACATCTGATTCAATCTTTCAAGATGGAATTCCTCCCCCTTTAGAAAGAAATGGGGCACTAAGATGTTCAGGGCCAATTCATGTCCATTTCACTTCACATATGCTGGGCTTGGACAGGAATACGGAATGCGGATAGAGCATTGGTGAACACAAAAATTAGTGAAAGAGAGGGCAGAGCACTGGCAGTGCTGCAGAAAACAGAAGGAAAGCAAAGACTGGGTTTGTACACTGGATGCAGTCATTACAACAGGGAAATAAGTGACATAAATGATAAAGGGACACATGCAAAGGGAGAGGTACATCGGGAAATCATGAGATAGTAGGTCATGCTGAACAAATCTGATTAAGTTCCATGAAAAAAAGTCGCAATAAGAACTGATGGAACAGACTAACAGACATAACGTATTTGGACTTCGAGATGGCTTATAATACTTCACAGCACAAAAAGCTAGGGTAAAAGGTCAGTAAATACAGTGCAGAGAAATGTGGGAATTCTACACTGAATACAAACCAAGGGCAGAAAGAAGCAGCAGATGGGAGAAGACCAGACCGAGCACTGACAGCTGTGCACATGGCCAAGCCATTGACTGCCTCATCTTAGACAAGGCACCAAAGGAAAACACGGACTTCTGAAGAAATTAAAGCTGTGGCAATGAAATACCAAACTGGATATGGGTGATATGAGCAGAGTCCTGGGCACCCTGCTTCAAGCTCAAAACTGCCACTTGCTTGCTGTTAAACAAACTCTTGTGTGATTGAACTTCTGGGCTAACAGACTGCACAACAAGACTTGCACAAGACTCTCTACCGTGAAGACAACAACTGCAAAATTTTACTTTAACTTTGCAAGGAAGTGATAATTTTCTATCACTGCGAGAAGTCCTGTCAGTATGTGTCTGCTTTTCTAACTTCCCAAATTTAGCTTCACCAACTGGAACTTTCTCTTTAAACGATGTCAGAAATGATTCGGTCCACACACAGAAAGAAACAGAAGGTGTCATTTTGAGGGTCACATTATGCAGGTGTGGGGACCACGAAACAATGGACTTGGAAGATGACAGAGGATGGTGAAGATGGCAGCAGACAGGCAGGTAACTGCTCTAGCAGCCTGAAGTTGGTTAAAGAATGCTACCATTATTAGAACACAAAAGAGTTTACTTCGTGATGTTTTAAATGTAGACCTTAATGTCTGATTAATTTATTCCACTGCAATCTTCAACAGATTGCATTGAAATGACAAACGGTGACATAAGATAATTGTAGATAAAACCTCCAAAAGCCTAATTAGTTTGCTTATTTATTCTTTCATAATCCTCTGAGACGTTAACACAGCCCCTTTCTTGCATTTTTCAGCACTTGACATTCTTCATTTTCCAAGTGTTCTTGTGAGCAGCAGAAGTGCCAGACGTTTGCCCCGAGCTTCATTCAGGCTGCATTGTGCATCACTCTGCTTGTGGGAATGGATCTTTCTAAAATTCAGGAAAGCCACCTTCTTTCTAATAGATATGTTCAATGCTATTTAATTACAGAGCCTGTGTATCTCCTAACCCTATTTCTCAGCACTGTCCTGCTAGCAGTACCATGTTTTGCAAAGTACTCTATGGTTGAAGAGTACAAAACATCCAAGAGCAGAAATGACCAGAAGTCATTCATTTAATTCCTTCCTCTTTTATCATTCATCTTAATAAGCGCCTCTTGAACAGCATTTTTATTTTATCTACTCAAAATTATCAACAGGGCATGGATCTCTACTACTTTACAAGCAGCCCATCCCAAGAAGAGGGCACAGCTCTGAGCACCAAGGAGCCATGTGCCAGGACCAGATCCCCTCCTGTAGGAAAGATCCCCACAAGTTACACAGGAGCACTAAGGCAGGGTCCCAAAGTTCTTGTTTCCAACACTCACACATTCTCTGTCTTATCCCTATGCACACAGGACTTGAGTTATGCTGTTTCCATCACCTAGGAATACTACATTATGTCAAGCCTGTTGCTTCCAGCACTGCAGAGACTTGGCAACAACCTCCAGTGATGGCTATTTCATAACCCCCTGTCAGCCGACATCAAAGATCATCTTTAAACCAGACGCTCGTGCAGAAATCCCCCAGCCTGTCACCATGTGTGTGTTCTGAGCATCTCCGCTCTTGATAGTGTGAAAGCAATAAGTAACAGCAAGAACAGTGCACAGCACAGCTGCACACACACAGAGCAGCCTTGCCAAGCCCTGCTTCCGTAACCCATAGCCCTGCTGTCTCTGCAGATTTTCAGTTCTAGCCTCAGCCTCTGTCAAACATCTGCTGTTCAAACTTAAGCCCCCAAAATATATTTAATACTTGCAAGAAACAGAAGCATTTGCAGTTAGATTACAGCAATTTCAGTCATTCTGTGACTCAATATTTAAAAGCCTAGTGCCTGGTGCTGTGAATTAGCAGCACCCTTTGCAACAGTTTGTCCTCCATGGCATTTAATTGAAGGCAGAGACCCAAAGAACAGACACGGCAGTCATACAACGTTTCTTGACTTCCAGTCTTTGAAAGTACTGATCACACATCATTTATTTACATAAGAGCCCATTTTATTACTGCCAAGATCTCCCAGGCTGCTGAAACAAGGTGATGCAGAGGCACACCTCCAGGCCAGCCTGCCTGGCAACATCAAAACTTCTATGTTAGTTCAGTCTCTTGCTTAGATACAAGTGATCTGTACACTTCCCAGTTCTTTCCACAGCCGGATGAGCATTTTCTGCCTTTCCATTACAAAGAAGTACAGAAACTTCCAAATATCTGTAAGTCCACAGATAGGGATAAAAGACCTTAAAGAATTCACCCACCTGACACGGAGGATAGAGAGGTCCCCACAGGTAGGAATGAGAACAGAGGGACAAGTAGCATAATAAATTCAGTTCTCTGTGTGGGCGGTATTAGATCTGACAGAGCCCACATAGAAACCTGGACTGTAGCTAAAAGGCAAAGTCAGATCAAGATGCCAGCACAGCAACGACAAGCACATATACACAGCGACCCACAGTTATCACTATTAACTCTCCCTTTTTGCTTTAAGATGTAACCAAGAAACTCCTGGCCAGCTTCTCAAAGCAAGTCACAGATACTCGATATTTTTCGCTCAACACAAAGGGAATGCACCAGGTAGAGGAGACGATTAGGGAAATGAAAACATGATCACTGTTTGAAGCTACACTGCTGTTCAATGTATCAAATCCTTCTCTGGATCCGATCAGAGAGAAAGCAGTGCTCATTTACAAAGGGAAACACACAACCGTCAGCAGTAGCAAGCTTTCTGCTCCTCCAGAGCCACATCCTTCCGAAGTGGTTAAAAAAATGAGAAAGATTTGAAACAAATGGCTGTGTTGGGAGAAAGCACGGCCTTCGCTTCAGCAGACCTATAAATCAGGAGCCTGACACTGGATGCAAACGATCGCTGGCAGGGCTAGCACTGCGCCAGGCAGACCCCACAAGGACACACAGTGCATCTGGAATGAAACAGCACCCAAACGGCTGTTAACCCTCCGTTCTCCTCCAAGTTCCTACTGCAAGATGCTGCAGGAGCCTGCTGAAGAACTACACAAAGCTCAGCCAAAACTTAGGGCAGCACCGTCAGAGGAGACCAGGTCAGCAGGACCTCTGTTTTAATTACAGCACAGACTTTTAGTGCATTTACAGATCATTCTTTTCTTCGTTTAAATGTCCTTGCAAGTCTTTGCTTGTCTGCTTGTTTTTAACTCAAAAGACTGAAGATGTTACAGAGTTTTCCTTTTCCCTTTTCTGCCTGCATTGGTGAAGGCTAAGAGGCAAGGCTTACCAAAGACAAGCCAAAAAGAAAAAGACAGAAAGGCTCTTTCATTTTCATTGAAAGACAGTTATTTGGCCTGTAATTTTTTCATTTTAACAACACACCCGATCCCAGTTCACTGAACTTTCTTCATCCCACCACTCCTCCCTCTACTCCCATTTCTTTTTTGGGACACTCGTGATGGTATTTCCCTATTTTCATAAGCTGTCTTAGTAAGCCCATTAACCCTACCACCAATACAAATGATCGAGTGACCTTTCTTCCCATCAGGCCTGCTCCTCACACAAGCTGACTGCAACATCCACAGCTTTACAGCTGCAAGGGTTTAGAAGCCAACCCCATGTCTGTGCACATTAATTTGGTGCACTCTGCTGTACAGCCACATGCAGGCTGCATGCAGCAACAGGGGGTACGGAATCCATCTAAATTTTCCAGGTAATTAATTCAGTCTGTGGATAAAACCAATTTCCCTTGTATCTCTGCGCGCGTACGTACACAAGGAAAAGTTGTGCCCAAACATTTTGCATTCTTCCCTTTTCCTCTGATGATTCTGCATCACTGGAAGGCCTGAATTCGTAATACCGCTCCTTCAGCACAGAGCTTTGCTCCTGCCCTCGGTTACTTCCCCGTTAGCTGCAGAGATGGGCAAGGACTGCCTCCAGAGCAAAGCTCCTGCCCGACCCGGCGCTGACAGCTGTGCGCATCCCCTGGCTCCGTCCTCCCTGAGAGCTGTCACTGTCACTTCTGCAGTAAGTCTCCACCAGCCAAAGGACCGAATATGCCAATTACAATCCCGAGCTGTGGTGAACTAGCTCACAGCGCTGTAAGAAGGGACGTGTTTTATAAATGCAAACACATTAGCCTTTCACCTTAGAACTCAAAAAAAAAGACCTTAATACAAAGTGGACTTCTGAGTGGTCTCAGTTTCTTAAGTTGGGAAATTCCTCGGTGGTCATTTTTCGTGCTTTTGGTCCACTCAGAAGCACACGATTCCAGAGTTTTCCTCCCTATCCTGCCCCATATTTCTCTGTACTGTCAACTACAGGACCAGACCACATTGCTATGACCACCCCTTGCGTGGTGCTGATGGCTTCTTGCTACCCACACGCACAGGGCAAGAGAAGTTCTTCCAGATGGATGCGGAACAGCTGGTTCCCCATGCTGACAGATGCTTACAGCCACAGGAGGAGTCATCCTGCTGCCGGGGCTTCACACACTGCTCCACAATTGCTTGCAGGAAGGCAGCGAGCCAGAAAGAAACATCCTACGCACCTGGATGCCTCTTTCTGCTCCCACGTACCCTGCGAGGAACTGCGTTCTGTTACAGCACCGTGACCTGCAGCCTGGCTCCCTCTAGTGTGAGCTGTCAATAATCCGATTCTGCCATTGGAAACACCACGCTTCAGTAAGTTTTTTTGAATGAGGCATTCTCAGCTACTCGCGTGATATTTCAGGAGCTGGTAATCTTGCTCCGAGTAAAACATCCGTGAGCTGCTTTAGTGCTTAATGTGATGCATACATATTACATTTAATTAAACCATTTCTGCCTCTCAGTCGGGATTTGATTTCCAGGTTTCGCTTCCAACTGGAAGGTGCAGAGTACGGTGATAGGGATACACCTGCACGCAGCCCGCAGGTAACAGACAGATAAGGCATCACTGTGACATTCCCGTGCTTGAACTTTGCCTACTCCTGCTTCAAACAACAGCTTACAAATACGAAAGAATGAAAACATCGAGGAACTCTGGGATACAACCGCAACTCAGACTGAGAGTATAACCCCCAATAAGCACCTAATAACCATTAGTAATAATAACAGAAGCAGCTAGTGGAAGTTATCCATACAGAGGTAGTGAGTCCTCTGCAAGACATCCAGAGAAGTACCTTGATAATCCTCAGAAAGAAATTAAGAAAAATGAGACAATATTCCCCATCGCCACAGTGGAGAGATTCAGCTCCACTGAGCTTTCCTATTTAAGCCTAGCTTTGTCTGCATCACACGTCAGAATGCTGCTCTAAGCTGACTAGATGACTAAAATCTGTTGGGTGAAAGCACATTTCTGTTCCTTTTATTTTAGGAACTAATTCAGGAACCTAATGAACTTAGGAATCTAAACCATACTTTCTGTGAGCAACACTGAAGAAAGGACTGGATTTCAAATACAAGAGCAGGAGAGATTGCTCTGTGCAACTGTTCAAACTCAATTTGATCAGAGGCTGCTTTGGCTAGAAGTCATTCATTCCAGAGTCACAGGTTGGTTGTCAGGTCCAACAAAGGAGATGAGGTAGAAAGCTAAAAATAAGTAGCCCGCTTCTATCAATCATATTAAAATCCTTACTCTGTCAGCCTATCTTTGCTCTTTTGAAAGCAACTTACGTGAACATTAAAAACTATCTGCAAGTAAACGTATGTTGTCGGGCTAACCTCGTTTGGCCATGAAAGACAGCTGCAGTTCAGTGATGTCTGAACTGCAGATGGATCCAAAAGGCACTCCCAAGGGAAAGAAATACACAGAGGTTCTGCTGTGAGAAAGGGCTGGGAGGAAGCTCACGTTTTAGTCAAACAACTGCATGAAGGCTGGGAGGGAACGTGCCTCTCTCCATAGATACGTGGGCAAAAAGGAAGTAGAAGAAAACTAATACCTTCCAGGATAAGTTTGTCTACATTTAAAAAACAATGCTGTTTTTAAAATGAAAATCCAATCCAAGAAACACATTTCTGAAAGCATCTAGGGAGCAACAGGTACAGGAAGTAGAAGGCATAATTGCATGCTATAGCAGGATGGGAAATCTTATTATGTTTGACAGAGTGGCTTACAGTATCAGAGGTTCAAGTTCCTGGGTCGTCAGCCAATCTCAAACCCCTCATTGTAGCACTGCTGTTGCTCTGCTGAGAGGAACTGCTTGGTGTCCCTGAGCTGTGGCTTTGCTCAAGAGCAGAGGGGGAGAGGCTGAGGTGAGTCCCCACCACCAAATGCTTTTGAAGGAAAGCATTGACCTCTGAGTGAAGTAGATGGGAACCTCTTAGAAATGAAGTCATGAAGTGAGGAACCAGCAGGTCTTTAAATTGCTTTTATGGCTCTCCTGGGTGCATCCAGGCTCTGAAATTAGAAATGGATAGCTGATGGCAGGGATTTTCTGGAGGTCAGATCTATGGATCCAGGCCAGGTAAAGGTACCTGAATCCTCCAGGCCCTAAACAGATCCGGTGCCACAAGACTTCCTCAGAAGTGAAGAATTACAAACCAACACAGAAGAGAAGACCAGAGAGTGAGATTTCATCTGTAGTCTCGTGACCTCAAACACTCACTGTTTCTTAGTTCTACTGTGCCAATATTTATAACCGCAAAGCAAAGAAAATGATTTAAGCACGAGATTTCTCTGCCCTGCCCTAAAAGTACAGAAGAGTACGTATATTTTAATAATGTACTGCCCGATGTATCACTCATCCCCACCAGATTATGGATCTCTCTCGTTAAGAGCCATCACAGCAATTTGCAATCGTAAAACACATCAGTAGTGCCACTTTGTGCTGGATGTCATGGGGTCTGCAGCACAGACCTCAGAGCCCTGAGAAACAAATGGATTCAGCGGCATGCTAACTTCTTTGGTAGCAGGAAAGAAAGAAAAGCAGACTTGGATGAGCAGAAGAGAAGAACTGACAGACAAGGACACCTTGGAAATAAGCTATTAATTGACTACCTCATGATTAGAAATGCAAACAAATTCAGAACCTAATTAAATCTTTCTTACTATTTCCATTACACGGTTGTAAATTTTTTTTTCAACCTTTGTACAGATGCAATTAAATAAATTTAAAGGCAACGTAAAATAAATCCCAATTAAACATGCCATTTGCAAGTCACTTTGCGAACGTGGAGGCAGACCACTTACCTGAAATACAAAAAAGAACCATAAAATAAATGCCACTGTCCGAACACTCGTCTGAGCATAAGTAAATAGAGGAGAAAAGACAGAAGAGAGACAGTAGAGCACTGTGAAGTAGGGGAAGGTTTATTTCTATAAAGGAATGAGCTGCAAATCTGATCTTATGCGTCATACCGGACTGTGAGTTTGCCCTGTAACTTACACTTAATTTGCAGTCATATTTCATTCATTCTGCGTTCTTCTACGGTAGTGCTAGGCTGTGCTTTAGCAAAAGAAAAACATCCATAGGATGCCTTCTTGCACAGAGTTTGAAATCAGAATGTTGCATGTCAAGAACCACTGCCACTGGGAGTCACCATCTTCCAGATCAAGAAAACAGAAAGGTTCAACATACACCTCAGCCCCAAACAAATCCTTTTGTAAGAACTTCAGGTGTTCCCCAGAATTCTGGCCAATAGATAATCAGTAGTTCAAGCAACAGGAGCTGCTGTAAACCCAAGTACAGGTTGCTACAGCTAACGTTGGCTTATGAGCATTCAGGCTTTGGGAAAATTATTCATAATAATTTTAAAACCACCACTGAACACTTAAAACACAGCATTCCCATCCTCCCACCCTACACCTTGGAAATACAAAATTAGCAATACTAAAGCCAAAGTGCTCCTTATGCATAGATTAAATTTAAATGACCACAGATATTCCCAATCAAAACTTGAGAGCTGGAAGTCTCCACATCAAACGATCCTTGCTTTTCTTGTCTAAAAAGATCCTACTTCACTGGATGAAAATGGGCATAGAAACTAACGGGCTTGTCATTTGTGTTGGTGTTTTCTTACCCCATGGTGTGATATTTCTATAAGGCGAAACATATCACGTTCAGTAAATTGAATTCCTAAATCATTTTAATTAATCTGAATAGGCTGACACAGCCCACACTCTATAAACAAACAAATGTGAAGTTTGAAAGTCATTTATCAGAAGCTGAGAAAGCTCCTCAAAATATAAAGCTACAGTATTAAGCACAAATAGCATTCCAGGCTTGCACATTTGCTTATGGGTTTGTATACTGCACACAGCTGAAACATGTTAGAGATTATTTTAACATTATAAATCTCTACATGGATACACTTTATAATGACAGTACTATCCACACAAAGTTTTAAATATACACCAAGTGTTGCATAGACCTTATGGTATGTCCCATCTCAAAGGATTCTTGGAGAGCAGCTTTTCTTATAGACAACATCCGCACTCTTGGTTTCTGGCAGAGAACAGCAATGCCATATAACAAGCAGTGCTGAGGGCTCGTAACTGCAGGGAAATGGCAACCAAACTGCTGCTGGGGCTGCCCTGTGTTTTGAGGGAAGGGCTGCTGAGAAGCTTCTTCCCAGTACAGGGATGACAGACACGAACTTCTTTCATTCTGATCGTTCCTAACGGAGCGTAAAGCAAGAAAGTTTCCCACTGCTAAACATTTTGGGGGGGTCACATAATGAGTTATGCATCTTCCACCTCCACCCCAATGGGAAGCTGAAGCACATTGTACCCACGACAAAAGAAAGGCAAAGCAGAAAATTGGCCGTTTGTGGCCATGACTACATAGGAAAGATGTATTTTGAAACATGAACCAACTAAGACTTATCTGTGTATTTCAGTCTCTGGCAGTTTTTGTAAAAAAAGAATTCAAGACCTACTGAAATGTTTCTGTTGTTTCTGCATTAAAGGTGGGGATTACTCAAGCTGATGCTGGAGAAGACATGGGGTACGCTGACTGAATGGATGCTTTGCACTGACAGAAGAATATTGCCAGCTTCCATTCTGCGCCTTTCAGCAGATTAACTGAGCACTACAGCGGGAAATGGCACGTGCTCCTGGCAGCAAAATCCCATGCTAGTTGCAACTGGTCTTCTTTCTCAGAGAAAAGAAACCTGGAAACAAAGCTGAACATGGCACACAAGCTGTGAGAGAGGGAAAGCATTACACTGTAAATTCGGGCAGTTTGTTTTATGCCAACAGCAATCTTAGCTTGACCTAATAACCTTGACCTAATTTACTTTGCTTTATGGCAAGATATCTCCTGGAAACAACTTCTCATAGCAAGTCTGGATCTGCGGACACCCATTCTGGCAAATACACCCGGAGCTGAGGTATGAGCAGCCAGCACTGCCGGGCACTGTGCTGCACCAGGCAGAGCTCATCTGAGCATGCAGAGCTTGTTGAGAAGATAAAGGGCAAGACAGAGCCGTGGTTATACTCCTACAAGTGCTTTTCTGAGAGGCAGAGAGCAGCCCATTAAAAACATCCCCGCCATACTCTGCTACTATGCACTGGCATTGGCTGTGATGGAGTGCACATCCTTCATAGGAGCTTGTGTGGTGCTGTGTCTGGGATCTGAGGTTAACTCTCTGTTGGCAGCACGGTGATGCTTTAGCTGCTGCTGACAGTGCTGTCACACTCTTGAGACTTTCCTGTTCCTCACATTGCAGTTGGCCTGTGGATGCATTAGATAAAGTGAGAGTATGAAGTTGCATATGTTCTTACTCCTTTCATAAAGCTTAGGGTATCGAAAAAGACAGTAAAAACTTCACGCCTAGCTAACTTTTCTTTGAGAGACAACAGAAGAGAATGGAAGAAGTGGATTCCTGTTTGACAAACTTCATGAAGAAACACAGAAGTTGAAGCAAGAATTCTGAATAAGTGTATTATTAATACTCAAAGAGTAATTACTTCCAACTCTCTGCACACCAGCAAAGAAATACCAGCACCCATTTGAATGATGAGAACTACAGAATGTACTGAAAGAGAACTGCAGGTGAATCTCCATTGATTCGATACCAAAGTGTAAATGCTAACAAGAGTTCAGATCACAGAAAAGTAAGAGAAAAAAAATAAAAAGCACAAGGTCATTTCAGGAGTTAAATACAATGAGCCAAACTGGCCAGGCCAGATACAGAACTGTAACACGCCATGCTCGAGAATCTTGGCACAGGGGATAATATTTGAAACACACATCACTAAGTAGGAGCGTCAGATACGAGACATTTATTTTAGATTTCAGGAAACAGCCCCATCAGGCAGAGGCTGCAAGATCTCCCTCTCCATATTATCTTCAAACACATCTGAGTGAAAGGGCAAACAGAAATTTGAAAGAGATGATTGCTTCCTTTGTGGGGGATACGGTTACCCACTGAGACAGGAACATACATGAATTCCGATTTGCAATCATTTCCACTATTTATGAGGTCACTGGACTTGCTCCTGCTGAGCTCAATTTAGCAAGAGCTTTGGCAAGATCAGTGCAGAGAATATTACAATCACATTGACTTGGTGATGGCTGAACTGCCACAGATACAGAACTCAGAAACATCCATAGGCTTAATGCTAGAGACACATCAGTAGACATTCAGATTTTAAATCCTAAGATGTAAATGCGGACGTTTTTGGTTTTAAACAAGACTCGGAGCTGCACCATACAAAATTAATTATAGGCTTAAAGCCATTGTTAATTCTGAGCCAAGAATAAAAAGGATCTCTCTCATGCACTAAGGTAGGCATAAGGAGCCAACAGGAACATCCATGCCAACAAGGACAAGCTAATTTCAGATGCGTTACTGCACTGAGCGCTTATTGAGTCCTTCTCTGGATCTTGTCCCGTATTATTAGAACAAATCTGCAGTGTAAATTACGATTAAGATTAAGATTACACCTCTTAACCAGCACAAAGTTTACATTTGCAAATGGACTTCAGCGAAGTCCACAGCAATCACACTTGCATGCACAGTTTCAGAGACCATCAAACCTAGAAAAGGAATAAAGTACACAAAAACCTTTCAGCTATCTTAAACTTTGTGCTTATGTGGAATTGCACTCCACAGTTTCAACTGCAAAGGCAGAACGATATAAATGCAAGTCCAATGGATCCAAGAGAGAATGTTAAAACACACAGGATAACCTACAAAGAGCGAATGATCCATGTACAAAGATCAGGTTCTACCTGGTTGCCTTCTGAGAAACCTCTACAGGCTGTAATTCAGCAGCCTGTGAGCAGCTTGCCACTGCTCTCCCTGCTTGTTGTGCTCCCATTTATCAGTGTAAACCACAGAACCCAAATAGCTTTAGGAATTTTGAATCACTGTGCAAAAACAGAGCCTCAAAAGGAAAGAAACTCTTGAAATAGAATCTCACTCTGCTCTGTGACTTGCAGTCTGCAACAAAAAGCATTTTTCTACCTGCCTGGCCCCTTGGAAAATAAGGCAGCTTTCCCACAGCACATTTTGCTCCCAGAATGACGGAGGAGGAAGGCTTCCAATCTCCCATCAGTCCTCTATTCTGTGTGGCTTACATGTCTCTCCCAGCTGACAAGCTTTGTGTTACATAGGAAAATGACAGCTCATTTGCTGGGCATGGGAACTCATGATCACACATCTCCTTCTTCAATTTCATACAGCACAAAATGATTACAGTAAAATTCCACGTAAGAATTTGGATTGGATCCAGTTCCCCACTTTACCACAGAAATACTTTGTTGGTCTCTGTAGCTGACAAGGGATTTGTTATCTTTACAGTTTTCGGAATCTGAATTAAACACCCAAAGCACACACTAAGGTATTGCATCCTTACAGGAGCAGCAGTCTGTAAAATATAGTCCCAGCTCCTTCTAGAGAGTCCAGCAACCCAAACTATTTCTGTAACATATCCTAAGGACAGAGGCTGCACTCCAATTAAGCTGCATAGGGCAGCTGTAAACAGGGTGGCTCTGTGGCTGGGGCACTCCCCTGACCAGCATTAGCCACTAAAGCTTATTTCCATGCAGCATTAGCAATGCAGAGAGTGCCTGAACCCAGGGGAGCACAGGGCAGAACCACAGGCTTGAGGATGGTGAAGGAAAGATCTCTCTGAAATGTTTTCACATGAACTACTGGTTAAAATAGGTTGTGATGGCTTAGAAGGACTGATAGTTCTGTCAATATCTACAGAGAAACAGTAAGGGCAGAACATGGGAGAAGAGGGAAATTCAGTAAAAGGAAGGTGCAGTGACATACTATTAGCATAGCTGTAAACCTGAGCAATAGCTGGTGTATAAATGTGCTCATTAGCAAAGTTAGCGCTGCAGGCATCTAAAGGTACTTCTTTTTCCTCTTAAAATGCATTACATCATCTTCCTGAAAAAAAAAAAATATATGACTGCGTTCCATAAACCAATTTAAGGGAATTTTGAAATCATAAACAGAACAGAAAAAGAAAAAGAGAAACTTGTTCGTAAATCATTTGTGTATATGTTCTACGTAAGGGAATATCAGCTCTGACCTCCTGCAAAAAGTTTACATTTCCATGGACGTTACAGTGAATTAAACCAGAGGATTTGCTGATTGCTGGCTTTAAGAAAACCATGTACCATTTGGGTTGAAAGACGTGTAGCGTGTGCTGTACATTCCCCTATTTCACAACTAGGAACATCCCTGTGCTCCTATAGGCATCTTCGTGTCCCAGGCTTTTGTGCAGACCTGTCTATCACAGCAGCGAGAGCAATGGAAATTGAACCAAGATGTTTCATCTGGAGATGTCGCCTTATTATTTTTTTCTAAGTGCAATCTTTGGTTTCATTATCCTGAAGTATTTTCTATTGGTGTTTGCACAGAAAGGAAGCAATGTGCATTTTAAAAGAGCCGTGGAGACCGCTATAGACAAAGCTGAGAATAATGCGCCTCTGCTTCCCAGAGAACCAGCCCATAGGAAAAAAACAACACTCCAGTAATTCGGTTTATCCCTAAGTATAAAATAACTGAAGTCAAGGTGCCTGCGCTGTTATTATTTTTTCTGATGTTTCTGACACCAACGTGCTGAATTTTATGGCATTCACAGTTTCAAAAGCAGCGAGTTCCCACTTGGTATAGTCGTAATACTCCTTAATATTTTCATTTTGATGTAATTTACGGCCCCAGCTTTTTAAATATCCGCTCTGTAATAATGTTTAATTTCAGGGGTCACTCCGCCAAGGAGTATATTAAAGCTTATAAAACTCATTTCCAAAGCTCAAATATCAAGCTGTGATCAGGTTAGGAGGGCAGCATCTGTGAATATTTCATCTTTTATCATGCTGATAATAAGGAGATGACAGAGGCACATTATTACAATGAGAGAATTGCTCATTTCAGCCCTGGCTGCTGGAAGCTAGGGTCTGCAGTGTGTGTTACTCAATAAAAGCAATTCTGATATGAAAAGCAAGTTTACTGAGCCACCACTGTGTCTTATTTGATTGTAATGAATAATATATGGGCCCAAGAGCTCGTGCATCTGGTAGGGAGAAGGAAAGGAAAAGGTTTAAGTTTGGAGGGGCACTTGAATGTAGACCATAATTTATCAAACCTGCACTTTATTGTTTGGAAATAAAGTTATGAGATAACTGTTTGTTAGACTTATTAGTTTGATAACAAATCTTAAAGGTCCACCAACACAAAAACAGGACATTCGTCTGCACTGGCAGGACAAGCTCCATCTTCCACTCTTCCATTTACTCTCAACAAACGATGACCAAGCATTGGGCCAGGCCAAGGGTTGTAACCACCTCTGCTGCAAAGCTCCTCTGGCCACGTTTCACACTAACCTCTATTGAAAGAAGTGAGAAAAAGTTTGTCTGCCATCTTCTGTAAAAGAGGGAAAATACTCAAGAAACTCTCACATCTCTTGGGTTACTCGATAACATCCTCGTGGCTCAAACATACCTCTGCCATTTGAAAACTGCTTACTGTGAAAACAGAAGTTTGATTAATTTCACAGAGAACACCACTTACCATTTGTCCAAATTTGTTAAATTTAACTGCTGGTATCGTCATACCTCCCCTGAGCCTGTTTGCTTTAAATCTCATTTGTTCCATGATTAAGATGTCAAACTGAAACTGGTTTGTATCTTTCAAGCTACACAGCTCCTCTTATTATGGTTATTTTACAATAACTTTTATTTTAAAATAGAATGTTACATATAAAATCTACTTCATTACTAATTATTACTTTAATATAACGCTTATATTTTATTAAAACTACAGGTTTTTTTTATTATGTATTTACATATTCTCATCATGAAAGCAGCCAAACTGTAAACTGAATTAACAGAGTAAGCACCATTACACTGAAGAAATTCATAACTACATAATTGCCTGACAGTTTTATTTGTAGAAATTGATAAAAAAACATTCTGGTTTTCAGGACTGTTGTATCAGAATGTCAAACCAACCACATGTGTTAAGCCAACCTTTTACATCACTGAGTGCCGTATGATGCTTGGTTGAGAAAAGCTGAATGTAATTTGTCTGGAAGCTCATCTCCTGGTAGCATCACGTTATAGTGGTCATGTGTTCATTTATTTGTCCCCTCTCCAACTCTTTTAAACAGGACAAATGCTCCCAGGTGTTCCATACTGGGCTAATGTGGCAGGCTTACCTCTGCCACCATTACACATTGACCTCCATCATGAAAAATAAGTTAGGAACCAGAACTAGAGGATAACAGTTCTATAGGCAGATTCTGGATTCCTGAAAATGCCAAAAAAAATTTTAGTTATTATTTTCTTTCTTAAAACATCTCTGTAATAAATGTTCACGTTCCCACTAGATAAGAGAGATATTGTGAACTACAGCTTTAAGTCACCTGCTTCATTGCCAAATTAGTCTAATTCTCAAAAATCAATTATTTATTATTAGCAACAGCATTAAACAAGGCCATTTCTTTTCTGAACTTCTGGGAACAAATGGCCCTGATCACAAAGATAATACGACTTCTGAATTGTCATTATCACCACGCTGTGATAATGACATATCATTTTGGCACTTCTAGCTCTGTCTGTTCCAATCTCTCGTTGTATTTAACTCATTTACGTCTAAATATTTACTCTGTCTGCCTTCACTTTTTCCCTCTGCTCACAACCCTACAGGTTCAGTAGGGCTGGCTTTGTGGAAGTTTGTGTTGTTAATTTCACGCTTTTAGCTCTTGCTCATTCTTATAGGGCTGCAGTTGCTAACAAACTGAAATAACATTCCCTCCCTTACAGAAAAAAATAAAATAGGGAAACAGTTGAATATGAGTGTCAGGAATACAAGAAAGCTTCCTAAAGTGTTTACGCACATACACTTCTTTCAATAAATGCAGGCTAAGGAACAGATAATCACAGAAAGCCTTTGGTTGAGACAAACACCAGAGAGGTCCTCTTTTCAAGACTGCAAAGCTAACATCCAGCTTAAATCCCACTGTGGATACTCAGGAAAGTACCCTGAGCTGTGTGCATCAGCGCACCATTAGCAGAAGGTGTCACCTCCTAAAGGAAAACCTTCTTGCTTTATTCTTTATATCGCTTTACATCATGCCTATTACACAAAACTATCTGTTTGTTGCTTGAATGCTGCAGCATCACACGGTGGTCAAACTCATCTCTTAATAGTAACGTTTAAACCTCCAGCCACTAACCTGAACTTCCCTGACTTTAGTTGGCTGTTGATAATGCTCATGTATGAAGAAGAAAGAAATCTACTGCGGTACGCTATCGGGGGAGTTCTGAGTCAAGCTTGCACAAAGAACAGGACTCAAAACCCTATATCCCCACAGATACAAAGCTTTTGGATTTTAATCCTGAAATAGAGGCATTGCTCAGAGAGCAGTTTAAGTAACAATCTTGAAAATAAACTCAAAGGAACCACTTAAATCAAAAATAAGAATTAAAATCACAAACGCAACACCAGCCCCTCCAGTGCAGGTTTTAGGGTGGATTTGCCCTTTGCCATAATAGACTGCAATTTGCCAGTGTTTCTCCTCCATCCTCTCAACCTTAACTCTACAAATAATTGTTCAACTGCATGCCTTTGCATACATAATCTCAAGTCCGTTTTATTAGAAAGGTGATTTTCTATCAATTAGCGCTAGGCATTTCAGAACAAGCAAGTTTCCAGCACCAAGGACAGTTGCTTTCACTGCACATCTCAGCATCCGTGTGCTTCCCACCTCCAAAACTTCTCCCAAAGCCCAGCTCCTCTGAGCAAGACAGCAAAAGATTTCCTCGCCATTTTATTCCCACTCTTCCTCCTCATAACGTCACATTAGGGAGCCTTTAATTACAGTAGCCCCCATTTATGATCAAAATCAATTAAAAAAAAAAACACCCGTGGCTTCACATTGATTTAAATTTAATAACTTGGCCTGCGAAGCAGCTTAATTTGCCACTTGAAATTATCTTCTTACTTTTATCTTTTGTTATAGCACAGAGTTAGATTCACTATTAATGGACAAAGCTGCACTTACTAGTGAGTATATAACCTTAAATACTTGATTAAAAAGTGCTGTTTCCATTTACAGAAGGTATTACTGTACTCAGTAGCTTTTAAATGGTTTGTTAATGGCTTACTCTTTTCATTCATCATCAAAATTAAAGTATTACTAATAAATGTGTTTTATGAACTTAAGAAATATGCTTATTCAGCTGTAAGAGCTCACTTGCGAGTGATATTTGCTCCGTAAAATAAATTTTTGCTATTCGGTGGTTGTAATGGTCCTATTAATGGAATAATAACTATGTGAACGTTACGAGCAGTCCTTAGATGATGAGATGTCCATTACACTCATCACAAAGCATAAAGTTCATCCAACTTACTACTGAATGTTCTATCATGTGGATGTGAATTATTAAAAACAAAACCCCAAGAAAACCCACATGCAGGTACCCTATTTCATCCTGAATGCACCAAAACAGAATCTAGAACATTCCATGCTTTTAATTACACAGAGACAGGGGCCTGCTTACAAACTCCCAACTGCTTCTACACTGGCTCTTCCCAGAACTGGACCCTAATGCAAGACCATTATTATACGTAGTTTCATTGCTACATCCACGAGGCTCAACTCAGCTAGGATAAACCAGCACCAACATAAGAGGCCCTCCCTCCTTCACTCATCTTCCTCCAACAATAAAGAGGAAAAAACGAGAAAAAACACAGACAAGTCCAGAATGGATCCCTGTGCTTCTAATAGTTCAGAGAAAGGGGGGAAAATTGCTCTGCCATTATTCAGAGCCTTTGAAAGATCCTCTATGCCATGCCTTTTAAGATACTCTTTGAGATATACACCCCATCCTTTGTTGTGTTGCTGCACATATGAATGAACGAAGCATAAGACAGGTCTTTAGACACATGCCACAGGAAAAGTCCATGCAAACGAGAATTTGTAGCTGCTGATTTTTTCCTCTTTTACAGTCCTATATAAGTAGTGGACACTGAAGTATATGGGTAAATTCACTGAGAGTTGTCTCAAACAAATGCTAATTCAGCAAAGCTGGCACACAAACCAGAGGAAGAGAGAATCATGCCCCAGTGGTGCTTGGACAGGAAAGATTGCTGGTAGAGAAAGCTGGAAATCAGCCATCTACTCAAAGGGGAAGAGCAACTGTGCAATCCTGGCTAGAGCTCTGGCAAGCATGGTGTAATTTTGCATTCTCACACATTTGCTAAGATTCAGGCCAAAGCCCACACCTCTTGCAGAATAACAGTCTTCCCTCTGCTTCACTTTCCTGTTTAGCAAATGTGACATAAGCTGGAATTATACAGCACATTGCAGAGAACAGAGACATAGATTAGAATGATGGAGTGACACTCTTTGCTTCTCAAACATAAACCTTCCAGGCAAGGAGAATTCATTCTGCACACAACAGCCATAGATAGTCTTTAGAGGGGCAGGGATGGGTAGGGGAAGGGGAAAAAACAACATTACAACTCTCATCTTTTCACTCGGTGGCATTATTTGCATTTCCCTTAATACATGCAAGCTCCTGCTGAATAGCTAGGTGTTATTATTCATTACAATTTTCTATTATGCTGTGATAAATGACACCCCCAGGGGTAGAGCTGCTCTGCGAATGCTTATTACAGTCATTTAAGTAGGAGTTGATTTAGCTTAAATAGGTTGTTTCATATAGCTATATGCCCCAGCTATATAGGCCTGCCACTGCTACTCATTTCAGCTCTGGAATAACTAGGATTTAATTGAATTATAACCGTTTTGTGCATGTATTACACTGTATCCTCTTCATTATATCTTGTAAAATATGACAGTGCTGATTAATTCCACATGTTGCAAGCAAGAATCTTTTTATTCTGTTTAGATACTATTTTTTTTTTCTTCAAGTTTCAAGGGACGGTGATTAAAAAGATCACCGCACTCAAGAGACGACTTTACAGAGGATGATCTGCAAGTGGCACCAGTCTGCTTCTTCTGCATGAAAAGCAGGCTTCCTTCACCCAGGTATCCCAAGGCATGCTAAGTGCAGTGCCCAACCGCTGCTCAGCACTGTCCAGATATGGGAGGACAGGCATGAATCTGACAGAGCGGACTGAACTCCTCGTGGGGCTTTGCCTTTATCTTTCCTACTGCTGGGCTTTTATAAGCACACCAATTGAGAGCATATATTATACTGTTTTACTTCTGTTTGCATCAGTACAGCACTGAAGCCTACCAACAGCCCAAACACAGCCAGCTCAGTTCACTTTCTGAAAGCATCAAGTTTAAAGCAGAGAAGGCATTTTATTCTGGAACTGAGATCACAAAACTCAGTAAAAAGTGAATGGAAGGTGAAAAATAATGAATGCATGGAAGAAAAATTTTCCCCTGAAAGAGGAACCATACAGTCAGGCCCTTCTTATATTATGCTTCTAATATTCACAAGGCTGAAAATCTCCAGATTGAAAGTCAGGCCACAGATTGAAAGTCAGGCCAGTTCTCAATGCTGTTTTCCCACCATGGGGTAGCTGAACTTGTCTCCTAAATCAAAGAAGAGTTTTTAATTTTGTTCGTCTCCTATTATTCAGAAAACATAGAGAAGCCTTTGCACCAGGCATGACCTGTGGAGTTCTGACTATGAGAGGGCTTTTGATATTGTGAAGAGTACATTAGCAAGAACAAATTTCAGGATGTCAGGATTTTGGTATCAAGAACAATTCTCACACAGCTGAATCTTATTTAACTGTAGAACCACAAAAATACATAGTCAAGCACATTGCAGCAAGCTTAGAATTTCATTATGTATTACTGGTAACTCAACAATACTTAAGAGTTTATTGCCATTAAAAGTAATATTTCTCCTTCTGTTAAAGACCACAGAACCAGATACAGGTTGGAAGGTACAATTTATTAACCACTGAAGACATCCTAACATTTCTCATCTTTATATTCTACAGGTGATTGGTTTGGGTTTTTTGAGGGGTCAGCAGTTTGTAGTTTGGGTTTTCCTGCATAATGCAGAGAGAGAGTTGTAGACAGTGTTACCCTGCCAGACCAGGTACAGCCCTGAAGGCAGGAACGGCATTCACACCATCAAGCAGAAGTTCTAAACTCAAAATGCTGTATTCTCTATGGCTGACTCTCCAAGCATGTGAAGGTAAGAAGGAAAACTAACAAACAACCAGCAAGTTACCTCATCCCCATCCAAAATTAGATGTTCTCAAGGAACTTCTTAAGATGCCAGAATTACCTGTTGGCAGTGTGTTCCACCTACTCCTACAACAGCATAAAATCATCAGCATGAATGGGGTTTCTATAATTATATCACCTACATATGTGCACTGTAGCAGTAAAAATGTTGATAAATAAGCAATTTCAAGTAGAAAAGTAAATTTATTTAATGACAACAGAAGAGGATGACCTCTGCATTCATCTGCCACTTACATTGTTCTTCAAATAATCTTCAGCATCAATTCACAGACCCAGTTACAGCAGGAGTTTTTATACCAACTTCATCCCAATATTAAAATAAGTATTTTAAATGGCATGCAGTAATGAATTAAACACCAGCTATCTGAGGCAAACGGTAAGCCAACAGCCGAAAATATTCCGAAGAGAATATGTAAAGCAATTAAACTTTAACTACTTTTAAAACAAATTCTTTTAAATGCTAATGGCCATTGTTTTCTCACTTGGTAAGTAAAATTGTGTCGCTGAAGGTTAGATGATTGCCAAGATTTAATTGAATGTCTAAAAGAAAGGGAAATGTTTCTTTAAAAAGCTAAGATGGACCTCTTACCACATTCCTACAGCGAAATGTCCTATAACAATGGAACTGTGATTTGCTGAAATTAAAATGCTATTATGGTGGAATTAGGGTTTCAATATTTTTAGCAGCTTAAATAGGCCTTGCATTTTTAAAGGACATCTGATAATAGATAATTACATTTCATCTTAAAGAAACTGAGTTGTTTTCTTAAGGAAAAATACTTTTCTTTCTTCTGTAGAGGTTAAAGCATAGCCATCATTAGTAGCAGCAATAGGCTTTAGGTGCCTACTTCAGCTTGGGGATGGATATTAGCATATAAATAGCCGGCGGTGGCTGCTTGATTCTACCTATTTTATGTTTCAGTGTGGCATCAGAACGCACTTAACAAGAAACAGGGAGGGGGGAGCGGAGTGTTTGAGGGAGGGGTTCTGTAACATGGGTTTAGAGGGGGTCTCTCTTACTATAATGGAAATCTCTATGGTACTGAGTTTGGTGGGACCTTTGCTTTTTGTTGTTGCTGTTGACTTTGTCGTTCATTTCCATGGGTTTTTGTGCGCCTTGTGTGATTCCAACAGTCTGTGAGTCCTACAGGGTAGCGTGGCACTGCACTGAAGTGAGGAGCATTGGGTTAAGCAGCAGCTGGAAGAACACGGGAATGAGTCAAAGTGGTGCAGTCTCTAAAGCATGAATAAAAGTGTTTATATTTCTACATTTCTAAAATAATCTCTATCCTTTGCATTACTGGAAAGCAGTGGAGAAGCAGGGGGCTGTTATCGCTCTGCCAACGCTGCTCACATGCAACGCGTTTCCTCACGGGAGGCAGAGGGGAAAGAGAGCCATGAGCGTTCCCCGTCCTCTGCTTCACACTGACCTTCAAGATTTACTGCTTTAAAATGTTAATCATCCTGAGTGACATTTCTCGTGTCACTCAGCGGATTGTTACAGCAGAGGGAGAAGCGTTCTTTTTACCCAGGCTTTCCCCCCAGCCAGGCGGGTGAGCAGGCAGGGGCAGAGGTGAGGCCGGTGCTCAGGAGCACAGCGCAGGCCGCCCTCAGTGCTGCATGCTTATGAGGAAGGCAATGAGGCCTATAGTGGAACAAGACTGCCTGGCTGCACACAGAGACCCTTTCCTGAGTCACAACTCCTCAGCACCACACAACTGAGCCACTGAACTTGGCCCTCAGTCTGTGAGAGCTGCAGCCAAAGTGATGGGACCACGCCAAAAGCAGCAGCACCCAGCTCAACACAAGGCTGCGCCCAGAGCAAGGCTGTCACGCTGCTCCATTCCAAGCACAAAGTGCAGCAGGCCCCTTAGGCACCTCCAGAAAAATTAATGCGTTCGTCAAGACACAGCATTGTGGTACATCCGATTTGGCAGTCAACAGCATAAAATATATGACGGCCATTCAGAAGTAATGGGTTTTTCATGCCGCACAGTCTAAGCTCTGAAGTCTTCAGACTCCCCAGGTAGCTGTCCATCATTCCCAAACACAATGCAGAGAACTGATCCTCCTGGGGTTGCTGGAGGCTGTTGTTAGGTCACTGAATGCAGCCCTTGGTGTCTGCGTGTTTTGAGCACTGAATACAGCTTGCGTGATATCGATGCATTCTAACTGCAGTAATGCATTGCAGGATTCTAAAAGGTTTGCTATAACTACAAAGCAGCCAACCCTGCAGACAACGCTTTGGCAAATGCCACCTCTGAAAATTCTGCCAAAACTAAGCCCTTCTAATCAAACCTCAAACCTGTTTCCTTTCATCTCCATTTTATGGGGCACAGGTCCTAAACAAAGCCTGAGTTGATTCAACACTAAACATTACCGGAGGTAGTAAGGCAAACTATCTGTTTTCTTACATCGCAAGATCTGAAATGCTGGTTGAAAAAGTACAATAAGAGATTTTTGATTGGTCTAAGTGGCCATTTAAAAAGTTACTGTTTGATTATAAATAAAATATTAGAAGAAAAAATTAAATACCAGTCCCATCATTTTTAATATTACCATCTCGCTTTCAGCTAATCAAGTCAAAAGAAGGTCGGAGACCTCTATCTTCCAACAAACAGTTCTTGATTCATTGCATTAGTCAAAAATTCTAGATTGTAAGAATGTTAAATAACCCTACCATTTATCTGCATCATTATCATTTTTAAATACGTTATTTAATCTCCATGACCTTTGTATTATAGTTTATACCGACTGAAGCTGGACCAACAATCTGCAAGTTGAATAAAATCCATCACTCAACAATTCAGATGGCTCTTTGTTATTAAAAAGGCAAGTGGAAAATGATTTTTTTTTTTAAATTGTAAAGCCTATTTTTATGGGTTTAAGATACTTAAACAGAACTAAAACATTTCTGAAATAAGAGGAGAAGCATGGAAGTATAATCATACAATATTTTAAATATTTTAGTTGATTCTTAAGTTTGAAATAAATGTCTAGCAGTGGGATCTGTTAGCTTCTGGACAGAAATATCGCAGAGCTGCAGCTTAACCCCCTCACCAGCCAGGGACGTGGGTTGGGTCTGTACTGCACCAATAAACACAACCATACCACACCCACTAAGAAGGAGGACCACCAGACACGAGGAAGGAAGGCAATCACTAAGAGGGTAGAACTACGTCCTTGACTGTTTGAAAACATCAACTTCGTTAAACTTACACAGCCACAAAATTTATGAAGAATCAGTATCTTCAGAAAATTCCCCGAGTGAAAAGAGGTTGTTCGGTTCATTTCCTAAACTCAGTATGAAAGCCTATCTTGAACCTGAGATCTTTTCTACCAAAGACCACAGGACATGTGCATTGCAAACATCAAAGTGGTGACAGCTTTGTTTTCAGGAGGGTTGTGAGCTCGTTAACAACTGGTTAATTCCCATAGCTAAGCAATTCTAATTGGGAACATCACTGTTGTCGGTATGATTCATCAGCACAGGAGAAATTAATTCCAGGTAAGTCAGCCCTCACCCCCTCATGAAGCACACTGGAATGACCTCACGCCAGTATTTGAACAGTGACAGAAGAACTGAAGATCATCTCTGTCTGGGAAGCAATCCATCTGAGCACAATTATTTCTCATGTACTCAATGTATTCAATACACTACCATTGTACTGATGTACTCACATAGTAGCAAGTACTTACAGATATGGCCGTAGTACTTGAGCTTTCAGTTCTGATAACTTCTCATGAGAAACATGCAGAAGCAGTTTGGCTGTCGAGCTCCAAATTTCCAGCCAGCACTGACACACTAATGAAGAACAACGGAGCTGTGCACTTCCCTTTGACAGCTGCACCCAGGAGAGTTTAAGGGGCAAAACCAACCAACCAGAAACACAACAACAGTCTACAGAAAAAAGGAGAAAATACAGCAAACCACACAACATCAGATGTGATTTAGATTTGTATTTCCCAGACCAGGAATATTCGCCACATATTAACATCCTGCCATTTCAGGAAAACCTCACAGTAATGACTGTGCTCTGTAATAATTGTATTGCGGTTCTTTTGACACGGTTTTTGGAAAGATTTTCCTAGCGGTTCGACAAACATTGGCCTAACGACCAAGAGTACCAAGGTCCCACAAGAACAAGGATTTCATAGCACGTCATGACAATGCTTCTAGCACAGAACAGCTTAATCAGCGTAATTGCAAAGCTAATTTTGCAGACGGACTTGTGTTGTTTTACATCTCAACCTAGTAGATACTGCTCTATGTGCAACAACCTAATTAGAGAAGAAAACAGGGAGCACACCTTCAGAGGAGACACGGCGAGAGCCCAGGTGCTCTCCTGCAGTGGAGGAGCTCACAGTGATGGAAACATGGCAGCAGCGCATGCTGTAAATCAGCCCCAGCTCAGGCAACAGGGCACTTTCTCCCTGCTTTTAATGAGACAATTTTCCCCTGCACGGGAGAAGCCAACAATAGAAGCGTCTTCGATGTGATTCATGGGAAGTGTTGTTTTCAGCTGGAGCAGCTTTGTTCCAGGCCCTTGTTCTTCCACCTCTGAGAACATCCAGCCCACATACCTGGGGCAGTGGGGCTTTACTCAGCGTTGCAGATTCATCTGCCTCAATAAGCAAAGGCTCTGCTTATACTCATCCTGATCAAATATAAAACGTTATCCTGAAAGTGGTCCTTATTTCCCTTCCTTAAGTAGTTGAGAGGTGGCAGATTTCACAACCGCAATGTTCCGCGGACACGCACTTCGTGCAACCAGCAAGCGTAAGAAATTATTTGTTGGATCAGAAACATTTTTATTATAAATGTGGGGAGTTAACAAACCTCCTGCAAGTAATTTAAAAATAAATTAAGCCTATTTGTAGACTGGAGCATCTGTCCTATTTATTTTCTGTTTAATTACTGCCCCTTCTCCAGCTATAAGCAAAATAAGAAAAAGCTTTACAGGGCAGAAGATTTCTGAATTTTTGAATTATCTTTTAAATCTCTTAAGCAAAACTTAACGACACTTTGTATAAACTGTTTCTTTCTACTTCCAAATGCATCCTTTAAAGATAAGCAATCAAAACTTAAAACCTAATAGCGAGCGCTACTCTCCTCAATGCATGAGGACCTGCAAAAGCAGAAATAGAGGTCTTTGTATAAGATAACTTCAGAAATTTTAGCTATTTTCCTAAAAAGACATGTAAATATACATAAGCAATAGCAATCAGGTAGCAAATTTTCATACCAATGCATTTAATATGTCTACATTCTTCTCAGGCTATTCATTGTAGACAGAAAAAGTAATTACTTAGAGTAGTCTCTCACACCCTATAACATTGTACATACAAATAATAGCAGGAACAAAACCCAAACACTGGCTTCATCCGTTTCCAGGATCATAAGTAACACTGACTTGAGCTCTCCTGAATATTCAAAGTTTCCTATGAGTTTGTTACGTGTTTGGGAACTATCCGTGTACACAGAATCCCTACTAGCCATCCTAGTACCTGCAGAGCTACGTGTAAGCACAACATTCCCACACGATAAATTCTGCACTTAGATCTTCCATGAAGTACTATTGGCAGGCTTCATCAATTACATTAAAAATGCACAATCATTGCAAAAAAAAAATTGAGAAATACGTTTTGGCATTGCAAATACCCGTGCCATTTCTTCAAGGCCTGATCTGTTTCATTCCAGTTTATATTGCCTTACTTTTTCTGCTGGGAGGTAAAGAGGTATTATACTGGAAAAGCAACCCAGAAACGCATGGCAGATGATGCTGAACGAATGGGTGGAAACGTACTGCCAAGACAGACAAGTCTCCTGAGTACAAAAATATCTGTAATCATAATTAAGCAATAAAGCACTGGTAGCATCTGTTTCCTCACATCCCTGCGGGCCTTATGTGTAGCACTTGAAGTGATCTCGGTATACTGGTCAAAAGGGTTAATTATTCTACAGCGGTAAGTAGGAAAAAAAGAAAAGAACACTGAAGGGGAAAATGTCACTGAGGAAATGTATATTACTGAATCAATGGCCAGCAACCAAAGAACAGATTCACAGCAGGCTGCTAATGATGAGACAGAGATTACAGCTAGGCATGTCTTGCTGGCAAGCCCATCAGCTCAGCAATAATAGTGCTGAGGTAGCGCACATTAGAACGGATGGTGTGTACCAAGAAGGAGAAGAAAATAAAGAGGATAGGTTAATAAATGAATAAAACACGTCCTCTCAGCCGATACTTATTCATTCTTCTAATTATTTTAAGTTCTGTGAGTCAATCCTACACAGGGAGTACTTCTTTCTAATCATGCTTTAACAGATGAGGGCTTTTTTCTTCCCTTATAGACTGTCTCTACAGAGATCTGTGTTTCAAAGCAGTCCACAAAACTTAAGGCTTTTTAAAAGGGTCATGTTCACAGGGCCAGAAACATGCGTTCAGTTACGACTGCTGAACCTATAAAAAATGTGTCATTTTGAATTGCAAAGATGAAGTACAACACAGTGAGATCTGTTCGGTTTCCTAATGCCTTAAGAATATTTTGTTCACTGTATAGTTATCACACACTCATTTCTGCAAGGCATGCTGCTTCTTGTACATGTCAGCCGAAACGACAGCAGCCCTATTCAAAGACAGATGATGTACCTCCTGCTGTGCTAGCAAACAGACACTCAACAAGACTTGACTTTCACTGCTAACAGGCATGGACATTGAACTTTGCAAATGAAGCCTCAGACTGAAAGAATGTGTCCAAAAAGCCCAAAGCTTCAGACTCCAAGTTGCAGTCTCTGCCTCTTAGCTTGATCGAAGCAGCTCTCTCAGTTGGCCTTGTTCTTTCCAGATCTTTAATTCAAATTGTGAATCAAGAAAAGAGTCGAAATAGAAAAAGACAAGACTTGAATGTTGACAGTCAAAAACATAACATTCTGGAAAACCAGTATAGTTCCCTGTTTAACAGAGAGCTAATTTGATTCCCCCTTAAGATGAGGACAACTGATTTGCTGCAGATCTTCAACATCGCACCATTATATCGTGAAAAAGCTTTTTCATGTGGACATTGGAATAAATGAAATTGGAATAAATGCATAAGTGAAAATGTGTGTTGAACTTGTTTCATTTATAGGAACATACAGCTTCCTAGTTAATTTATCTAAGTGATGGCCTGGAAGGCAAGCAACAGTAAAGGACTTCTTCCCAGATCTGGAAGGGTGACAGTGACTGCAGACTTCTACCTACCACTACTCACAGCAAAGCAGCACGCACCAAAGCAAGTGGAATCATGGAAGTTATCTACAAGTGTAGGCAGCAGATTTAACCCTTCCTTCAGGTTTATGGTAAGAAAACCAACACATCTTATCTAAGAAAGTGCATTGCCACTGGAAGCAGGGTCAAGTGACGCAGGAGGACATTTTGCATTGGGTAGCTGTTTATCTAGTCAATCTAAAACCTATACTACAGAAAATCATGGAGAAGGTCCAAAGCTAGAAAGAAAATAGAAACAAAATGCAATGTAGATCTCCTCTAGTTAGCGTGGAATATTTGGTTAACAAAACAAGACCTCATCTTAGAACTCCACAAAGCAGCGCAAAAATAACATCCCCAAGTACGAGAAATAGAGAGAGCAAAGAACAGAACACCTCTGGAGGACACGTGGGAATCTGAATCGATCACAGGATTTCTTTCTACATGGGAGATAGAGGAACGCTTTCTACAGAACAGAAATGGTTGGATACTAATGCTCAACAATTTCCATTCTATCCCTGGGTTGGTAAAACCTCTTCTGCTGATGTAACTGAATACATCTCTATCACTCTGAAAAATTACACTCCCAGATCTTCTCAGCTGTGGACAACTAGTAGCACTGTGCTTGGGGATGAGACCCGCTGACGTGTCACGCTGTTCACGCTTATTTCCATAGAAAAGTGACCTATAATGGGGCAAAGTGATGAACCATCAGCTAAACATCCTCTGATACTTTTTCTTACATGTTTCTATCTTACGGAACTCAGAATTAAGTTGGTTTGACTATTGTTTAAGCACAGTTATCCATTTACCCTGTGCGTTATTGAGATCTAGGAGCTACTCCTTACAATCCCAGTTAAAAAACTACCTTTATTTCTACTCTAACATTGCAGATACAAAGGGATAACACCACGTGACTTACGTTAAACTACAAATCCATTCCCAATACTTGTTCCACTCTTGAAGATATTTGAAATTTGTTAGGGTGGCACTCAAAACATCCATACAGAGAGAAGGCAATGTGAGATCTCTGTGCTGGCACAGATGGACTAATGAGACGGTGCATTGCTCAGCCTGAACGGGTGGAGCATCTCACTGCAGATCTCCACCAGCAGGAAAAAAAAAACCCACAGTTAAGAATATGGCTGGGAAGTAATGTATTTAAAACCACACCTGACACGATAAATGAAAGAGAATAAATGTATACAGCTAGTGAGGCTTCCAGGGAGCGGGGGGACGTCAGCACTCTGCTGACAGGGCCTCTCCTGTCAGCGCCCGTCTCTCTGCGCGGCAGCTGTCAGTCACGGCACAGCACTCCCCGAGGAGTTCATTGTGCCGGCAGACAGCGGCGGGAGAAGCGCTCCTAGGCGTCAGAGCGGCAGATGGAGTGTATCTGTCAATCATTGTCACTAATTATTAACTTCTGTCACTCAGAGCAAGGCAACATCCCTCCGCCTGATCCTCTGCGATTTGATCCGCGCCGCCACCTCGGAGACGGGCAGGCCAACCTTCCATCTCGCGGCACGCGGTGCTCCTCCGGGTCACTGTGCCGTGCCGGGAGCTCTGTGCACACGGGAGGATGCCGGGAAGGGCACGCTCTGCTCACCGAACCCACTGCGTGGGCAGGGGAGCGTGGAGGTACGGGGCTGCTGGCTTCCACCGAGGGCCGAGGAAGGACTCGGAATGCATGCAAAGGAACCAGCACGTGTTAAGCTGGCCCTCATACGTTCACTACGACGTTAATTATCGCGTAAAACCAATGCTGAAGAGAGGCGGTTTCTTTTAGTGGTTTTTTTTTTTTTCCCCTACAATACTTGGTGAGGTTAAGGGGGCAAAACCGACACAAGGGATCGCACTGCCCTTCTGCACAGGCCAGAAAATTGCCATTAGTGATTTCTGCTTGCCTGGATTTTCTCTCTTGGAATTATGAATACTAGTATGAAAATTCCATGCACCATCACTGACCGTGCTTGCTAATCAATTACTGAAACATATTGCTGCAGGAAAAGCAGATCTATTCTCTCCCCCCATGGAAGACTACATGGCCAAACCCAGAGCAGCATCCCCAGGCTGATGAAGAGCATTTATTATACTGCCCACAATATTTAAATAAAACAGTCACAACGCCTTCAATGCTTTCAATTGGGTAAATCCAAGAGGCTCCAGATGCTTGATACGAAACCAGAAATTGTCATAGTTTTTCTGCAAGAGCCTCTGCTTTTGGAAAAGTCTTGTGCACAGACGTATCTAGACAACAGCCACCCTCGTTGAGCTTCAATCCTCTCTCTATCCTTTCTTTGGACTGGCAAACTTATTAACAACGGGATTTGCTTAGGCATAGAAGGTGCTGCGGATTTTTGATTACTACTATTACATTCTAATGGATTCTATTCTACTCCACTCTAATACAGCCAGATGCGAAGAAGTGGATGTGGAAAGGGGACTCAAGGCGCAGCAACAGCAGAAGGGATGATCATAGAGGGGTTGCCCACAAGTATATAGATCTTAATGGGAAGAAAATGTCAAATATTTAGATTCTAAAATACTGGTCTGAAAAGAAAAAAAATAAAGAGATAAGTATGTACAAATTAGACAAAATATTTTAAAAAAACCAACAAAAAACAGCCCAATACTCTGTAACAGCACTCTCATAGCAGAGGTGATCCTGTTCCAACAGTGGGTTGCCTGTGGTCCCTTGATACCTTTAATGGTTTTTGTCTCCAGAAAAACAAACAGAGCCAAGTGCATTGTGCTTTTAGAAACACTAATGGATTCAAGAAAGAATTAACAGTTGAAATACAGTATTAAGGTGCCCATTTCCATTATTCTCCATTTTTAAGTCTCCTAATTTGTTATTAACATTTAAGTCTTTAGTAGAGTCTGTTCTGACCTTAAATTCTATTAACTTCCATCCAATACCACTCAGCCTGACCATAATACCTCAATAGCTAGCTAACACCTTCCATCTCCCTTTGCTTCATTTCCAAGAAAAAAAGTAATCGATACAGTTCAAATCTTAAAAACTTGTGCTACACTTGAGGATTCGTGATGAAATATGTCATTGTGCACTTACAGGTTTGAACAGCACACTCTTCATTTATCTTCCCCTATGAATACCGTAAGACTTTTTGATATTGAAGGACAGAGATGAAGCTCAATACTTCCCTCTTACCAAAAAAAAGCTAATAAGATTTAAAAAAAAAATAATAATAAAATTGTGGCAATTTTGCCTAAGTCCGCTCAAGGACCTTAGTCACTTTTCTTTTAGAATACTTCTGACTCAGAACCAAATCAAATTTCAAACTGACAAACAAAAGAAATAGGAGGGAAACATTGCCCCGAGGGGAAGCAGCTGCTGGAAGCTGCATAGCAAACTGATACTCCAAGTCATGAAAAAATTTATTTATTTCCTCAGATCTTACACATGCAGCTTTTAAAGAAAATATATTTCGTTGCCTATTGTTGTAAGGATTTTTGTGAACGTTCGGCCTTTAATGGAAAATGAGAAGAAAAAGAAACCATGAAACCATTTCTGTTCCCTCTGTTTGAGATCCTGATCGTATGTTGTCATTACGGCTCAAAGTACATTCCATTTCCTCTCATAACCGGTGACAACAAGAATCACTAACAGCATTTTAGTGCAAGAAACTTTTATAAAATATTACAATCAAATCAATTGCATTAACACATTTGAACCCCTAAGTTCAACACAGTGGAAAACACAATACTTCTTTATTATATCATCTGTCTGGTCATATCTACATCATCCATAACTAAAACCAAAAGTGTTGAGAGTCCTATTTATCCAGAGTTAGCAAAAGGAATTACCTGACAGCTGAGAATGAAAAACCACTAATAAGCATTGCAGTGTATTGAAAAGTTTAAACAATGTGATTAAGGAAACTTTCGCAATAATAAGGAATGTATGCGATTCTATCTTACCTTGCTAACAAAACTCCTCTGGGATTTCTTATTCCATTACACAATAACTAAACCGGAACATTACATTAAACAACTCCCACATTCTACCCGTATTTAGAAAATATTTAATAGTAAGTAATGTTCTTTCAGCATAATACACTTCACTAAAACGTTCATATTTTCAACCAAATTATTTGCCCAAAGCAATAAACAAAAGGGAAGCCAGAAGGCTCCAACTAAGCCTTCAACCACTCAGTGTTTTTAAAGACGGACTTCTAAACCATCCTTTCTGAAGTTTATTTTTAAGAAACGAAACTAAGAATTCTTTAAAAAGAGATTGCTGGGTGGAAAAGTGAGTGAGGGGATACAGAGAAAGAAGGCAGAATACTACGCCTGCCATAACTCCTGCTCTTAAAAGCCACTAAGAAAAGCATCCCAAGTACTCCTAGAAACAAACTGCACTGAAGAGGAAACCTGGAAACCAACACGCCCAGAGAAACTCAACAGGTTTAGGAGGAAAGATGGTGGGGAAACAAAACCAAAATAGCGTATTTGTCCACATATTCCACATCACAAAGCACTCCTATACCATTCACATCATGATAGAAAGTGAAATAAATCAAGGTACATCTTGGAACTGCGTGCAGATAAGAAAGAGCAGCATTTGTAACACATTATTTGTTTTGGTTGGCAGTATGAGACCCTATAACCAAAGCTTTATCCATATACAAAATTGGGTGATCCCCAGATCATTTACCTGGAAACTACAACACTTGATAAACATCGTATTCCCAAGTCGCACAGATTTACACACTCTTTGTATTCCCATTAAGCTCAAATTTTAACCTGTGTTTATGTTCCTTTGGTAACTTTACATAGGGTACTCTTTGCAAGAATCCAGGCGCTAACCAAAATGCTCCAACAGGATTTTACCTGGTGCTGCCAAAACAGAGAACTACTTCCTGTGTTTTCAGCTGAAATCCCTGAATCTAAAGGTTTCCATACATTCCTTCAGTACATGTATTGCCATCTGCAAATCACTGGCCCGTGTTCTGATCCCGTGGTTTGGGATGTACTGTTCACCAGCCAATCAATGCAGATACACCAATATCTTCCAGCTGAGCCCAGGTTAACATTTCCAAAATGTGACAAGAATTTCGAACAAATCAAAGTACGCAGAGATGCATAATATTTCAAACCTCCAGACCAATAAAACTATTACCTGGTACTACTTTAAATATTTAAGGTTCAGGGTTGCGCACATCTGGAATAGCATATGCAGTCCATTTGCTTCCATCGTTGTGCTGTAATGACACAGATTCACAAAGCACACCCAAATCTAGGCCTTCGTTTTGCTCAGATCTTCAACTATATTTAAACCCAGCCACAAGAAGGTCAAACCCATGGTTAAGTATAACAGCTGTTTATGTCAAGTGTATTGTCATGGGAATGTATGAGGGTGTACAGTTATCCTACATTTCAAATTCATTTCAAGTAAAAGAGAGCAACCTAAATATCAGACACACACACCCCCCTGCACAATCTCTGCTTTAATCACATCTCAACCTACGCTGTTTTTCTTCAAACCATTCCTAGCTTCATTACATTTCAGATATCATCAATGGGAGAAATGCGATGACAAAAGCGCGTGTCACGACCGCTTGGCTTAGAAAACAGCTTTCTGAATGTTGACAGTGCATGTTTCCAAGCAAGACAAATACAAAACCCAAGAATCCAAAACTGTTAGTCCTAACATCACTGTGAGTATGAGCTCGTTTTATCGGTTAGATCATGCAAATAGGCACAAAGAACCCCATGTGCTGTTCTTAGGTATACAAAAAAGGAACTGCAAACTCAGAGGAAACATTCAGCAGCCAGTGGATGAGCAGGACCTATAAGCCCAATTCCCAAACACTCTGTTTCGCCTCAAGCGGACTTTGAGAGGCATCTGAGGTCTCTATGTATCGAAGTTTCCTTAGGGCAAACTTCTGAGGCTCTTGAATTTCTGCCTCCAGACCCAGAGCCATCTCACATTACCCATCAGCAGTTGGGCAGCGGGAGCACCCACAGCTGCACCCAGAGCTGTTCCCTGCAGCACTGCTCTCTGGGGTGGGTGCACAAGACAGAACCATAAATACAGAAAATAGCATCTCAAAAATTAGTTCATCTTTCATCCTTTCCCGTTTCTAATTTCGCCCACGTTTTATTGTGGACACCATATTATAGCACAGTAGTACGTGCATATAATTCATATGAAAACAGTTTGGAGAACAGCATGCTGGAACAGTTACCAAGCTGCATCTCTCAAAGATGGGGCAAACCAAGCGGCAGCACCGGTCATGTTTTAAGGATACCATTTATAAGCCAAGCAATGAGAACACCAGCAGAAAAGGCATTACAGTACGCTCAGACATAAACGCTGTCTGCTTTGCTTGGAGCAGGGCTTTCCACTCAGGTCTCAATGAACGCAGAGCCAGTTTGAAACCCTGGTGGGATACATGGAAATGAACCTCCTCCTTGCTGCATTCTGTGCAGAAAAGTAGAAAAAGAGGCTAGTCTGCCTCAGTGATTTCCAGAGGTCAGGTATCAATCAGAATCCTTAACAGAAAGGAAATCTTCAGCCCACATTTTGGCATTTTCCCTTTGCTAGTTCAAGTGACCCGGTAAGCAGGCTTTTGTGGATCCCAGTTTGAGTTGTCAGGCATTTTCTCTCCGTGGTGCGGTGACAACGGGATGCTTCAGACAGGAATCCTCACACTCAGATGAAGCAGCGTGAGAGAGCTGCTTCGAGCATCACTGCTGACAGCAGCGCACTGTTGTGAGATGAGACATAAGAGATGGGCGCTAAGATGCTAAAAAAGCAGCTTACTGTGTAACCTAGTGGGTTTTCTGGGGGGCTTTCTACAGGCTTTGGTGTTCCATTCTCCTTCAGCTTCTCATGATTCCATTTAACCTCAAATTTTGCTCCCTTTATGAAGAATTACACATGCAGCTATTGAGCTAAGGATGCACAACGCAGTTGAGAACACAGGAATTTGAACACTATGCAATTCAAGTGGCTTTTAGATATTATGATAGAGTCTGCAATGTTACGAGGTGACCAAAGAATACCTTTATCACAGCAGGAGAGGAGTTACGTGGCAGTTGCATTAAGCAAAGATGCTGAACCAATCAGGAATAGAAAATGAGCAAAAGGTACCAAGTTTTTAGTGCTAGGCTAACATTATCATCCCCATGCTGTCACTATAATGATGGACAGCAGTGGGAGAACAGTCACTCTAGTAATGACTTTCCTGGGCCGATAAGAAAATATTCTCCGAGTACCAAAAAGGAACATTCCACCCTATCCAGCTTGGGGAGGTATTGTACCCAACAGGACATCAGCAGTTCAGAAGGACACGGCCTCACTCTGGAGAGACGAGGTCGGTAATAATGATGATAATTTTTATTATCATAACAACAACAACAACAAAAAACATTTCATACCGAATAAGCCGGGATGCTTTTGTGCCCTCACAGAAATCGCAAGACCTGATAGCCTCAACGTTTGACTCTGAGTACGTCTGTCATGAAACAAGCGCGAGCCTTCAGCAGCCGCCGCCTGATTAGGCTCAGAGCTATCAGCATCGCAGCGTGGGGCTGCGCCGCACCGCTGCTCCGAGCCTTTAGGCGAAGGATTCTCATAATGAGGCGCAGCGCCGTGGCTGAGGCCACACTTCTGCTCTGCTGAGCTGCTTGCTGAGAGGGGCTGCGTGCTCCCTCGTTATCATTTTATAGGGTTTTTTCCTTTTTTTGTTGTTGTTCCTTTTTCTACTCCCCAGTGCTCGGTGCACTTCAGTCTGTGCTTAGTGCTGCCGCCAGGGCAGATCCATATGCTCACGTTTAATAACCTTATGGAGTGAGGCAGTATTAAAATTGATGATGAAACAGTATTGTGTAGAAGAATCAGATACGGTAAGGTACAGGCTGATATCAAACCCTAATAAATAGGTGCAGTCATCTTCATTCCAACCAACAACACAGGTTCCAAAGAGAGGAAACTTCAATACTTCATACATTGCTCTTTCATTTACAATCCTATGCAGAATTAATTGGGGGGGGGGGAAGAAAAAAAAATGATGACTCACTTCTTAAGTCCCTCCCCAACATCTGAGAGCTTTTTTCTCCCCCATATATATATTGTTACGGACACTGGGAAGCTGATGAAGGCAACTGAAGCCAAAAATGTAGTCGCATCACTTCCATCTCGCACACACTTAGACTGTTTTTTCTTTTCTTTTTTTGGGGGGAGGTGGTTTGGTTTTTTTTGTAAGTGCCAAAAAAAAATATACTGAGCTCCTTTATAATAATGGCAGCTGATACAGGTCTTCAGTTCACATTGCCATTGACTTGCAAGCTAAGCAGAAAATTAAAGAACAGCACACCGTAAAATTTGCTTTGTTTCTCACACAGACCCTATCAGCACTGTCACTGGAAAGGAGAAAACACAAGAAAGGAAAGCGTTAAAAATAAAAATGCTGAAGACAGCAACGATCTCAAAAGAGCAGCATTTTCATGTAATCGGAGAAGAACGGCGCGATAGAAACACTGGATATGACAGCACCACCTCACATCTGCTCTAATTTTACATGATTGGAAACCTCAAGTGTTCCAATCACGCATCTTTCCGTGGGATACAGCTACCTTCAAATCAATCACGCTTACTTAAGCCGACTTCTAACCGCCGAGATCGGGCGGATCTTTGCATCTTGCAGACGCCTGAAAGTTTCCTCCAGTTCTATTGCGCGGACTGAGACTCTGTTCTGCTGTCACAACATCAGCAGCACCCAAATGAGCTCTTTTAAAGACAGATCGGGTGTATTCCTGTGAGCTGCAATCTCTGAAGCACTGTTAACCTGTAGATATACCTGCAGCCATGGTGTTTCCCCTCTTTTCTTCTTCATTTCACATATGAGCAGCTTGTGGCAACAGGCTAAAGGCTCCACAAAGCAGAACGGAGCTCCAGAGCTGATCCTTGAGTTTGGTCCAGCTCGACCAGCTGCATTCGGATCCACATTGTAATATCCTCAGTTACATTTGAGGGAAGGTTACGCTCTTATTTGGCATTTTGAACCAGTGTTAGACACTGTCAGGAAAACAGAGTGCAACACAGAGGAAAGAAAACGGGAAATTCTGACTGAAGGACTCTCCTGCAGACCCTTCAGTGATAACCACTTTTCTGTTGCCTGGAAAATAAGTTTTACGTTCAATTACTTTTGACTGGTTTGGGGATTCTCCTTCCTCTTCAGAGAGGACTGCTTTTACAGTGACTGCTTCTGGTGATGTGTCCTCACACACAGATGCTCAGTGAACAAACCCAAATCCTTCTCTTACTCCCTAAGTTTCCCAGCTCTCTGTGGCCAGACAGCTGCAGGCTTTGGAGATTTCCAAAAGCATCACCTGGCCATCAAGCTGGGTGGAAACGTACACAAATTTCCAGAGTACTTCACTGAAATGGATAACATTATGCAGGAAAGTCAAACCTAAACCTCATGTTTAGGCTGAGCTTGGGGCTGCTCTGTGTGTTCTTGTTCTGCTGATCTGACCAGTTATCCTCAGTTATCCCATGATTTCAGAAGCCGGGTGCCCTAATCACGTTGGGTTCCTTTTGTATTTACCATTTCATCCCTAAGAGAGTGCTGTGCTGCAATCCCATGTAAAATCCGAGTTAATTTTGTCAATGATCAGTTCACGTGTTCCCTAGGACCGATGCACTGAGAGCCGTCCCAGGCGAAGCTAAGCTGACAGACTCTATTAAAGCACAGTACTGTCATGGAAATTGTGATCTTCACACAAGTGCATGTGACGGATACCAATTACTTTGCTCTTTTCCATAAAAACTCCGCATGACACAGGAGTTATCATGACTGACTGATAAGATCACTGGATGCTTTACATCATGATTTTCGAACATGATTCATCCTTAATCACGGAGTAAGCGTAACTGCTTATCTATAGCATCACGACCCGCTGCATGCAGCAGAAGCAGATTGAGCCCATCACCTCCTCACCAAAGTTACTATCAGAACGTGCTAATTACCATCACTTATGGAGACCGGCATCTTTCTTCATGACAGTAGAAGAACGCTTAATAATCTCAGCATCTCCCCTTCAGAAGCATTAACTTATTAGACAAGAGATTCTTTTCCAGAAAGCAATTATTTTAATCAGTGCTAAATCATAGAAGTCATCATCTCTTAACAACTGTCTTTAAAAGCAATTAAACCACACAGTTGTTTCTAAACACCGTCAGATCGGTGCTGTCAAAGCCAAAAGGAAAACCCTGCTTTGAGTTTGAGAAGGAGGAAAAATATACAAAGATTGCTAGAAACAAAGGGGACACCGTAAAAATGAAACTATCTTCATCACAGTTGTTGGCTTTCCTTATTAAAGGGCCCACGTCCCGTAAATGCATTGTGAATATGGGAACATGTAAAAGCTGTGACCATTCCAAAACTTTCTCTTGCAGACGCTCTGCTGACATGCGTTGGGTCACACGCTCCTCAAGAGAGAACAAGACAGCCATCTAGAGGGCAAAGCCAATAGATCTTTGGGTTGTGGGGAGAGCAAACGTCCAAACCCACTGCGAGCTGAGAAAAGCAATGGGTCGTTCTTCTCAGCGGGCATCCCAGCATAACTCCCCTAGTAATCGAGAAATCACAACGTGACAATTCACGATGATCATGTCTATAGAAAGTACACATTTCCTTAAAAGCGGGATGTTCGTTACTATGTAGAACGTCATCCCTCGTTGTGGATCTGTGAAGTCAGTTCTGCTGTATTCATCACTTCCTCTCCCAGCACTGGCTCCGGGGCAGAACTCAGCACAACCAGGCAGGTATGCAGCAGCAAGCTTTTGTGCTGTGTGGCTGTAACACAGCTGTAATGCCCTAAGCAGCTCATTGCTGATAAATTGTATAAAACATCACATGCAGCGATAGGATCAGAGAGTTCCAAGCTGAGCTCGTCTATAAGCAGCTATTTGTTGGTGTACATTAAAAAAAATAAGTTTATAAATGTGGAGATTACAGACCCCTGGAAAAGGATTCCAGGTGCTCCTTACTGCTCACTCAGCTCCATTCCCAGCAGGGTTAGGGTTTCACGCACTTCTGTTAGCACAGCTGATTTGGAACAGGCAGCACAGATAAAAAAAGATTCAAAGGACAGAATGATGATTTGTGGAAAGAGGAGGGAAATCTTCCTAGAGTTTCATAGAATCACCAAGGTTGGAAAAGTCCTACAAGATCACCCAGTTCAATCGTCCACCTATCACCAGCAGTTCTCACTAAACCATGTCACTCAGTGCAACATATAAAAGTTTCAATTCAGATCAAGAGAAGTAAATAACCATCATTGCTTTTCTTTTTTTTCTGGCCTGACGTCTCACTTTTGCAATTATTTTCAGTCCCATTTTCTCCCCTTCCAGAGATGTAACTGCCCGTGGCATTACAGGTGCAGGAATGCAGGCTCTTTTAAGCCCATTACAGACACCTGGAGTATTGCCCACTGCAGAAGGACAAATGCACACATAATCCTCCCACCTCTCTTCCCATTTCCACACCACAAAGCAAAGGAATGGAGTTGTCCTTTGGGAAGCAGGGGTGAGGGGAGAGGACCCATTCTCACCAAAGCCTATGTTTCCAGAAGAACCCAGGCTATCTCACACCTTTATGTTTCATCTCTGACCTGCTTACTGACACCAGCAAGAAATCACCTTTGAATTCAATCCAAAAGCTCTTTTTAAAATGCTTCTTCTCTCTGGCCTTCTAACACGACCTCTTCCACAATTTTGCAATAGTTTCACAACTGGCTTTCTGAGCATCGGCTAAGCTATAAAAAGCAGAACATCTCCTCCTAACCCCATTATAATAAAAGCTTCAAGTTTTATTATTCACAGAAGCTAAACTCCCCCAGGAAATACAAAAGGTGGGGATTTTCTCTGCCAGAAAGTGGATGGTTGCCACAGAGCTGTGCCTTCACCAGGCAGTCTGATAAAGGACAAGGGAGAAACTGAGGTTCCCATTATTATTTTTAGTTAAGAAAAAAAAATAAAATACTTACATTTAAAGGGAGAGTTTTATGGATTCTTGGGTTTTTTTTGTTTGTTTGTTTTTTAATCTGATGTCAGTCTTCAAACAGCATTAAAGATATCAAGGACCATCAACCTAACTGACCAGCTCAGACTAATGTGCTCTTGAGATAAGTGGTAACACTTAAGTAACCCGCACCAAGGCAACATGTCTGGTCATCACTCTGCACTTTAAAGCTCCACACAGTGCCATTTTCCAGAAGACATTAGCATCAGCATTTGCATCCAACAGCATATCAATAAGAAAAAGTCAACCGGCGCAAACCTGAACACCTGCCAGCTCACCAGACCTCTAGCCTAGCACCTGGCTGATCTTCTAATGGTATTTTTGAATGGTATTTTGATACCATCTTCAGAGGTATTTGAAGTGACTGCAAGAGCTCCAAAGATGGCCGGAGCACGCTGCTGTCCCACACGACCCAGCCGAAGTGCTCTGCAACACCGGGCACTGGAAGCGCGACGCCTACTTTAAGAGGGTCACTGCTGAAGAGTGAGTGCACAGGTTGGGAAGAGAGATCGTTTTCTCCTTGGTTTCAAGGGTCATCAAAATTATCAGTCTCTCAAAAACACGTGTAGTAAAATAGGTTTATCAACAAAGATTTTGTTTTTCCTTCTTATTGATTTCAGATCAAGAAGTACTAGTTAAATAAGCCTAAGTGACAGTGGGGAGTAGAGGGGGAACAATGATAAGAGCTCCATCCCGAGAAACCCACGTCAGAAACAAGCTGTGGGCAGACTAGGATAGCTTCTGCTCCCCAGGTAGGAAAGAAAAACAAACATGAAAGAGCCAACACGTACCTGTGCCACATAAGCCAGCATTCAAAGAAAGGAAATCCTGCCTTGGGATTGCAGCGCACTTCAGAGCGGTCCACTCACCTCCAGGCAATCACATTTTGAAGGCGAAGGTTTTAACTTCAGACATTTCTGGTCACTGCTAATAAATTTGAAAACTCTTACTCCTGCTTTTTGGAATCACATCTATCTTTCCTTGAAAACAATCTCCAGAAAAGTCACAGCTCAGGTTCTCCAGTCAGGATCTCACACCCTGCTCTCTCAACACCCCAGCTGCAGCCCCCAGCATCGCTCTGATCTCCTGCTCCAGGGCTGAGCAATGTTCACTGCTTCCCTTCCTTTTGAGCATGCCTGACCAGGTGTCTCAGAGCTAAATCAGAATAACAAGGTGTGATTTATCAAGCTAATTGCTGGGGGGAGGTGGGGGAGAGAGCAGAAAAAGAAGTTACGTTGTCTGCAGTAAAGAAGCAGGAATGGAAACTCAAATATTGTAACAAAAAAAAAAACACAGATCAAGGACAGAAATGAAGAAGGTGGCAAGGACAAGGCTTAACCCTCCATCACATCCACAAGGCAGCAAGCACAGCTGAATTCCCTGCTACCAAAACAAAGCAGGACCTCATAAACCTCATCAGGGAGCCTCACTGTGCCACAAGGAAGCACCCAGCACCACTCAGTGACTGTGCCTGCCCCACCTTTGCTGGCAGTGTTGGAGCAGCAGCCCAACCCATGGGGATGCCTGGTGAAGGCTGAGCCTGCGTTCTCTGCTACAAGCTGGGGCTGACTTATTAACACAGCTGTAATTAAGGCCAAGCAGGATAGCAGCACATGATGTGAAGCTCAGCAGGTAAAGAATGGGAATGTCACTCCTTAGGAAACGTTTCTGAAGAGCTTCTTGGAGCTGCGTTACAAGGGTGCCATCTGCTGCCCGCGGGTGCTCAAAGCTGACACAGCCCACCTGCCGGGTTCCTAATAAAAAATCATCACACGCACAAAGGCAAAGCAAAATAAAACATTTTTAAAAAATGAGAATAGCACGCAGCAGAAGACAGAACTTGGAAATGCAGCCCAAGGCTCAGCAGCAACTGAAAGAAGAGACCAAGGCTCTTTATCACATACCTGCCTGCCATGTCTAGAGCCACCTTCTGAATACTGAGTATCACGCTGGCTTTAAGTTGAAAGGAAAGCAATGGTGGACTAGAATTTTTAAAGGCTCTTTAAAAAAAAAAGAAAATAAGGTGGCATTTGTATTTGCTTATTAATGTAGCCCTGTTTGATTAGACTTGTTACGCACCTCGCCCTCCAACAGAAAAACCAGCGCTCCAGTTTGATCTTTTCTCATTTTATTAGCACAGAATCGTGTACAGTGAAGACAAAGAGAGGAACGCATGTACCCAGAACATGAGAAACTACAAAAATGGGAATGACTTGTTACCTCCTGTCATCGTGGCTCTTACTTCTCCCCTCACCTCAAGTACCTGAACGTTGCCACAGACCTTGCAAGCCACAAAACCCAATCTTGCAAGCCTTTGGCACACCCTTATAAAACCCTGCAGTTCCATTACCAAAAAGGGGCCCAGGTTCAGAACAACTGCCCACAGGGACCTGAACTAGAGCATCTGAATCCCCAAGTCTCCTACCGACTTGAGTAAACTTGGAGCAAATCCTTTAGGTACTGAGTATCACATAACAGCTTTAAAACAAAGGAAAAACATTTACATGGTATGTGCGTACACCCTAATGTAAATGCATGTATATTCAATTGTACATAGTTCAATGGAAATCCATTCTACAAGCACAGAAGCAATGTTGTGGTTATGTCTGACCACACAAATACAAACAGTCGCAGAGATCGCTTACAGTTACAGACCTTCTTGTGGAAATCTTTATAGTGGCACTTGTAGTCAGTTGGTCCAGTGGCTTTGGAACACCTATACACACACAGGGATAGGCAAAAAGTGGCGAGATCGTTGCAGGCCAATAGCCAAGCTTACTGCATTACACGGCTGATGTACAATATGACATCTGCAGCAATATTACCAATAAATTAGATGAAGACTGCTCCGATGCACTTCCCATAATATGACGGCCAGCATTCATAAAAACAGAAAATACACATTTCCATTCAGGTTGCGTGGTGACAAACAAGAAGCTGTTTGCCACAACGCAGAATCAACCCCTTGAGTTTCCGGTATTATCAGCAGGCTGTGGCACCCCGATACTCAATCGCTATGCCAGGATAACACCTCCAGGTATTTTCCTACAACTCGTCTTGATTATCAGTCAGAGGATAAAAAGAGATCCCACCATCAGAAGCCAGCAATGCGGTCATTTCTTCACTCAGAAAGGGCTGAGACTGGTTGCTTTACTCCAGCAGATGGCAGACATCTCAGTTTAGTTAGCCACGCGTTTGTTTTGCGAATGGGATTAATCAGGCAGATTTATGACACCCATGTTTTTGCAAAAGAGAGCGGGTGATTTATTTCTGGTTTTAGCACTGCCCTCCCATCAAAGGGGGCACACCAAGAGGTGTCTGAAGGCAAAGTATCACCACCTCTTCAGATGAAACTGCAGCTCAGCTCTCCAAGCAAACAGTGAATGGCGAGAACAGAGCTCTGCCTTGCATGCACTGCACAAGTATGGATTGCCAAGGATACTCTGAGCAAACCAGAGAGGGAGACCTTCATGGAATGACTTGTGAGACCAGCCTCACACAACAAAAAGCATGGGTTTCACAAGCCTCAGTATTAACGCTGACAATGTTTTGCATGACCAAAGGTTAAACTGAAGCAAAACTGGACATCCTATGAGACAACTCAAAAAAAGGTTGAGCAAGTGGCAGTTCGGTGTTTCACATTAACATCAGCTCAACCATTTTGAAGTTTTGACCAGGGCAATCAGTCATAAACAGACCATTAGAACAGGACTCCAAACTGAAATACCACTGCGCTTGCGAGAGAGGTGGTTTCAAACTGACATTTCTAACACCACTGGCCTCAAAGTATTTTTACAGTAGTTTCAGCTGTCCGACATGAGTTACAAGCTGCGGTGCCACACTTAAGGCCGCTCTTCTCCTGTGAAACGCACTGCAGGCTTTCAGACTACTTTTCTCTTGTTCCACAAGGCTTTGGATTGAAGAGCTGACAAGTCTATCCAATGTCTTTAGTTTTCCTCTAGACTGCATTCCTAGGCGTGCCGTTGTGCGTCACTGCTTTCAGACTGGAGGCGCTGGCTTGATGGTTGCAGATTCTGTGGGAGGCAACACCTACCTCAAAGACCTCGTGAATGGCTTTGCGGAAGCAATGGAAATTGTAGTCTATCAGACCTGTCAAAAAGGAGGAGAGGGGGAAAGGAAGAACTGCTCAGCCTGGCACGTTTAGTCAACGGAGCTTCAAAATCAATGGATGTTTCATTTAACATACAGCTATTCGCTTGCTTACTTCAGTGTGAATTTGGATTCGTAGGACCTAACACTCAAGCTTTACTAATGCCAGTCTTTGTTTGGATTGTCTCTTTTTATAGAAACAAGGTGCTTATTTGGAACGCAAGGTTTCTATTTATAATTAAAGAGCAGATAAGGGGACAACACTAGACTCCACCCACCCAAAAAGGATCTTACACATGGAACAGTTAAACATGATAGTACAGCTTGACCATCGCTTCAATGTTATCCTCCACTTGGATGGTGTCACTGATGTATATCCTAACTGTGCTGTGTAAAACTTTCCGGACCAAATATAGTACAGTTAAAAGAATACACCTGCCTTTCACCTTCTGAACAGTCCATAAAAGCCAAGGTAAACATCACCATCATTTCAGTCCAATGCTTTAAAATCAGGGCTTAAGATTTCACTTCTATCCCATAACATATGCAAGACCATTCATACCAACTGTCTTCTACAGGTCCAAGCAACTACACAGCTGGTTAAGCCTGCAACACATTAAATACTGCCCTGCATCCCTACCATGTACTTCACCAGCCCACCACTGATTTCTTCAGTCATGTGTTAAAAAGGTTACAGTGGTGCAACACAAGTAACGGACAATATGGTTATCACAACACGGCAGCTTGTCAGGCAGAACAAAATAACTGACAGCACTACAGCAGATGCTAATGACAAAGGCCTCATTAGCTACACAAGTAATTTCAACGGGAGGATGTCAATTAAGGTGGTCATTCACAAGAACAAAAATAAGATCTCTTTATCTCAAGGAAGGGAGAAAATTCCTCCCAGAAGAAATTAAACAAATTTAATTATATTAAATTAAGGTGACTTGCAAGGCCCTATTAGTATCTATCAGTTGATAAAAGTCTTCAGATAAAAGCCATGCAAATGGGGGAAGCTCTTACCTTTGCGCTCAAAACTTTCTTCTCTAAGAATGCAAACTAACGCCAAAAACTTTGTTACTTCCTTTAAGTACAGGACCGTGGTGTTATTGAGCTTGATAATTGCCATTGACTCTTTATCATAAGCACTTCCAGTGCCATCTTCTTTTAACCTAAGAAAGAATGAGTTAATCCAAGGCATAACTTAGTAAGACACGCTTCAGTAACTGCAGGACAAATACTTAATGCCTGCAAAATGCACTGAGAAGAATAATGCTCATACTGAATGGCAAGCAAGTGAAGAACTTTCAGCACAGGACTTAAGTGCAACTAAAAGTAAGAGCACTACAAGAAAGCCAGAGCTAAATAGAAGAAAGTCTCCACTACGTACTACCTACATTAACTGAACAGTTACCAGCAAGCTACCAGCATGCATCCCTTTGATACAGACTACCAGCTGTGGCTGTCTAGTTGATATTGTTCCCAGCATTCTTAATGGAGATAGCACAGCACATGGGTTGGAACACAGTTTACCTTCAAACCAAAGAGTCAGCCCTACACTATCTCACAGAGTTCCCAGTGCTGCAGTAAGGTATCCAGTGACTGGTTTGAAGATTCCAATGCAAAACTCATAAAAACTTCAATAAAGTAACATCTCAGCACAGTTACTTTTAATGAATGAATGCAAAGGCTTCCTCAGCCCGCATCCTTTTACTGTACGAGATATCAATGAAATATATCACAGCAGAGATTCCAATCCAAGTACTTTCTCTGGCCTGTTCAGCCACCTGGCCTGTTCAGCCACTTGGAGCAGCTCGTAAAAAGGTTAAATAAAAGATGCTACAGTCAACATATTTCTATAGATCATCCTCTACTACTACTAAAGGCAAGTCTCATAGCAACACAAAGAGCAGTGGTAGGGACAGAGCCTTCGGGAGGATTCACAGCACTCACTTTAATAGGAGCAGTTACACAGTAAGCTCCTGCCATGGACTGCTTAGAATTGAAGCCACATAACAACAAACCGCAGCTAACAGAGCAACAAGACAAACTTCACAGTCAGCAAGGCCAGGGTGACCATGCCAAACGAGACACAGCAATACATATTTTACATTAAACCCTTGCCTCTCTGTAATGTCAGATGGATTCCTACAGAGGGGAAAAATTGATTACAAACTTCATCCAGCTGCCCAATCCAGTGGCTTCGCTCCAGTTGCCTGCAGAACAAACGTGCTTCACAGAGCAACTGACAGCAGCCTGCAAGATGGGGCAGCAAACAGCACCTGCGGAGTCTGCAGCCTGCCCTGCAGCTTTCAAGGACTTTTTTCCTGAAAGTGTTCATCACTTACCCATATATACAGGAAACATCTATCACTACGTCAATCATGTCACAGCACAGCTCATATGACTGCATGTCCACAGGGGAACTGTCTGTTGCAATGTAGATTTTGCTGACTACATCGAAGAGAAAAGCTTTCTCAATGCCTGAATTCTTTGGAAAGAGAAAGAATTTGGATGAATTATTAGATTGCAAGTAGAATTCATATACTTTCACGTTCTTAACAGCAAGAAGCATTTTAAACAACGAATTCAGAGGCTTAAAACAGAATCAAGATTCAGAGCATACAGTTTACACAACATCTGAGCAGAAGGAATTGCTTTACTGTTCCACACATCTCCCTTAGAATTCTGTAAGATTACTACTTACTGATATAAAGATATTTAGTAGATTTTCCAGTGTTGGCAGCTGTGGAATGAGCTTCTGTACCACTTTACTGAAGGCTTCAAATATTGAGTGGTCGTAGATGCTGGTCAAATAAAAGCTGAGGCAGGGCAGGGCAGGAGGGAGGAAAAAAGAGAAGAGATCCATGAGTCCATGAGAATTGCAGTAGAGATGGTAACACTCTGTTTGCTAACACTCAAGCCTGATGAGTTAACCGAGATGCTTTATCACAAATGTCTGTAACTGCTCTAACAAGAAGCTCGCTTCTGAGAGACTGGAATGAACATAACGCACTCTCCTCATCTGCAGGAGACACGAGAACAGAGAGAGGAAATTGTGCAAATGTTTTCACGATACACTTAGCCTACCAGAATACTTAGCATGAAGGAGATAAACGCTTAACGAGGTTTCAGCGAGTCCTTCTCCCAACATTCTATTTTGTCACACTAATACTGAGATACTGGCCACGTTTACAGGCTCCACAAGAATCAGAACAGCAGTAAAAAGAGAAAAAATGACGCTTTGTTTCACAGGGGTCAGAAGAAGGTGCCCTAAAAAGCAGGCCAAACATCAAGGACGAGCCTAAGCTTTGCAAACCAGTTGTGCTGTAAAGGCAGCAGCAGGCAGTGCCAGCAGATGTCCTCCCTGCCCACCCCTCCAGGCCACCTGCACAAATTTGGCCTCATACACAGAATGAAAGCTGGGCAAGAGGATCTCGAATTATCAGTGAGCTTATGGATAACTGAGTGGAATCTGACAGCCAGCTCCCTGACTGAAGTAAGGCAGACAGGGCAAGGTTCAGCAGAGCATTCTGTAGTTTCAAGAAATAAACAAGACCTTATTCCCATCCACTATTACACATCAAAGCCATTAGCCTGTATGCATGCAAGCAACAGCAGAATCACATTTGCAAGAATACGTAACTCACCTAAGGTGAAGTTTTTCAAGCCCTGCGTCTGTGAGGTCGTCGTTAGCTCTCTGATGAATATCCCTCTGAGTTTCTATTTTATGGTCATCTGATAAACCATCCACTTTATGAATAAAAACTTCAAAGTTCATTTCTGGGTTGACCTTGTAGGCCTTTGAAACTGTGATGTGGAGTCTTGTTAAAGCTTCCATATAGTCATCCTGTGAACAAGTTTTGGCAGGAATGAATGAAAAGGCTTTATCTTCAATTACTATTCCATTCAGCACAAAAAAAAAAAACTTCATTTCACTTCAGTAATCAAACAGAAGTTTGGTAGGAGAGAATACCTTGGAGAATCAGAAATCCACGCAGCTTAGATTCTGTTTCATTAGCTATGCAAGGCTCGGTTATACAAAACTAGGCTTCATAGCAAAAGGTGGTTACGCTTCAACTCCAGCACAGCGCAGCAGTGATCTCCAGGTCGGTCCCAACAACCAGGAACTCTCCGTCGGTGCAATTCCTAAGTTCACTAGAAGCTACCAGAAACCTAACAGGGCCATTCCCTTGACATCGAGGTCAGAAGCGTGCTGGCACTACATGAACTCCATAGCATTCAAAAGCAGAGGAAAGAGATAATTGGGTAATTCACACCATCTAGCAGATCAGATTCTCACTGCTCGTGCGGAAAAGGTAAGCTCAGAGTACTTGCCACTTTCCACTGTCTCCACTGGGGATATACGTTCCACATAATTAATTCATAAAACTAAAAGCCACTGCCAACACATCCTTTCATACATAATGAATCTTTCACAAACTTATCTTAAAACAAACTCCCGATCATTCTTCTCACAAAGCAAAAGGAAACTTCTTCATAATTCTTAGGGATTTGTATTTACCTGAGCGTCAATAACATATATTAGAGCACCTGTTCCTCTGAAGATCATCTCATAATCAAATGTCGGATCAAAAAAGTCCATCTGTCCAGGAAAATCCCATATTTGGAAATTCACAAACGAACTGTTGGAAATATCGTCCTTGTAGATCTTGTTGGTGCTTTCCAAGAACAGAGTCTCATTTGGAGACATTTTGTGAAACACCACCTGTTAAAAAGAACACAAATAGCAGTCTCGACTTTGTCTCGGTGAAAGAGATGGCAAGATTCAAGTCACAGAACTTTTAACAAATAGCTTTATCATTCTAAAGCATATGGCTTTTCCGACAGTTACTTCAGTTGTCCTTTTCAGAGCACAGACAGCTTCCTACATCAGCCAAGTACACAACCTGCTGCCAGCCAGAACCGAGCACTGACACGCAGCCCATCATTTTTACACGTGTAAGTAATGAGGCAGTCGCCTAAAGACGCAGACATCCTGGGTATTTTCTAACACAGCTTCCTCAAATTTTGCTCTCTTAGCCAGATCACATCAGTTATAAAGCCACCGTGTTAATGAAGCAGCTGTAAGCTTTTAAGAACTGTTCGTTCCCTGTCTTAGAACCTCCTGTGCAAACTGCTTTAGTGTGGCACTCAGCGTTATGGCACAACAGAATCAGACCCCTCCAAAAGTGCAATACAAGTATAAAAATAACACCTCTATTTCAGTGACTGGAATAGCTAAGCCATTGCTTTCCATGAGCAGCTGATCTATCTTGGCTGACCTTCTCCCTTCAGGTATCCTACAGGAACACTGGAAGCTCCCACGGAGGCTGGTAACCCACTTAGCAGCGATGAAAACTATTCTTGTTGCTGCACTCAGAAAGCCCCGCTGGGACTTCAGCCCTTTCCTGAGCAAACAGGATGTTTAAAACTTTCAGTTACAGAATTCAGCCCCCAAAGAGACCGCGTGCCACAGTCTCTGCCCACCTGCAAGGCAAGCAGCTGGGCGGGCAGCACAGCGCTCAGCGAGCTCCAAAGCAGTGCTTCAGACTTGACTTTTAAGAATAAGGGGAAAGAAATTCACTTCCTCAAGGCAAAAGCATGAGGAAATCGGGACCTGAATGAGGTTTTAAACAGCGGGACATTTGTATGGAAAAGCGAGAACGGTTCTAGACAGGTTCCTGCTTTATTGCAAGGACTAAAAGCTCCACAGTGTTTGAAGAACGGTTGTAAAGCGCTCTTGAAATCAACACTCCTCTGGAGCTCAGCATCTCTCACAAAGAAGGGGACAGGAATTGTGAGCAAAGGTCAAAGCAGATGAGTCTCTGAGAAGCAATGAGCTCATCCTCCCTCCCAACGCAGCGCGCTGCCTCAGACTGACCAGGACACAGCCTGGATCAAATCCCATTTCTGCCACCTAGCAACTACCCCCACTCTTTCCAGCTTTACACAACTTGGATAAAGCAAAGGAAAAGGCTGTGGCAGAATCCGACTGCAAGCACAGAGCTAGCTCTAATACCAGGCAAGTGACACCGGGCAAACACAGGCAGAGCAGGCCGGCCCAGAAAGTGCTACGAGGAGCTGAGCTTCCTTGCTATGGCTTCGTCTTTCCAAGTGCTCCCTTTGCGCTTTCATCATCCAGCAGTCTCCATAACTCCCCAGCAGATGCCAGGGGTTGCTGTTTCCCCCTAAGTCTGAGTTTCACAAATTTCGACTGTGAATAACACAATAAATCTCTGTCTGTGATGGCTGTCGCTCACATCGGCAGTGACTTAGAAAAAAAAAATTTCAGAGCAAACACTGCATTTGCACGCAGAGCAGGGGCATCAGGCCCAAACAGCAACAAAGAACCGGCAAGGCTGACAAGCAATGACAGAGCAGTCCGAAGGCAAAGTTTGCTCGCTAACACCAAGCGCACGTTTTGCAAACCCTGCCTAAAGGAAGGGCCGGCTCTGCAGCACGGAGCGCAGCTCAGCCCCCAGCAATGCAGCGCGGTGGTCGGGCTCTGCACGGGACGGCTCCGGGCCTTCACAGCGTCAGATCTCTGCAGAAAGGGCCGGAGGAATCCACGTCTGCAGTTCACAGGAGCGGGAGGCCCCTCCGCCCGTAGCCGACTTCAGTTCACCGACGGCTCCTTCCCAGAAAAAAACATCAGGGGGACTTGGTAGCACAGACTGCAAATAAAAGACCTGATCGGGTACACGCGGCCCCGCCGCGGTGCTACGGGCAAATGCGGGCAGGCCGGCTCGCCTCGGCGGGAGCTCAGGGCACGGCACCGCACCGCGCTGCTCGGACCCCGCGCTGGGAGGATACAGCCGCCCAACGCCCCCCGATAGCGGCCGGGCTGGGCTGGGCTGGGCCGGGCCGGTGGGGTACAGCCGCCGGCTGCCCCTCACCTTCTGGATGGAGGACTTCCCGCTGCGCCGCAGCCCCATCAGCAGGATCCTCGGCTTCGAGTCCGCCCCGCCCGCGCCGCCACCAGGCCCTCCCGCGCCGCCTCCGGGCCCGCCGGGCCCCGGGCCTCCCTCCAGCTCCGCCTCCTCTTCCTCCTCCCCGTAGCCGAAGTCCTTGGGGAACGAGTCCGCCGCCCCGAAGCTGCCCCCCACCAGCGCCGGCTCCTCCGCCGCACCGGCCGCGCCCGCCCCGCCGAACTGCAGCGCCATGTCGGCCCGGCCCCGCCCTCCGCCTGCGCCGCAGCGCCCCGCCCCGCCCGGCTCCCATTGGTCGGCAGAGAGCTGCGCGCCGCGGATTGGCCGCGGGAGGCGGCGCGGTGAGGAGCCCCGGTCAGGCGGCGCGGGTCACATGACGGCGCGGGCGCACGTGAGCGGCGGGGGCGGGGCGTGCACTGGGCTCCTGCGGAACAGCGGGGCCCTGCTCGGGGCGCCTGCACGCGTGGCTCCGCCCGCCGGTTCGCGAGTCACCCGGTTCCCACCGGCAGCAGTTGCACGGTGAGCCGGGTCAAGCCCAGCTTCAGGAAGCGGTCGTTAATCCGTTCCACGCCTGACTTCAGGCTCAGGAGACCCAACAGCTGCGAGACGAAGATGAGCACCACCCACCCCACCTCCACACAGGCCTCCCTCGGCCCAACACCACAGCCCCTGCTGCTCCCTTATCAACGAGGCTCCGAGCAGCACTGCTCTCCGTACAGCACCTGTTCATCTGCCTGATCCATTCTGCACAGCAGCCCCTTCCCGGCCTGCCCACACACTACAGTTAATGCTATGTATGTGTTCTAACTTACCTCCTACGATAGAGGTGGAGCCACGGTGTGGGTTGTTTTGCTTTTAAAACTTTTACACTGTGTTTTTTCCTACTTCAGCTCCCTTCTATTCTCTTTGGGTCAAGCATAGACACAGATGTAAGGTGAACAGCCACAAGAACAGCTGCACACTCACTCTAGTCTTTAAGATGAGGTACCCACAAAGACACGCAGCACTCACACAGAAGAGGCAGGACTGCAGTTCTCAGGAAGCCCTTTATTAAGTCAAGGTATGAAAGGAGGAACTACTGCTATTCATCACGCTTCTCTTCTTGAGGCGGTTCATACTGAGCCAGCTGTGGATTTAAAGAGAGGAATTCAGTTAGATGTGACATCTTGAGACACAGGAGCACCAGAGTTGTTCTAGCTGCAGCACAAGTTAATGTCCCACACAGGTACAAGTGACCTTCCCTGGTAAAATCCTGCCACAGGCCTGTGCCAGGGCTCAGGAGCTAACATGGGTTTTCCTGCTGCATTCAGCCTTTGGAAAGCCTTTACAGTGATGTATTGCTTCCCCCCCACCCTCCTCTTCAAAGCTCTTATAGAAACATAAGCTACATAGTATCAGATAAAAACACTCAGATGGGACTGAATGATGAGATGGAGTTTCCCCAATTTGCCTTCATACATACACTTGTTTTGTAAAAAGAAAAGTCTATAGTTAAAAAAAAATTATATTCCGGAATACAAGAAATCTCCCATCAGAAGCTACCTACTGGTCTGCAAGGAATGAGATGCATTCCCCAGCCACAAGGCTGAACAATGTAACAACATCATCAGTTATTCTGGTGAAAGCTGTATTGTAAGTGTCAAAGTACTCTGCTTGTCAAATACAGAAGTACTTAGGGATACTAAATAGACTTTTACTTTGCTTTTCAGTTTTTTATTTTCTTCCAACACAGCTTCGTATTTTTCTTTCATCTCTGCTACTTCCAAGCGAAGTGCCTCTACTTCTGGACTCCCAGGAGCTGAAGCTCCCAGGTGATGCTTCAGAAAGCTGATATTTAGATGTTAAGTATTCCATCAGATAGGCAAAGACTTTTAGTTTTAACATTTAATCATAAGTTAGTGTTGCGATAAACATGACCAGAACTGCATTTATCACTCAAATTACTACTGTGCTTTTATCCTACAGGATGAAGCTGGAAAAATAAGAAAGCTTTCCAAGTTCACTGGTATATTCTACAGAAAGACACCAGTACATACAAGACAGCTACTCACATTTTGCTACACCAACTTCTTCTCTCTTTTGGTAGCTTACCAATTCGTGTTCCAAACAGTATAAGAATAACCAAAGAGAGCAGGCTGCTTACAACAGCAAGAAACAACCCACAAAGGACAGAAAAAGGATACTCCAGTGCACTACTTGGTTTCTCTGGCTCTTCATATAAGGCTACTAACACTGCAAATATGAAATAGTCAACAATTATAAGACATCCACGCAACTCCAGTTTTAAAGCACATACAGAACACATAAAAGCTGCGTGCCATGCTTACAGCATGCTCACTTATTTAAGAAGATTCTCACCTTTAGGTTAAGGAGAGAGCTGTGCAGGAGGAAATAGAGCACCCCACACTTCAACAGTTGGGCAAAAGGGATTTTTTTGATGCCTTAACCACAGAGTTTGACTATTTGAGTACGGAGCACAAGATGAATGATGTAACACGTACACACCAGGGGCACGCACTTCTACACATTTGCTTTTATAAATGCTTCTCAAGCACTACTTGCAGGGAGCTTAAGTACCTTCCTCCCAGTTCTAACCACTCGAATTGGGCAGGCAAGTTGGTTTTAAGCTAAGCACCCAAGTTAGAAACAAAATTCGGTTGCCACAGGGCTTGGAAGATTTGTTTTGCTGTCAGACAGGATGCTTTGCACTACATAAACCACAGCCACACCTACAGGAAATCAAAGGGCCACAGCACACCTGGGGAAGGCTCAGCACAGAGCCCACCCCTCACACCGTACAGCTGCTGCACTCTAAGCAGTGTGCTTTATCAAGCAGGAATATGAACAAGCTGTTAGAAGGCTCTCGAGAACACGTGCAGATAATTTAAAGGACGGTAAGCCACAAGAAGAAGATAAATGTGGTGAGTTTGAAGCACGCTTTTCCTCCCCATCCTGATAGGCACAGACACGTACAACAAAACCCACAGGCTCCCCAACGTTAAGAGCCCCAGGCCTCGCACAGCAAAGCGCCTTTCCAAGCGGAGCACGCCAGCAGCGCTTCCCGTTACTCTGCCCAACGCCCACTCTCCCCGCCGAACTCGGGCAGAGCCTCGGCCTCCACACACCGCGCGCTGCCCGCAGCCGCCCGGCCCTCAGGCCCGGCCCTCACCACGGCTGCCCGGGCCGCCTTACCCTTGGTGAGCGTGTCCAGCACCCCCGACTTCTCCAGGTAGCGCCGAAACTGCTCCCGCTTCGAGTCCGCGGCCTGAAGGAGGACGCCCACACGGTCAGAGCGCCGGCGCACCCCTGCCTACGAAGGCGGCTCGGCGGGGCGGAGCGGCCCCTCCCCACCGCCGAGGGGGGGCACCGGGAGAGCCCCATCACCCCCCTCGCGGGCCCGCAGCCCCTACCTTGTGGTGCGCCATTTACCCCGCAGCGCCCGCACCGCCTGCGCCCGCCTCCTTTATGGCGCCCCGGCTTCCTACCGCTGCCATGGCGACGGGACCGGAAGCTCCGCCCCCCGCCTCGCTCTCGGCTCGGCCGCTGATTGGCCGGAGCCTGGGGGGGCGCTCATGACGTTGGAAGCCTGTGCCTGTGCTGGGCCGTCCGGCCTCGGCCCGGCGCTGCGCGCTCTCTGTGGGAGAGCCCTTCAAAAAGAGCCCGCACCCGAGCCCACACCTGCCATGCAGGGTCCTTTCTAATCTACCAGGTTCTCGAGCTGGCAGAAGCTCTCTGTGTGTGCTCTGCACAGGCACCTCAGTGTTGTCGTTCTGCCCTTTAGGCCGGGCAGCGAACACGTGGTGTTTTATTATTGAGGTGTCAAATGCAGAACGTGCACCAGCGTGGGATACGGCTGCAGGGAGCGCAGGGGTTCGATGGCAGAGTGAGCAAAATGGCACCAGGGTCTGGAGGTGTCCGTGGTGCCAAACCCCACAGCGTACGCAGTTACACAGAGCTGCAACCGTGGATACACACAGAATGAGAACAGAGATACCAACAGCAGCTGCTGGAGAAAAATCTACAGTGAATGATTTTAATGACGCTAACGCTCGATGTGGATGTGGCCAAATGGCTGCGAGCAAAAGCGCCGCTCTGGTTTCCTGGTTCCTGTTCTGCTTTTCTGTCATCCGCTGTGTGTTTGAATTCTTAGGCTAAGAGGAACGTTATTTATTGATAATTATTTTCTCTCGGGTGTCCCAGTGCCTTCTTTCATCTAATTGCATTTACTGGTCTTCATAAAATACGTTTTTAGACTGTAATTTTGTCTTCTACATTTATCCGGCTTATGTATTACCAGCTATAATTTTAATCCTGACTTCTCTTCGTGTGTGGATTTGTATGTGGATTTATAGGATGTACGTTTTCGTTTTCAGCTGGGAGGTTAACGCAGAAGCTTGGCACAGAGGTTTAAGCCACCCCTCCGTCGCCAGTGAAGCAAGCAGGTGGTTCAGACGTTACTTAGCTAAAAGGAAAGGGCTGCACAACTTCTATCTTAACCTCTGCGGAAGAGCTGGTTAAAGCTGAACGAGGAAGCTGCTCCTAGCTGCTCTAGCTTCTGTCACAAAGTCCAGCAGTTTCCCAAGCACGGTGCTTGGGCAGCCGTGCTATATCTGCAGGTCGGTGGGGGCCCGCCGGCTGCTTGCGCTGCTTGACAGCGACAGGCGCCCGGACAAGGGCAGCGGCTGGGGGCTGCTGCAGCCCCGGCTCTGCTTGGAGCCCGTGCTGGCCTCTCCCACCGAGTCGGGGGTGTCGGGGCGGCTGGGATGCCGGGTGTCAGCTTTGGGGGCCAGTTGGCCTTGGCTCGTGCTGAGGCTGCTCCGTCTCCTGCTGCTGCTCTTGGTGAGGGAATTTGTGGAGGATCCAGCGCTCTCGGCCGCTGCGGAGCAGTTCCAGGAGGAGACCATCCCGTGCTTTCTTCTGAGGCTGGAAACAGGAAAAGGCTGCAGAGTGGGCTGCGACAGCATCTCAGCAAAGCTTCTGGAAGCGGTATCTGCATTCTGAGTGCCAGCAAGGAAGTGTTTCTGATCAGCTTCTTTCTGGGAATTACTCCTTTCAGTCCCAGGCCTGCCCAGCAAGCCTTCACTGCAATTTGTGCTAGCGTTCTGAGTCTGACCAGCTAAAGCATTTGTTGCTGGCCTTTTCTTTGGCATTTTGTTTTCCTGATTGTGGTGGGTGTAATTGCCTTTATTTTCTGTGTGGTTATTTTGAATAGACTGGAACATGGGAGGAGAATTTAAGACCGGGTAGATGGCAGTGTCGGTTTGCTTTTCCATTAAAAAGGCATAACCACTAAGTACGGAAGGGAGAGTTTTTTGAGGAGTTGCAGATATTCCCAAAGAAGAGCGGGGAATCACAGAATATTTCTTAGATTTGTTTGCGTAGAAATTGCCATGGTCGTCCTTGTTTTCCTCCTGCCCACAGAGACCTATTTTAATTTTTCGGAATCCTAGGTGGATAATTTCTAAGACATTTAAAAGCAATGATACAGTCGCTATTGACTGCATGAATAGTATGAACACTGTCTTTTCTGTCGGTCGTGATACAAAGCAATCGACCACGTTCGGACATGGATCTCTCTGACATTTATAAAGGGGATCCAGGCGAAACCCGTAAAGCAGATACTGCCCAATCATGAAACCAACTTCCACTGCAGATCTAGTGAAAATATGTATCACGTAAGTGCAGAGCAACGAACCTCGCAGGGGTGCTTTGTTCAGCTTTCTTTGGTCCAGCTGGCGGAGTTCCCTCTCCAGCCTTTTCCGATATTCCGTCATTTCTAATTCAGTGCTTTCAAGTTCCACTCTCACCTGAGCTTTCTTCTTCTGTCTCTCTTTCTCTAAGGCTCTTAGTCTGTATAAGGCATGACCCATGTACACCAAAGAAGGGGAAGACACAAAGATAACTTGCAAGACCCAGTATCTTATGAGGGAGATGGGAAAGGCCTCATCATAGCACACGTTCCTGCAGCCAGGTTGCTCGGTATTGCAAATAAATTCTGACTGTTCATCGTTCCAGACGTCCTCGGTGGCCACTCCAAGGACAAGCATTCGGAACACGAAGAGGATGGTTAGCCAAATCTTTCCAATAATGGTGGAGTGAATGTGGACCTCCTCCAGAATGCCTCCAAGGAAATTCCAGTCTCCCATGGTTACTGTGCCATCTTAACACTAGAATGTATGAGAGAGCAAGCATCAGATATTGTAAAAGCTGCAGTCTTTCCTTAATTCATTATGAAAATATGACACCATCACATGGGGGCAATTGCAACGTGACACTGTTCGTTGGCACTGTAGGCATTATTATTTCTCAGCTACAAGACAAAGAAGTGCATCGTCCACCTGTGTCTAATTTATCATTAAAGACACCTGGACAAGGACATAACTGAGGTACACAGCCACCCCTGTGCATGTGAGTTAGTGGAAAATACAGTGCCCACCTCACAGCAGGACTGGGCATCCTGGGATCTGCTTCCCCACCATCCAATAGATCCCACAGTGAGAAGTGGTATGTAGGATACCTGAGAAGGTGATGAGGTTTTATTTACTATTTGCAAACAGAGAAGTACTTCTTGGCCTTCATTTTTGATGTTGTGAGCCCTGTGTTGCAGCTGAAGTGATGCTTATGTCCACTTAGCATTTCGCCATGGAATCCAGTTACAGTTAGGATCTCATGAGGAAATAAAACACAATAAAAAAAGCAGTGATCCATTTTTTTAAAGTATTTTTAAGCATATAACTGAGAGCAAGCAGCTGCTTTTTGTTTGTGGATGACAGTGCTAGGCAAACAAATAAACCCCCATCGCCAGCCAATTCCCTCTGCTCGATGACACTTGTGTTTGAAGTACTGAACAGTGTCCAAGCGCCAAGTGCTGCTACCTTTGCCCACGAGCCTATGAAAAAAAGAATGACTTATGCAAAAATTATCTACCAGCGTTTTCATAAACAAATGCAATCTGAGTACAGATAAAGTGCTGTTGTGTAATCTCACCTCTTGTATTTCTGTCAATTTCTGTCAGGCTTTTGTTTCTTTCTCTGTTACAGTATGCTGTATTGCAAACAAGATTTTAAGTTCTATTTTGGTATTGCTGTGTGTATACACTAACAAAATTGTTTTTTTCCCTGTATCTACGGGAACAACGGTTCTGTTTGTAGATAGAACTTTACTTTGTTTGGAATTCAGTCACATTAAAAACAGCATAATCTGATTTTTTAGGATCTAGGTCATTTAACACAGAGTCTTCAGTCCAAATGTAATTAATTTTCACACTGTAAAACAGGAATATTAAGAAAGTGAATGGATGGTAAATTCTTGTGGCTGCAATACCGCTGACTACAGAGGAAATATGTTAAGACTGCTATTAAACATGAAAACACACTTTCAAGTTGGCAGACAAATAGGCGTTAGACATCATAAAAGATAAAATAAACAGCACATTAGAAATAAAACATACCTTTCTTTACAAAAAATGCGTAAAGTTAAGCTCTATGGTATCCAGTGACAAGTGACAACCCCTGACATCTTCCATCCGTGAGCGCAGATTTCACGTTACGAACAGTTTGTGTCACCACTGGAGCAATTGGTGGAGCGCAAGCTCTGCACACTTGGATTTATATTTGCTGGGATGAGGAGACAATCAATTTGTTGGTCCGTCTGCTACAGCTCCGAGCACACTGTGACCAAATTAACATTTACAGAGGGAAAAAAGCTCATTAAAAAAAAAACAAAAACGCTAGAAATGAAAAATCCCCAGCTCGAGCTTCCTTCCAAATACGCTCCCTTTCACTTTTCCTCTCTGAAGGAAAGAGATGCACCCGCTGTGTCGGAGCTTCCCAGTGGGGCAGAGATGTAGCAGGGACGGCCGGGTCCTCGAGCAGCCGAGACGTGGCACTGAGCACTGTAATGCTCCTTTAGGTTTCTCTGATCGGTGCCCTGCTGAAATGCATCGCCTGTACAAGCGTCCTGCATAGGATGAATACACTTCCTCTACAACAGCTCTGAAGAGCTCATCAATACCTTTTAATTTCGGTCTGAGGATCAGTCAATAGGTCACGTCCGATTTCACGGCTCGGTGGCAGCGTGGGGAAGCACTCAATTGCTCCGGCTGTGCCACCAGTGCTCTCCAGTAAGCACTGGCAGCAGCTCTGGGACATCCTCCTCCTGCTGCTGCTGCAGAGGGATCTTCATCCATCCAAGCAGCCCACGGACACCTCCCAACCCCTGCTAAGATGCTGAAGGCCTGTTTGAAAATCTCAGGTGTTAGAGGAAGCGTTAGAAGTATCCAGTGACAACTTCATGGTAGTGATGTGCTGCTCTGTGCTTTAGTGCAGATACTACGCAGCTATGACTTTACACGGTCTGTCAGACTGACACTCAGCATTTAGCAGTGCCAGGACAGAGCACTGCTATCTCTCAGGTCAAGAAGCCACGCTGCTCACTTTTATTGCAGTTGGTTTTTGCTTGCTCCAAGCTTTATCTAACAACTAAATTGTGCTTTCTTAGCACAGGGTCAAACTCCATAAAACTCCTTTGACCGGGGAAATATTCTCCCAAGACCTTTTCGTTCCTGCTCATCAATAAATGTGCACAATTGATTTTTATTTCCCACTCAATTTGTCTGACCCACAACGACCAACCGGATAACGAGAGCACAGACACCAGAGACACGCTACGGGCTGTCAGCATAGCGCAGGCTCACTCCGATGGTTCTGTTTCCATGGTTACATCAGGGTCACAAAGGATGAACTGCAATACCGGCAAATCTGGACATTTGTACTACTCAGTGCTGTCCATGATTGCAAAACGCAGCAGTACTGTGTTAGCAGGCAGGCTGTATAGAGACACACCGCTGATATTCCACCATTCTGAGCGCTGGTGGATGGAATCGATCGTTATAGCTTCGATATCCATGCAAACCAGTAGGTGCAGGCTGGTGGGTCTGCTTTCCCAAGCACTGTTTCTGAGGGTGCCCTGGCATTTCTCTGAAGGGTTACGGTGGTTTTTAGTCATTTTTAAGCTTAGGCTGCGTGGAACATTTCTACTGGGGATGTCCTTTATTCCCACACGAGTTCCTCGCTCCCTCTCAAATTGCTCCTTGTAAGGCAGCAGGGCTGCATGCACCCAACGCTCTACGCTAAGGTTCTCCATCCTGAGAAACAGCTCAGTAATGCTCAGAACTTCCTTGTAGATGAAAGTTGACAACATTTAAATCCCGTTCCTACAGCCAAGAAACACCCAACTTGATGTGCCTCAGCATCTACAAACAAAGGCGGCTGGCACAGGCCTGGTTGGCATTGAGCAGCAGCAGCTGTGCCAGAGCCAGAGGGCAGCAGTTGTGGCTCTGCAGCTGCCCCATGCCACTCAGGTCCAGGTTCTGCACTTCACCCCATGGAGGCAGAGCACCACTGTTCTGCGGGGGGTGCAGAACTATTCCAGATCCCCCAGTTCCCAGCAGATCACCCTTCAGACCCCGGGAAAACAACGGAGTGAGTCCTCCTGAAAACTACTACCAACTGAATGAAGCAGGGGATTGGGAAAAGCAGCATGGATTTACCGAAGGCAGCTCGTGTCTGAGCAATGGGACAGTGTCTTCCAAGACAACATCTTTGGCCGAGGTGGGGGAGCAGTGCTCACTGTTCACTTGCACTGGAGCACGCTGCTCCCCACAGCCTTCCTGGGGACACACAGAGATGCAAGCTGGGCAGGGCTGGGAGGGGTCATGGTCAAGGTCCCCAGGGCTGGGTGCTGTCCCATCTGCAGCTGCCCTGGGTGAGGGGTGTGCAGCTCCTCAGCTTCTGCTGAGGTGGGGAGGAGGGGATGGCCGTGGGGACCCCTGAGATGAACCACACAGGGCTCAGCAGAGACCAGACTGCACCACACCACCACATTGTTCTACCTGTTTATTCAGGCATCAGAATTAAACCAGTGCACTATTTCACGAATAAGATGGGATTCATTCTGAATTTAAAAGCGTGAAGTGCAGCTCTTATTCTCCCTCCCTGGAGAGGGCAGTGCCAAGTGCCAGTTCACAAAGCGCTTCCTTCCTCCTCTCCTCGGAGCACGCAGCCTTGGCCACGGCATCCCCAGCTCTCAGTCTTCTTTGAAGCTCAGCTTGTCCCTCACCTTCCGCGCCATGTATGCGGCCGTGAGCACAGAGCAGGTCACAGTGAAGAGGCACAGGGCAGAGAAGTGGTGCGCCAGGTCACCCTGCAGCGAGGAGTAGATGTGCCGCCTGGACTCGTAGTCCAGCACCACGGCCTCGATCTGCGCCAGCGTGCAGAGCACCAGGAAGACGTGGAAGATCTGGTGGCTCTGCCCGAAGAAATAGCATTTCCCGGGGAGCAACTTCTCTGGGTAAGGATGGGAGAAAAAAAAGGCACCGATGAGGAAGAACAGCACCTGGCACTTGTGGTACAGCAGGGCCGGGTCCGCGTGCTCCGCAGGCGATGCGGTGCAGATGCGGTGCACAACGGGGCTGATGTCCAGCAGGTAGGCCAGGCCCGAGGGCACCTCCTGGCACAGCCGGCTCAGCAGCCACGCCGACTGGTGGTAGTGGAACTTGGCGTAGCACGAGCCTGCACACGACAGCCAGGCCAGCAGCGCAGCCATGGGCATGAAGAAGCCCCGGATCCTCTCGTGCCAGCTGGGCTCGATGGCATAGTAGTAGTGCACCAGCGCGCTGCCGTACTGGTAGATGGCCACCCCCACGTAGTCCATGAAGAAGAAGCTGTAGTGCCAGAACTCGGACTTGGCCTGCAGGAGGTGAGCGAGCGTGCTGAACGTCAGGTAGGTGATGGATGCCGTGATGATGATGAGGAGCGGCTGGGCGTGCGGGTCCTGCCCAAAATCCACCCTCTGAGAGAGCTGCTGGAAGCGCAGCAGCAGGATCAGCGTGGCCACCAGGTGGGTCCACACGTTGATGGCTTCGTTGTGTTGCTGGAAGAGCGTTGAGAAGTAATAGCGCCAGGTCTGGTGCACCGGGCGGTACCCGGTGTGGATGTAGGGCTTCCAGAAAACCCTTGGCACCTCGGAGCTGCTGACGGTGGCGGGCACCGGGGGGGCCAGCAGCTGGGGGAGCTGGCGCACGTTGATGAAGAGGCGGCTGAGCTTCTCTGCCACGACCGCTGCCATGGCACAGCCACAGCTCCCACTGCTCGAAGGCACCCTGGGACAGAAAGACAGCTCTGCTGGGGGGTTTAAATAACAACTTTACCAAAGTCGGATACAGAGGCTGCCTGAATGCTTTTTTTTTTTTTATTTTTCCCTACAATATGTAAAATCCTGCATGACTAAAGAGTGGTCTCATTACTGCTGAAATAACAGAATCAGCTAAAATAGCAATATGAAGCAATGGAAGAGATGCTTCAGAACTGCCACCAGTGCGCCCCATTCCGTACAGGTGACACCATCTGGAAGAGCAGAAAGGACAGAACACTAGTATGTGTTAATTAACTCTCCAGGACACAGTGGCTCCTAGTTAAGTTCAGCTCACCCCTTCCCTGCAGTTCAGGATGTTCTAACAACTTGCTCCTCCAGCAGCAGCCCCAGCTTTCCCTTGCTGGTTACCTGCAGCGTGTTCCCAAGCTGCAAGGAGCAATGTCCCACAAGCAGGCTGGCAGCTGCCCTGCATCACCACTGAGAGCACAAATAACTGCGATGTCAGACACAGGACATGTGAGTGAGCTGGTCAGAGTTCTCACCATCGTTTCCCAGCTCCACATTTTCCATGTGCCTTCGCACAAAGACAGTGCAGCCTGAGTAAGTTTGTCCGGTTGCATCACTGATGTCCAGCAGCGTAATCTCTGTGAGCAAGCTTTCCATATTTACATTTTTGCAGCTGCTGTCCCTACTGAGATAAAGGCAGCCTCGCCAGCTTGTTCTGCCTTTTCACAGCAGTCTTAAGAACGGAACAGAACTTGCTCGAGGTGATCCCCCACCCCACTCGTTACCCACTCTTGCTCAGACAAGTTAGGAAGAAACCAGCCCAGCTCCGGTGCCGCTTTCAGCCTCAGCTCCTGCCAAGTTCACTCACTTCAAGTACAGCTCAGCCAGGAAAAGCTCTTCAAAGCTTGGAAACAGGAGGGGGAGGGAACGGGACTGGATTTAAAAACAAGGAACAACAGAAACAACAAACCCACCTCTAGAATTTCCTCATCAGAATGGAGCAGACAGGTCCAGAACTCACGCCTGCCTGAAGCTGAAGAGCAGAAACACAGATAAAAATCAGCTGTTTGTTGCTTGGCTTCCCTCTTAAATGCTCTTTCCCCACCTTGCCTGGTGACCGAGGCACTGCACCAACAGCAGCCACTGGCACAGGGCGACCCTTGTCCTTGCTCGACCTCCTGTGACACGGGCAGGGCGCCCAGGGAAAGGCAACTTTGTGAACCCTCCGTATTCGCAGAGCTGCTGATCTGAAACAGCCCCGGTGGTGCCGGGGAGATGCTGGAGAAAGCGGAACTGCCTGGACTAGGCTGATTTGACCAAATCTTTCCAAAACAAAACCCTGGTGTTGCACAGAGAGCTCACCCTGTGCCTGCACTTAGGGAGGTAGGTGGCTCAGCTCTGGCCCCTGACAATTCTACTGCAAAGAGCCCCTGGGAGATACCTGAGGAACGCTGGGGTGAAACCAGGAGAAATCTGTGCTCAGAGCAGCCCAGCACAGGGCAGGAAAGGCATCGGGGCACGCTACAGGCTCTCCATAACTTGTGGGAGCAGGACTTGATTTGCAGAGCTCTTTCTGGCTGTGAAACCCGAAGCAACGTTCGGTACGAGCACAGCAAGTTTTGCACCGTGCCAGCAATCATTAACCCGGCTTGAGCTCCGCATAACAGCCTCCACGCACCCGTGAGATGTCAGCAACGCTGCCTCTCTAACGCCTCTTATTTCCTACGGAGGTTCCCTCGCCCCAGCAGCATCCGCCCACCCGCCGGATCCCGTTCAGGGATGCAGCCTCAGCCGCAGCCGTTCTCCGCCGCACGGACGGCGTTCAGCCTCCCGCAGCACAGCGCTCGGCGCAGCTCGGAACGGGCACCCCCCCACCACCTCCAGCTCCCCCCCGAGCTCCATCCCAGCCCCGCGCCCTCCCTTCCCCGCCCGCACCTGCGGAGCTCACCCAGGAGCGCCGGTTCCGACGGAGCCTCCGCTGCGGCCGCCCCAGCGCCGGACCCGCCCCGCCGGGCTTGGGGGGCGGGGGGGGAAGCGCCGGGAGCGCGCCGGGCAGCACGGCCCTTGGCCTCCGCCTATCGGAAAGGCGCTTTGTGTTATTCCCTCATTTATGCTATTACTCCTCCCCTCTCCCTTGCCGCCCAGAATAAAGCTCCATCGTTTTTGGAACTCGCTACCGCATCGCAGACTATCGAGCAAGGCAGCTACGAGCTCATGGAGTCATTTTTAAGCAACTTTTTCCTATTCCCCCCCCCCCCCTTTTAAGAGGATGTTTCTTCCCTTTTCCTGCCTGAGCACAAGGGCAGCATTTTCCTCCTCCTCCTCCCTCAGCACTCACCTCCCCAAACTCCACTCCAAGGAGTTCAGCTCCATTTACGCTCGCACCAGGAGCCATGGAAAGAACTAAGAGGAAGGAACAGAAGGGCCCAAGCTTGCATCTGACAGCTTTTGGCAAGTCAGGAACTCGTGTTTTGAATGCCTGGGTGTTCTCAGTGCCAATTGGGTGCTGGCAGCGCTGTCATCCTCCTCTCCCACCCCTCAGAAGAAGGGGGGGGGCTTCCAGCACTGGGGGTACTTGGGCTTTTCTGAGGCAGCTGAAGAGCTCATTGTTTTTTTTCATTGCTATCAAGTATGATCTTAACTATAGGAAGTGATTCAGTGATGACTTCAGCCTCTACACGGCAGCAGAGGTATGCTCACAGCTTCAAGCCCGGCTCCACGCTGAGCTCATTGCACTCTCCTTTTCACCTCTGCGGATGGATCCTCACACAAATTCCTGTGCTCCCTCCTTACGTGGCAGTAACGTGCTCCATCGACCCCACAAAACCTGCCCCATCCCCCACTGCAGCTGGCTGGCTGCTTACCAGCAGGTAGAAACAGCCCATTTGAAACTGGCATACAAGACACCAGCACTGAGAAATCCTTCACACACCATCTCAGCCATCCCACCTATCACAACTGGCTTTATGTCACTGTGTTGGCCAGCTTTTTCTTTTGGTTAAACAGAAGCTTCTTCCTATCCCCCCCCCGCCCCTTTCCATTTTTGCAATTTAAGCACAAGTTCAATACAATCAAAAGCACTAAGCATGAAATATGAAAGCTTCCCAAATGTTTCCTAGCAAGCCCTAGAGAAGAGGTGAATGACCCAGGACTCAGTGATACCCACTGAAAAAAGAAATCCTCACCTTGTTTTCCAGCCTCAGAATATCAAACTGTCACCAGGTCGGTGCCAGATGATCCAGGCATGAAGTAAACCCAAACAAACACAGCAGCAAGCCTCAAGATCAAGGACACAGCTGGGGGAAGGCAGGACAGGATGCACCTCAGAGCAGAGCCACTCTGTGCTTGGCAGGAGAAGCTGCAGAACACTGAGCTTCCCTGCTCTGAGGGAAGGAACCACTAAAGCCAATACTTCAGATCAGGACACTGCTCATAATGAGAAGGGGGGTGGCTATTTACTCACACTAACTGTAATCTTGCCTTTACTGCAGAGCAGCAGGAGTTCTTCAGGATGTTCCAGACACTTGTCTTAGAGGAAGTTTTTTTTTTTTTTAAAAGAAACAAACCTGCACAATACAGAAACTCCCCTCCTAAAAAGCATCTTTACTCACAGCACAAGTACAGTTGTATCTGCTTCAATTCCCAGAAAAACAAACATGGCATGCATTTCCGTGGGCAGCAGCTATCTCCAGACTCACCCTGCAGCAGTTTACTCCAACACATCTGCAGCAGACACCAAACTGAAAACAACCTTTAACAGCATTCTCTGTTGGGGGAGGCACGTGATGCCAACACAGAACAGGTTTGGCTTTTACCAAAGCTCTGTGATGCCGCGGGCAGTGGTACACAAGCCCCAGCTCAATAGCACAAGTTATCTTCCAGAAACCCTTACCAAAAAAAAATAGAAGGGTCAGATCAGTCATGTGGCAACAAAGCCGTGTTTGTTGAAGCATCAGCATCTGAAGGGAGGTGGTTCTAAACCATTTCAACAAAAACACACAACAGCTGACAGCCGCTGAGGTGTCAAAACAAAGCTCTTATTGTAAAACTGAGACAATGAAAGCGCTCTAGGGAAGAGCCAGTTATGCAGCCTGCCCATGGATGTAAGGAAAAGTGCTGTTACAGAGCTTTCTATCCAGTGCTGGGTAAGGATGCCTGCTGCAGGCCTCAGCCAACTGTTTCTGTCATTTTCAGAAATCATTCTCATGATAACAGCACTGTGCAGCTTTATTTAGTCACTCAGTTACAGCAGTATTTTAAAAGACTGGGACAGTCAGATTTTTGAAGTGTAACAGATATTCAGCATGGAACAGTATACTACATATTCCTTTCACAAATGTCTTACAGAGCTGATACAGTACTAGCCATCAATCCAGTAGCAAGTGCTCTGGAGTAGAAAAGGATGCAACAAGATAGCTACACTGGAAAGACAACTTTAGAAAAAGTGAAACATGTAAGGTCTCCCCTCTAGTCCCCAAAGAAAGCATACAGTTTGGATCTAACTTTACAGTTCTACATCAGTTTCTAGAAACTTAAAAGAACAAAACCAAAAAGCAAAACCACTGGCCAGTACAGTCTTTGGATATTTAGAGGAGGGGGAGAATGTCAGTTTCCAGAATGAAGTCAGTTGCTTTCGGCCTCACCGGGGTCTTTGCCTTCTTTGTTCTTTCGAACCTCTTCAATATGCTTATCCTGAAAGACAAGAGCAGGGATGCATCAGCCCCTCCAGGCCCAGAGGCAGGGCTCCAGGCTGGCAGAGCACACAGCACAGTGAGCTCCAGCTTGCTTCCCACCCCTCAGCTCACAGCAGCATTCCTGCTGGGAGTTACCAAAGAAGGCTACAGAATGAAGCTTCCTAAGAGAGAGCATGTCACCCCATCTACCCCTTCTCCCCAAAAGTAGCATTTCTACAAAGTCTGCTGTGGATTTAATTATCTTATTTCAAAATTAGACCACCACAGAACACCCAAGGATATCCATCTGCTCACAGCAAAATCCATCACTTGGCTCCACCTATCTTTATCAATACCTTCCCTCCCAAACAGAACCAGGACTCTGCACGTACCTTCTCCCTCAAGCGTTCCAGTTTGGCAGCCATTTGTGCCTCACGGTTCTCTTTGTTAGCTTCCATTTTGTGGGTCAGCTTCTCCTCTGCCATTTTGCTGAAGTTGTTGTTCTCTTCAATTGCTTTCTGAAGCACCTCTTTTTCATGCTCCCGCTTCTCAGCTAGCTGCTTCAAGACTTCTGCTTCATGAGACTAAAAACAGACCATGCATATTTTGAACATAAAAACAGCCGAAGGAAGACAACTACAAACCTGTTGCTTGCAATTCCTGAGAAGAGATTTTTCTGCTATTTTCCCAGAACAACGTAACTTCCTGATGCAATACAAAGCCCCCTAGTACCTTCTCCACCCCCATGACCTATATCTCACCATTACAAACCACACAGGAAAGCAAATTTCTATCATAACTCAAGTCTTGACAAGTGGGATATTTCCCAGAAGAAAGAATATGAATGTGTCTTTGTTTCAGCAGAGATAGTTGTTTTTCTCAGCAGTGTTTGGTAAGATATTACATTTTGATTTTAGGAGAAAGACAGCATCTGTAACATACCAATGTTTCTAGTTGTTGCTAAGCAGGGCGGTAGAGAGCCAAGGACACTTCAGCTTTCTTAGCTTCTCCTCCTGTCCTGCCAGCGATGGGATGGGGGGGGATACAAGGAGCTGGGATGGGACAGAACTAGGACAGTCAACCTAAACTGGCCAAAGGGATGGATATTCCATGCCACATGACATCATGCAGAAAGTACACTTAAAGAAGGGGGAAGTTCATCAGTGGGTGGTGAGCAACTGCTCATGCATGACTTATTATATATATACACACACATATACAGATCACAATTATAACCCCTGTTCTCTCTTCCTTTTCTCTATCTTAATAATATACTTTTTTTTTTTTTAAATCTCAACTCATGAGTTTCACTGTATTTTTTTTCCTCCAATTCTCTCTCCCTTCCCACTGGGAAGGGGCAAATGACTGCATGGTGCTTAGCTGCTTGCCAGGTTAATCCACAGCAGGATATTTGATGTTAATATCTATGGAACTCAGAACACTCCTGCTTCTCAGAATGGTGGGTTACTGTGATTCTGGTCACAGAGGAGACTGTACTTCACTTAGTAAGCCTCCGTACAGATAAGGGCTCCAAACCACATCTCAACAGGAGGAACTTACCTCAAGATACTGTATTCACAAGGCTTCTAATTACAGATTCACCACTAGATTTTGTAGAAAAAAAAGTAAATCCTTAACAGTACAGATAAAACACAAGAACAGCTTCTTTCTTGAAACAGCATCAGCTCCCAGCTAAACATCTCCTCGCTTTTCAAGTGATCATTCAAAATCACCTTGGGAATAAAGCTTTGTAAGAACAAACCTGAGTTCCTAACAAAGCTGAATTAACATTCTTAATGTGATACCATAAACAAGCTACTAAACACTTGTCTTAAAGAAGTTACATTTAAGAAAATCCCACTGCTTGCAGATCTCACTTCAATCTGTTGCTTCAAACGTACCTTGCGTCTCTCTTCTGCTGCTTCCAATTTCTTCTGAATTTCTTCCAATGACAGATCCTTCTTTTTTGGAGGAGAAAGAGGGAATTCCGGGGCTGCTTCTTTCGAGCGGGGACCAAGAATCAGCTCAAATGCCTGCCCAGAGGCACGCTTTTCCAGTTCTTTCACTTGAATATCTAGGGACACACAAAAACAACAACCCTCAGTGGAGTTTTAAGCCAGGAACCTGACTTGTCGAACTCGAACAAGCCTTCGGTAATTCAATGCCACCAAAATGGCTTAAGGAGACAGCTGCATCTGAGCCGATAGTTGTGTTTTAAGCAACAGCACCACTACGTTAAAAAAAGGCAGTGGGCAATTTTGTCTGCTGTTCTTCCTGGATACTAAAGCACCTGATGCTATTCTAGCCTTCCATATCCAGGGTCACAAGAGCTAGCATGGCAGTATTCCAAACGGGAAGAAGATCCCTTCCTTTCAGTGAGAAGCCCGAGGCAACACTTTTATTCTTTAAGAGCTGGGAGAGCCAAGAACCGACAACTGCTCTCACGGAAACGCGTAGGGCAGCGTTCTGCTCTTTGAAGACCTTTGAGCAGACACCTCAACCCCGCGCAGTTTCCTTTTTTGATCACCAAGATGTCTGCATGACAGTTTTGTTCACTGAGCAGATGGCACGCAGATGAACCGCATCCTATCTGCTAACAGCGCGCGATGGCTTGCGGTGCGTTTTCGCAAGCGCTGTTTTAACAGCTTCTCCACAGCAAGCCTAGAGACGGGAGAAAAGCACGACGGCAACGGTTAATTATAAATTTGGTGCAGCTAGATTATTTTAGAGGAATGGAAGGGGAAAAAGAACAACACAAAAGAGCATCGAGCATATAGTGCTCCGTACCAGAAGTAGCCATGACCAAGACAATCCGCCTGCAGAAGCCGACAGGAGACCTTCAACCAGCTAGAGTCCTGGAAGACAAAGAGAGATGCATCGGAATCGCTCGTGGTTTCCTCCGACTGCCGACACGTCTGGGAGCTGACAGCATTTGCCGAGCAGCAGACGGGTGGGTGGGTGACTGCACGGAGGAATTTTTCCCTTTGTTTGAACCCACGGCCATTCAAACAGGCAAACTCGGCAATGCCGGCGCTGCCCTCGGCGACCCCCCCCGCCCCGCAGCCCCGAACCGGGCGGACCCAGCTCCGGCCCCGGTCCCCTCGGGCGCTGCCCCGCTCCGCCCTTCGCCGACCAATGAGAGCCGCGCGTTGAGGCGGAGGCCCCGCCCCTCCCAACCGCACCGAATTCAAACGGCCGAAGCGAGACGGCGCGCGCGCAGGCGGGCGGGCGCGCGGGGGGCTCCAGGGGGGCGGAGCCAACGGCAACATCCGGGCTCCTTCCGA